>NW_022146504.1:749710-1349710 GCF_002938485.1 Sitophilus oryzae
AAAAAAAAAAAAAAAAAAAAAGAAAAGTATTTTTTTGTTAATATCTCAAAAAACCTTTTTTTTTTTTAAATGTCCACCTTATATGTCAAAAATTCTTAAATGAGGAAATTAAATGATATGCTTAAGCTGGTGTTGTGGACCCTCTAAAATAGTCGTGGTGTTCCCCCAGTGGCTTTTAAGTTAAAAACCAACTGTTGAATTCGTTTTGTTTCGATGGTCGCATTCTTTAATCAGGTTCAAAGTATGAACTCCTACCCATTGCCAAATATAGAAAGACCTTTAACTCTTCTTCGTGGAGCCTACGTAATCGAGTATAGATTTTGCGTAAAAGTTTCTGGCAAATTCCATTGTCCGAGGATTCAAAACCAAAAACTGCTTTCAGTATAGTTGGTAGAGGTCAATTTCAATTTAATACAGTGCCATTTGGATTGTGTAATGCCGCTCAGACACAACAAAGACTTGTTGATGCTGTTTTTGGACCACGTTATGAACCACCATTTTTTTGCTATTTTGATGATATAATCATATGTTCACCTAGTTTTGAGGAACATACCAAATTGCTTTCTGAAGTTAGAGACAAGTTAAAAGATGCTAACTTAACTATAATTATAAAGAAGTTTGAGTTTTCAGAGAATCTTTAAATTTTCTTTAGGCATAATATGTTGGCTCTAATTTCATTAAGAAAAACTATCCAGAAAAAAAAATTTCAGCAATGTTAAACTTTCCTCGCCCAACCACGACGACTGAAATTAAACGATTTATAGGTTTGTGTAGTTGTTACGTCCGTTTTAAATAAGAAATTTTTCCGAACATTAGTTTCACCATTAATGAATTTGTTAAGTGAGAGAAGAAAAGGCCAAGGAAATTCAGTGGAAGTCCTGCCAGCTGAAGATTCCTTTTTGAAAAATTAACAACTTCCTGGTTTCTGTCCAATTTGTCCCAGCCGATTTCCCTAAACCCTTATTATAGAAACATGCATCTAAACACCGGTCTTGGTGGGAGTTTCTACAAAAAATTAATGATGAAGACCGTGTAATTTCTTATGATAGCAGATCTCTTACTAGATCCGAGCGGAATTATAGTGTAACTGAGCGAGAATGCTTAGCTGTTATTTTTAGTTTGGGAAAAATAATTTCGTCCTGGATTGGATGGCGTTACGTTTACTGTTTGTACAATCATTACTCTTTTGTGGCCTTTAATAAATTACAGAACTACTGGTTCGTCCTTGCCTAGATTGGGCTGTCAAGACTAGACAGTTTTAATTTTGATTTAGTTCATCGTAAAAGTTCACATAACGTAGTTCCTGATTTTCTTATTAGAATACCTGGCGATTGATTCCTCCTTCAGAAATATTTTCAGATAATGATCCTTTGTATTCCACAAATTTCTATTTGAATTATTAGAATTTTAGATCATACTGATTGCATGGTATGAGACAATGAAGCAAAAGATTTTAGCTTCGCCTAGTTCATTTCCACAGTGGAAAATTGAAGATGGTTTGTCCTTTTTTAAGTTTTTATTTCCGTACAGCACCATATTTTCCATCAAATCTTCAAGAATGGAAGAAGGTTGATCCACGTCCCCAACGTCGTAATATTATCGAATCATGTCATAGTCCGCCAACTTGTTCGCATTTGGGTTTTTATAAGACTTTTAATCAAGACTTTCAAGAACATTTACTGGCCCCAAAGATGAAGCCGATGTTTTTAAATTTGTTAGGAGTTGTCGTGTTTGTGGAGCTCAGAAATCTTCAAATACTATGCCGTTAGGTAGGATGGGAAGAGAAAAACAAGTTAATATGCCCTTTCAGACAATCGCTTTAGATCTTATGTGTCCTTTTCCTAGATCAAAAAAGGTTCATAAGTGGCTTTTAGTTGTTGTCGATTGGTTTTCGAAGTATGTTTTTCTGTGTCCGTTACGTTTATCAAAATCTCCGTATGTTGTGAAGTATCTTGAGAGTGAAGTTTTCCTTACTTATGGAGTAACTCAATATATAATTTGTGATAATGGTCCTCCAGTTTGTTTGCTAAAAGAGTTTCAGAGATTTTAGCCAAGAAAATATAAGTCAAGAAGATCTGGTAATAAATGCTTGGTAATTCTCCTCATGTACTTTGTTTGAGCGATGAAACAATAGGAAACATGCTATTAGAAACTAGTTAAACAATACAATTGGATGTTCAACTCCTTAAATATCCCCAGTTTTTGCTGTTAAACACTCTAACCATGAGGTCACAGGTTTTTCTCCTTCGTTTTTTAGTTTTCGGTAGGCATATCCCATCTTCTGGTAATTTATTAATTTTTTTTTTTTTTTTTTTTCTGAAAATTTTGAAATTATGCCTGGCGATCGCAACTCCTACGCTTCAGAACTCAAAAATCTTTATAGTGTCTTTAGCGAAGTCCGTAGGAAACTTCATGCTGCTTACGAAAGAAACTCAAAGTCTTATAATTTGCGTAGACGTGATCTATCTTTTCAGGTTGGTGTTTTGGTTTGGAGACGTAATAAGGTTTTATCAAATGCTGGTGTTAACTTTTCAGCCAAGTTGGCCCCTCGTTTTGTTTTATCTTCAGTAAACGAAAGAAAATTTTCGAATTTAGTTTTTATGTTTTTAGTAGACGAGGATGGTAATAACGCAGGCCGCTGGCATAATAAAAGATCCTTAAACCATACCAGGGGTCCACATGAAATTGACGACGATTTGATACAAGGAAAATAATAAATAAAAAAAAAAAAAATAAATTTAAATAATCTATTTATGTCCGATTCCTTTTTAGGGTTTAGTCTAAAGGATACAATAGATTATATTTTAATTTTTTTTTAGTTTTATATTAAAAAAGTTTATACAACATTCCCTTATCGTTTTTTACGGATTTGTCGCAAATCAGCATAACTATTGTGTTATTTAGTTATTTTTTGCGTATATTTTCAGTATATTATATATTTCTATTTAGAAAATTGCGTGCATATTAGCAGTATTTCTTTTTTCCCGAGTAATTCTACAGATCTACCTAATTTGAGTAAATAATTTTGTGGGAATGGAATTCTGTTAATCACTCATATGTTTTTGTGCATTGCCCTCCATTCTGTGACATTCAGTTCACAAGAATCTGAAATTTAAGCAATTTTTTTTTTTTTTTTTTTTTTTTTTTTTTTTAGAAAAACGAAAATTTGTTATGATTCTGATTGCAACCTAATGGTGAGACATAGTTGACCTCATAACTTCGTAAGTTTACTGTGTATTGGGTATGATTGTGATTTTCTTTCCATATTTGCAATAGCGTTTCATAGGGCTGGAATTCTATGTTACGGATATTTTGTGTCATTCGTGACAATCTTTTCTCCCTTCCTTTATATGTTTATCTAATGTGATTTCTATGTTTTATTCTTTCTTTTTTCTTCATACAGGTGAGTTACCTTTAATGGTTAACCGGTGAGCACACAGTTTGTGGCGAAGGTAGTTTGTTTTGGTCACGCCAAATTTACCTCTTATAGTGATCCGTAGCATGGTTTTTGTTGAGGTTCTTTTTGTTGTTGTTTTGTTCCTCCCGCTTTCCCTTGGGTGTGAGGGGTCGCATGAATGATTACACGCGATTTGTGAATGTTTCGTTGCCTCACACTAGGTGGGTTGAGTACGGACAATCAGCTTGAGGATTTCTTCAGGAAAACAATCTGCCCCTCCATGGGAATTCTTTCTTTCTTTCTTCCTCCCTATTCCCATACTTTTTAGGTTTAGATTTAGTTTTAGTTTTCAAATATATTTTTATATGAAGTTTTATTTGGATTATGTGGTGATTTAACTTTCCCGATTGTGTAATCTCACTGATTTGACATACCGATTGCGACTTACCAATTGTGACTCTTTTATGGACGTGTGATACGCGAAGTTATCATCCACCAAATTTTCATTTGAAAAAATCCAAACCCTGTTAACCAGAACTTAGTTAGTTTTTCCCCTAGTGGGTTTGGGCGAAAAGTCCCCTCCTTTTAGGGCCTTTCTTTTTTTTGGAGGGGGGCAAGTGTAGCCCCGTTTTTATTCTTTTTATAAAAATTCCCCAAATTTTAAATATTGCGATGGCGCACCTATTCGCTAGATGTTAAACTTCATTCAGTACAGGTAGCGGTTCCTTTCAATAAAAACAAATTCATTCAAGTAATAGACGATAGAGTTTACTTAATTGCCTTTGGTCATACGACCTGTCAATTCGAAGACTTCCGTTTTGTGAAAAGGAGGAAGGAGTTTTTTTTCCGAGAGATTGAGAACAGAAAAAGACGCGTGGTTCAGCGTCCGACGAATCTCAGAGAAAAAGGTCTTTCTGAAACACTTTTCCTAACAGTAAAGGCACGGGTATCCAAAAGTGGAGATTTGAAATCCTGTAGAATATACTGGTCAGAGCCTAGTTCGTGTTTTTTTTGGCCTTTTCCCTGGAATAAAGAAATTCCGGTAAGTTTATCTACCATTTTGTATCGCCAATGTTCTAAACAAGTTTTATTCATTATTCAACCGTTTTTTTATTTTACTTGATAATGTTTTGATTGTGCCAATTACCTGGTTTGATCAGCATATAGTTGGGCTATATTTTGGAATGTGTACAGCTTGATTTCAAAGACCGTAAAAGTTATTTTTTTTGGTATTCGGTGACTTGTTTCGGAGAGTTTTTTTTTTATATAGAGTAACTGGCGTATAAGAAATTGACATATAAGTAATTGGCATATGAAATTTATATATTTTGAGACTGTATTTATGACTCTACATTTATTCTACTGATATCGAAGACTTCTGCTACTATCGAAGAGTCTACATCCACTTCCTTTAGTCTGGAGACTGCCTGCCTACCTTTTCACTACGTCACAAAATAAAAAAAAAAATACAGATAATTTTCTAAATTCAACACACAAGGTATTCCCTAAATTTTTTTACTTTGAGACAATATTTTGAATATCTCTGTAAAATTGTTGTTCAATTTTAATTCCATATATTATAGCCAAAATTTTACCCTTTTAGTTAACATTATAAGTCATGTTTTGTCCTTAACGGTACGTTTTTACTTCAGTATATCTTTTTATGTCGAAATCGCTAACACGGAATTTCATTTTTGAAAGGTTAATTGTTACACGACTTGTTTCCGAAAACATCATCGTATTGTACTTACATTAAATTCACCTGTTATATATTACGTAGTATAGTATACTGGAGAAGAACTTTAAACTAAAATTTTGAGTTTACCTTAAAAAGTAACTAGCGATTTCATTGGGATATTTGAAACTGGGTTTAAACTGATTGATGATTTTGTGTTTCGTTTTTTAAATTAAATTTCCAACGTAGGATAGTTATATCTTACTTTTATTTCTTGTTGAACATAATAGACCCTTATTGCTGTTTGATTATTTTATTTTAGCTTTTTCATGTCAATTTCTTACTGGTTCCTTACTTTACCTTTTTCATACACAAAGTAAGTGGCGGCCCCTTTTTTACTGTCTTTGACCATTTACTATTTGAATACTTAACATCAATTTTAGAATCTTGGCAGCCTATACATTATTACTTTCATCTTTAATTATTTAACAACATTATAAAGTCACCACAGGTCACAAGCCTTACCTACGAACCCAGCTCTCCTATAACCCTGAGCAACGGATACCCTTTTTCTTTCTGTTTGAGTGATGACAGAAAAAGTCCGTCACAATTTAAAAAAACGGTTTAGTCCTTTCGGGGAAAACGCTTTGGACACGCATAATTTTATTTTTGTTTTTTTTTTTTACATATTTGATTTTTTTAAAAAATCATACTTTTTTTTTTTTTTTTTTTTTTTTAAGATTTTTTTAATCACGATTCTGCTTGAAGCGCTTGACGCAAAAAAAAAAAAAATATTTTTTGACAAACAGATTTTTCCCGAAAGTCCAAAAATCCCAACGAGATGAAACTACCCGTCAAATATTAACAAGTTATATAATAATATCCCCATATTGTTTTTTTTTCTCATTTTTTTTTGTTTTTTTTTCTACAACTTTTATCCAGTTTTTTGGTATGTTAATGGAAATTTTGAGAATTCCTCAATCTCGGGGATGAATGATAGGGGTGAAAGTTGGCATGAGAATTTATTACTACCTGGCATAGAAGTATAATATATTTTAACATAAGTTTATGTAGTTAATAAGTCAATTATTTGATCGAACTGTTACGTCCCTTAATTGCTTTTCGTATTAGAAAATTCTAGGTATTTTCGGAAAAAAACACCACAGTTTTTGGATATTAATTTTAGTCCAAAAATCTAAAAAATGTAATGCTTCCTTCAGTTTTTAGTGTTTTATCCATATTGAATCACATTTTTTTAAAAAGCCAATTTTTAAATAAAATCAAAACCAAAAATAAACCTGAATAGCTTGAATTAACTAAAAATACTAAGAACACGTGAACTAACTAAATGTTAAACCAACAAAAAACCAACAAGAAAAATAAAATCGGAAACAGCTAATAATAATAATGATGTATGTAATATCCAATGTGAAACAACATTGAAAGAAACCTGACTTAAAAAATCCTCTGAAAGCCTTCAATATTCCCATCTTAGATTCCCATATTCTTTTTCTAGGACACTGTTGCCAAATCTACTTACCAATTTTTGTTATAAACCTAATATCGGTAATCAACGGCACATGCAAACAATATGCTGTGTCTGTATCATAAAAGTACCTATTTGCCTTAATATAAAAGATCAAAGCTGCTAAAATTTTAAAATCAATTTTAAAAATCAAATTAAAATGATAGTATTGCATAAAACTAATTAAACAAGCAGGATATAAAAATAATAAAAAAAAAAAAAAAAAAAAAAAAAAAAAAAAAAAAAAATAGATTAAAATATTTGAAATTAACAGCTGGAAGTACAGCTAAATACAAACGGCAAGCTGACAACAAAGTTCCTATTCTTTAAGAATTTTTTAATATTTTCTGAATATTTTATATCATTTTAATTTTAAAAGATATCGTCCCATTTTCTTTAATAACATATGTTATTGGATGTTAACCCATTTTAAAGTTTGTAAATTTCTCATACTTTTACAAAATTAAATATTAAGCTGATATTTCCTAACATCATTAATTATAGTTTATTTTATTATTATGATTCACCCTGTATATTATCAAGTACATATAATATTAAATTCTCAACATAAAAAAAATTCAAATTTTTTTTTTTTTTTTTTTTTGACTTTATAAATCGTACCGTCCCGGGCTGCGACGGGCAGACGAGGCGGCGCGGTGTATCAAAGGCAAGGTTAAATGCGAGAAAGAACGAAAAGAAAATTGGAAAGCTTAGAGAAGGGGGGTGGTGCGGGAAACGATTTGAAGTCACCAACGGCTGTTTGGTTTTGGGGCCCGAATATTTTTGCCTTCATCGACCGGTAATCGCCCGCCTCCGTTCCGTACGCACTTCCGAACATTAGGTCTTTTTGAAACACTAACAAATTCCATAAGGTGTTCGCATTTTTAGGTTTTAGTCGTGGCCAAACGTAGGCCGTTTCCTCTTCGGCGGCGTCGCCGTCGTGACCCTGGCCGAAGGAAGAGTCTTGAAAACGCTCATCTGCGCATAGGAAAAAGTTGACTGCGTAGCGTATTCCGTATTAATCGATTCTGAAAAACTCGAAAAATTACTACAAATTTAAAATAAAAAAAAAAGTTTTAAATATTTAATCTCGATTTTAATAGATAAATGTGTGAAATGCCACCTGAATATGTTCCGCCATGATTTTTGTTATTGGTAAGTGATTTTGGTATAAAACTTTATTCCAATAACGTATATTTCTTTCCATTTTGATGATATTTTAATTTTAAATAAAATTATAAAGATGCTACCGCTTTTAGTATGAAGCGGTTAGAAACACTGTAATATTTTAAAAGAAATGAAAGAAGAGTCCTTAATTTTGAAAAGGAAATATAGAAAAACTCCTTTCCTATAGAAAAGTCCCTTTATAAATACTAACCAGAAAATCCGGTGACATAATACGCGGTCTCACCGGAAACATTACTTTATTACTTACCATATTGTTTGTTTTTCTGATTTCATTATACGAGATTTATATTATAAAACATCTATTTTTAAATTAAATATTAGTTACCTATGTTGTTAAAGCTTTTATAGGCCTGTTTAATGACTTAGTAAGTTACCTAGCGAAAAAATCTGTGCGCGACCCCTACCACTTAATTTGTTATCAGGTTAATTTCGTTAAAGGAAATATGTTTTACACAAGTTAAAACGCCTAAAATTTAAATGGTATACTCTTGTGCATTATTTTGGCCTTTAATGTAATTTGTTGGAATTATATCTTCTTTAAATAATACATTAGAATCTTTTTTTTAACGAACTTTTAAGTTACCTAGGAAAAAATCTGTTTGCAGTACCTACCAGTATTTGCTATACAGGTTTAAGGGCGTGAAACAAATGTGTTTCATATTATTCGTAGTATTAGTGGTATTATTTGTGGTATTATATTGGAATAAGCTTGGCATTAGTGGGGCCATTAATGAAAATTTTAGTAAATTATAATTTGAATTTTGGCATTACTTTGGCAATAGTATACAGACATTTGTAAGCGGTTTACTCCTTGTAAAAATATAATAAAAAAAAAGTTTTTTTTTTGATAAAAATTTGCTTTTTTTGTCAGATCATTCCTATGAAAAATTACATTAAGATTTTATTAAAGACGCTGGGTAATAAAAACATTGACTAATAAAGCTGTCCACTTTAAAATAAGGGGGTCCACGAAATATCCTCCTTGGAGTTTTTGGGTTAAGGGGTGTATAATAAATTAATCGGTTTTTGTTTTTATAATAAAAAGCATAAACATTTATTTGTTGAGTAAAATAATGCAATGGTTGGATATCTCTCCTTTATAATTGGGTGACTAAAAATACACAAAAATAATTAGAAAAAAATCTCTTGTACTTTATTTAGTAATTAACGTTCCAATATTAATTAAGTGACTTTCTAGTCTATTTATTTTATGTACAATATATTTATTTAAATTTTAAGCCAATTAAGTAATAAAACACTTTGTGGGGGGGCCCCCTTATATCGTAAGAGTTACGAAATTTACTCCTGGTTACACCCCTACAGAAAACAGTGTTAAGGGTTGGTGGTAAGTAAATTGTATAATCCACTGTTTTTTTAATAATAAAAACTAATAAAAACCATTTTCTTATTTTGTGAGATTAAAAAAACCAAAAACAAGCAATTGGTTATAAGTTTACATTCAAATACATATGTATGTGTTTTAACATAATATAGCCCATTACTATTATAACTAATATTTTATTAAATATATATATGGTTAAACATATTTCCTTAACCGAATTAACCTGTAACAGACTTTTATATGCCCAGTATATTTTGTTTTAACAAATACCAATCAGGAAAAATCCAAAAACCTACCGTTTATAGAGTTATAAGATTAAATTAAACTTATATAATGAACCCAACTACTTAATCGGAATTAACAAATATAATTTACCTTACTGTCCAGCTTATTCAAGCTAGTGTCCTTAGGTAGAATATACCTAAGTAACCTACACCCACCTATTTGAGTAGGTAGATTAAAGCATTTTTGACGTTTACCCTCACTTCGGTGTCCACAAGCGAATTTTTTCAGGGGATGGAAAGTACAGTAACCCATGATATGGGAACCCTTATTCCGAAAGTAGTACAAATTTAGACCGGGTAAAAGGCACTATCATCAAAAATCGATATATGAATACCAAAATCCCACCCGTATAGAGGAAAAACAAATACTATTTTTTGATCCAGTACACAATAAAAGTCTTCGTAGGGAGTAATTTTTTATAATTATTTACAAAAAAACATTTCCGCATTAGCGCTTTAATTGAACCCAAAAAAACTTAACCATGAATAATCATTTCAATATGCCGAAAAAATTTTTGTTTAAAAATATGAATTTTTTTTAATATAACTTTATTTAACGAAAAACGAAGGCCTAAATGAAAAAAGAAAAAATTTAAAAGTTTTCGCCTTATGTTCTTTGACAAGGTATCAAAGCAAACCCCATAATTTTTGCTTTTAAACTAATAAGGATATATCAATAAACAATTAGCTATGTAATGGCTTTTGCGCGCGCTGGCCGAACTGCCGCCGCTGCGCCTAGATTTCCTATACCCTTGAATATATGACGTCAGGTGTTTGGCAAAATGTAAGCATTTTAATTCGATTTGGCTCCCTTATATATAGGAAATAACAGAAAACAATTTTCAATGTTTAAAAAAATAAACACTAAAATCATTAATCCTATCACATTGATGTTCATTTTAATAAGAAAGTTGCTTGTCAACTCAACCGGTAATACGGGAAATGCCCACTTATATTGAAAAATATTTTTAATTAATAGATTTTAATTGTAAACAATGAGTGAAAAAATCTCCGTGATATAGAATAATTGTAGTTCTCTAGAGACTTCTAATACACGCTCAGCTTGAATACACCCCTGGATATTTTGCCCGAAAAATTAAATTGTCATTTTACTTTTTTATAGTTAAGAAAATATTTTAACAAAATATTTTTTTTTTTTTTTTTAATTATTAAAATTTAAACGAACAAAAAAAAAAAAAAATACAAAATAATTTTCAAAAATTCATATAAACCTTAAAAAACACCAAACAAGAGAAAAACGTTTTGAGAAATTATATCTAAAGCTAGCGTGTACCAGCGACTTCGTTCGCGCCAAATTAATAATTTGTAAAAGGTGGAGGATAAAGCAAAGCGAAGATTCCATTAACATACAAACTGGATTAAAAATTTTCTCCACATTTATGTCAGCAATTGAGAAAAAACAAATATGGCGATATTAATTATATAACTTTATTATTTGAGGGGTAGTTTCCACCCTCTTGGAATTTGAGATTCGAGGAAACCCTCCCTAAATCCGAACCTCTACACCCAGCAGTCAATCCGTTTGCCCAAAAATCAAGCTTAAACGTCAAGCTGGTTTTTAAGCACAGAATCGTGAATTACCAATGGTCCCCAATTATATGAACACCTGGTTAATAAATTTATAAAAAAGCCTTAAAATAAAGTTTAAACACAAAATAAAATATACGTTGTTTAAGAGTTTGTTGCGAAAAATTCACCGGTTTTTAAATAAAAAATATTTTAAATATTTGAGGGACAGTTCCACCCCCTTAGAATTTTCGAGTTTCGAAAAATCTCTTTTAATCGAACCTCTACACCCTAAAGTCAAATCCGTTTTTTAAAATCGCTTTTTACTAAGGCGCCCTTTTTAAAGCAGGTTCGTGATTAAACAATGACCAGAATTTTTCGAAACACCTGTTATACCTTTTAAAAAAATCCTTAAAATATTGTTAAAAAACAAATAAATTTTTTTTTTTTTGTTTTTAATTAAAAAGCGTTTTTTCGGAAACTTGACCGTTTTTTAAATAAAAAAATATTGTAATATTTGAGGGGTGGTTTCACCTTCTTGGAACTGGAATTTCGAAATATCCCTTCTTATCGAACCTCTACACCCTAGAATCAATAGGCCAGTGCAAATAATTTTGAATTTGGAAAATTTTTTAGAAAGCTGCGACCATTGAAAATAGTTAGCCTTAGTAACCCTTATTAACATACTAAAAGTCCCCATTTGTCCGATGTGTGCGTCATCAAAAAAAATCGGCCGCCATCTTGAATTTTGGTACCTTTTGGGAAAAAATGTAAATAAGTCGAAAACGGTGCGTTATAGCGAAAAACTTCAAGAGGTAGAAATTAAAGTGAATAAAAAACTCTATCAGAATTAGTAAAGAATAGTTTATTATCCTAACGCAGTGACGTACAAAAATTGTTTGAAAATCGAGCAATTTTTAATCACCGAAATGCAAATTACTATTTTTTTAAGCTTATTAACAAATAACATGGATATTTAGCATCAATTTAACTAAAATACAGTCCTTGTGACATTTTCAAGAAATATTTATTAGTGGTGTACCTAATAATATTTCAAAATTAACAAAAATTGTCAAAGCTATATCCTTTACTAAATACACGTGTACTAATAATGTGCGAAAGCAGCCTCCATCTTGTTCCGGTCGGGGCTATTTGCACTTAAACCTAGGTCTTTTTGTTCCCATTTTGTAAACAACTTGTTTTTAAAAATACAGTGACAGTTTGAAAAATTAGGCTACAGTTTGGAAGAAAAAAATAAAATGTAATAAACTACTTGCGAATGTCTTTTTGACATAAATATCATCTACGATCTTAACCTAAGATCTTAACACTTTTTCATTATGATAAACACATTATAAACATACTCCTACAAATCGAATAACAATAATTCAAATTATGACCGTTTTAATAAAAATGTGTTACCAACTTGTAACCTAACTTTTCACACTGTCATCTCTAGAAAAAAAAATGAAATTTACAATTTTATTCGATTTGTTCTTCATCGACCGATATTTGTTTGTTCTCGCAAGAAATACCATTACAGTTATCACACAACCATGAACATGGCATATTGGATTTTAAACATGTACCATTGCGATTAAAAAAAAATAGTACTACAAAATATGATTTAATCTGCTGGTCTATATTCTTGTGTCAGTGTCACGTAATTTTTAAAAAATGCCTTTAACTTCAGAGCAAAAATCGATTATATTTACGCGATTAAGGGATGGGGTTCCCATAAGGGACATTGCAGATGCATTAGGGATAAACAAAAAAACAGTGTTGTTGGCTAAATCCAAAAAAAAATAAAAAATTCAATATAATTCAAATATCCCTATAGACCAGGAGATCCATCTGGGACTACTAATTCTTGTACTACTTTTTTTTGATCGCAATGGTACATAGTTTATTACATCCAGATTTGCAATTACAGTAAATCATTTTTAATACAAATTCTGGTGCCACTGCGTTTGACATTGTTGTTGGAACTAAGGTATCCGTTTTTTACTCCATCCACATTCTGTTGCCTCTTTTCCGTTATTTAGCCAATACTGCATTTATAAATAGGTCCTATAATAATGATTTTCAGCTGCGTTAGTTGTTGGAGGTAAGGTAGCTAAATTTTTAAAATTTTTACTATAAGTACCTGACGAGATGTAAGGGCTTTATATTTAAAATACCTCAACTGATCTAAATCTTTTGCTAGCCTATGTCGACCATATAATGAAAATAAGAATGTATTTCCAGCTTCGACTAGCTCAGATTTTTGTGCTGCAGGATCTAAAATAACGGATGTAATTTGTCGCAGATGAGGATCTTTTTGCAACGTTTTGAAAGTCGCCAGTTTACATTACATTTTATTTTTTTCTTCTAACCTGTGCAAATAGCCCCGACCGGGACAAGGTGGAGACTGCTTTCGCACATTATTAGTACACATGTATTTAGTAAAGGATAGCTTTTACAATTTTTGTTAATTTTGAAATATTATTAACCCACCAATAAAAAATATTTCTTGAAAATGTCACAAGGATTGTATTTCAGTTGAATTGATGCTAAATATCCATGTTATTTGTTAATAAGCTTAAAAAATTAGTAATTTGCATTTCGGTGATTCATTTTCAAAATTGCTCGATTTCCAAAATTTTTTTGTACGTCATTGCGTTAGGATAATAAACTATTTTTTATTGATTCTAATATAGTTTTTTATTCTCTCCTCTTGAAGTTTTTCGCTATAACAAACCGTTTTCGAGTTATTTACATTTTTTCCCAAAAAGTACCAAAATTCAAGATGGCGGCCGATTTTTTTTTTATGACGCACACATCGGACAAATTGGGACTTTTAGTATGTTAATAAGGGCCTTGTATATGAATTTTTAAAGTAGCTCAACCTAAGACGTTTATGGATGTAAAGCACCAGATGGCGGGGCGTATTTCACAGTCTTTTACTACAGAAAAATATTTTTTGTTATTCTGAATTTAGAAGCGGCCAATAAAAAGAGAGAAAATAAAAATCGATAATTTTCGGACTGTGCCAATTGGTTACTAATCGACCAGATATTTTTTGTCTATTAGATATGCTATAAAAGCTGGTAATTATACAATTCGACCATCGTAAATACCCGACAAATTCCGCAAGGCCGACGAGGTCGATGTTTTTCACTGATAAGAAAAAAAATGTTTGTTTAGATAATTTTCAAGATATTTTTTTCTTTCTGAATGCACATTTTAAAGTATTTTATATTCTTTGTCCGTGTGATCTATTAAGGTGCGTATTCATTATCCGAACGAACGAACGAATGAAAGTGCGGTATATTTAGACGGGGACCGAACGCATGCGGCCGTTCGTTCGTTCGTTCGCTCGACCATCCGTTTCGAGTCGGTACCACAGAATATACACCATACAGAAGCGACAAAGAGCTTTGAATAGCATTGGTCAAATGGGAACTAACTGTGTGACGTCACGTTTGACATCCGTGCGCCTTGAACAGCATTTCACACTGAAAGAAAATTGTTAGATTTTAATAGAAAATGATGAAAAGCAGGTTTATTTAATTTTTAAAAGCTAGAGGGATTTAAATCAGTATTTTTATTTAGAATTAAAAATAAATAAATAATTATGAAATATATTTTTTAGTCTTTTATGCATAATATCTAGAAATAATTATACCTGCGGTCGTGAATTTTTTTTTGGTGTATAATTTTTTGACGTCACGTTTGACAGTTAACCAGCATTACCCCCTCCTAAAAATTTTGAAGCAAATCTCTTTGTCGCTTCTGTATGGTGTATATTTTGTGTCGGTACATCAAAGGCGTTCGCCAACAAATGCCTCCGGTCTTCTCGTGCGGTTCTATCGTACGGTCCCCGTCCATACCACTAGCGAACATTCGTTCGTTCGTTCGTTCGTGCGGATAAAAGGTGCGTATTCATTATCATTATCGATATCGATCGGTGCGTATATATTACGATAGGACCGCACGAGAAGACCGGAGACATTTGTTGGCGAACGCCTTTGATGTACCGACTCGAAACGGATGGTCGAGCGAACGAACGAACGAACGGCCGCATGCGTTCGGTCCCCGTCTAAATATACCGCACTTTCATTCGTTCGTTCGTTCGTTCGTTCGTTCGGATAATGAATACGCACCTTTACACTTGTCGCACGTGTCGAAGTTTAGTTTCTTGTAGTTTTAAAATATTTTCTTGTTTCTTTGTTGTTGTAATGTAAAATTAGATTAATTTATTAAGTTTGATTATAATGTTTTGTGTAGACTACCAGAAGTAATTTAGTAGTGTTTTTATATTTTATTTTGAAGTTAAGTAGTAGGTGAAGGGGTAATTTGCTTAATTTTTCTTTATGTTTGATTAATTAATAAGTTTGATAAATTGTTTAGTGTAGAATACAAGAAGTAGTTTGTGTAGTGTTCTTGTAAGGGATTATATTTGTTTATTTTGTAGTTGAGTAGAAGGTGAAGGTATTTGGGTATTTTTTTCTTTTTGTTTTTCTTCTAATAATTGTAGTAGTGCTTTTAAATAGTGTGATAGATACATTATAATCTTCCTTCAACTTCGTTTAAAAGTGCGTTATCATATAATTTTGGTTTTCTGGTAGTTGAATATACGAAAAAAAATCCGATCAAATTTATTTTAAATTAAATTAATCTAGTCTTATTAGTCAAATTAAACTAGTCAAATAATATTAATTGCCATCAATTATTAAAAAATATTAATTATTTTGTAAAATAACTTTTGAACTGGAGTATTATTGATCAAATTTAGCCAATTTTTTTTATCCAGTAGCCGTATTTCAATATGATCTTATCATGATTTATCACTGTATAATAACTTTGTTGTGGCAGAAAAATATACCAGTTACTTTCAAAATATTATTTCTTTTCAAATGTCACAAAAGTATTAATTTTTGCGACGTGATTGACAATATAAAAGTAATTTTAACGCCTAGGCATAAAAGTAAAGCACTTTTACGCCGAAGCATAAAAGTATGAAAATATATTATTAAAATGACATAAGTCTCAAATTCAACGAGCCATAACCATAGTGTCTCGATATATAATTACTCATGGTACAAAGAAAACTTGAAAACAAGGTATGATCGATAGCGACTCCAATTTCGTTCAGTTTGCGCACATCGCCTGTGACGTCATATGCCATACAAAAAAATATCCTTATTGTTCAATTGCCACTAATAAAAAAAGACTTAAAATAGGGAAGAATTCGGACATAATCACTAAAGTTATGTAAAATCATCGAGATTGACATTTGAAAAGTTATGACACATTATACACATTTATTATGTATCATCTGTTTGAAAATTTGAAATTGGCGCGTGGAGCTTGCCGACCAATAGTGCCGTTTATCACCTGTGTTGTGCTTGTGACGTGGTGACCAACCTGCGCAATATCATACCTTGTTTTCTTTGTATCATGATAATTACTTACAAGGTATGAGTTTTAAATCTTTTTATATTATTTGGAACGTTTGAAATTGTTTAAAAAATTATTTGTGGCGTTTGAAAAAAATAGCATGCTCTATTCGAGTAAAATGACTTTTTGTGCTTCGCTGTATGTCAAACGTACAGTCTCGCCACGAAAAGTGTCATTTTTACTCCTAATAAAACAATATACTAGAAAGTTTTATAGTTTAACGGGCTTTGTGAGTTAAAACATAATGATATTTTCAGTTTCTATAATTCTTGATCGAAAATAAACGGCGTCAGTGATGGCTATGAAATGAAGATCGCTGTCATTTTATATGTAAATTTATATGGGAAATGTCGTCGATCGTCATTTCCCAGCCAACTGGACGCCGTTGTTTTTTCATATGGTACAAAGTTAAAACAAATTTGACTCTGATCATGTTTTATGCTAAGAAATATTTATTTCGTGTAATAAAGATTTAAATGGTGTATTAAGTACATAATATTTATTTAAATGTCAAATAATATTATTGAAGCAAGTGTCAAGTTTTATTTTTAATTAAGAATAAAATTAATCAAAAATGTATAAAAGTTTTGTTTATAAAAAAAAAATTATCGTAAATTCGTAAAACCTCAATTTAGAATAAAATGATCTAAGAATGAAATAAAATTTTATAGCCCTGTGTCAAATCGAAATAAAGTAAGTGTATGTAACTTTTTTTAAATATTAATAATTACCAGTAATTAGCATTAATGTACCAACATATTGAAATAATAATTTCTTTGTTAATACGGTTTAGAATCCCTTAAAATAACAGCAAAAATAATCGAAAATCAACAATGAAATAATAGTTTTGTTTAAATTTCTTAATCAGTTGAACCCTATTATAGTTCGCAAAAATCCGAGCTATATTATTACATTACTCTACATAACTTATTCTACTTCGGCCGTACTCTACTTATTACATTACTCTCGCCCCTAATCACATGCTTCATTTCTTTAAAGCTTCACGATTTGTTCACCAGAGGCAGCACATTTTGTCGAGAGGTTGATCAACTTTAAGAATATATTAACAAGGATAAGGGTTACTAAGGCTAACTATTTTCAATGGTCGCAGCTTTCTAAAAAAAAATTCAATTTCAACATGGTGAATGTCATAACTGCACTGGGGTACAACCTGTATGCCAAAATTGAGCTTCTTACGTTGAGTGGTCTGAGCAGGATCGTGATTGATCAGTATGTTAGTCACTTAAGGATTTTATATGTATGTATATTAGTATAGATTTATTAAATCCCTATCATTATGTATATTATTTCAATTCATTTTCTTTTGTTACAAAGATTAACAAATATAATATATTGAACAAAAAACAAGATAAATAGAGTGATAGATACATTAATAAGTATTCCTGGAACAACACCGATCATTGGAGCACTTGAAACGCATAAACAGGTTTAACATTTTTGATATCACATAGATACCTACATCCTGTTACAGTTCTAAGTAATAGATAAAATTGAAATTTGTGACTGTAACAGATACTTGTTTATTGAAGCAGTTGTTTTATATAAAGTTCTAAGAAAGATAAAATCCACTCAAAAAGGCGGCTTGAGAACAAAACGTTATCAACATTTATCAACTATCTATTTTTATTTTAGGTGTCATATGGATAATAATGATGGACTATTTTTTGATATAAAATGTTACACATAAATTAAAAGAAAAACGAATTGAAATTTATTTGCTCCTTATTTTTATTGTACCGAAATATTAATGGTTTATACAGGGTCTGTAATAAAAATCTGTCTGCTCCTGTGATAAAAAACTTGGGAATTTTGTTTAAGGGCAGACTTAAAGTATGTACTAGGATGTATTTCAGAAAAATATTTTAACTTCTACAGGGTGGCTCAAAAAAGTGTGAGTGGATCGGGATGATTTTTTTTAATGGAACACCCTGTATATTATTGCATTTTTGGCATCCTTCCAGACCATTTTACATAATTCTAAGATATGAGTAAATATATTTCAGTGGTTTCATAGATATAAATAAATAAATAAAAAATATATATTTTTCAGATTGTTTTAAAAAAATTATTAAAAATATAAGAACTGTCTTTAAATCAAAACTCTATTAGCTATTTACTTTAGATGGTCTGTGCTTACTTTGCTATAAATATCGTAATCTTAAATCATACAGGGTGTTCAAAATTCAACGCCAAACTTTCTAAAATATAAAATAATTTTTCTTGCCTGATCCACTCACACTTTTTTGAGCCACCCTGTAGAAATTAAAGTATTTTCTTGAAATACATTCTAGTACATACTTTAGGTTTACACTTAAACAAAATTTCCAAGTATTTTATTCTAGGAGCTACAGATGCCCGACGCACTATTGCCGGACCCTGTAGTTCCGTTTTCTACAGAGTTGTTCATTATTGCAAGAGCTTTACTTTTTCACTTCATTTAAATTTCATAGTTTAAAAATTACCGCCCATTAATGCGCTCTATATTTTTCTCTTTTAACAAGTGATAGTGGATTCTTTCATCTGCAGTTATTACCTGTACTTGAATTTACACATATTTTTAATATAATACAAATTTGATTTTATTATTATCGAAAGGTGTATATTGTTGAAATAACTGTTTGTATAACATTTAACTTAAAACTAATAGGAAAACACATACTAGACTTTAATAATAAATTATTATATTTTATTTGCGGAGATAACCCAAAAACGCTAATTTTCAGGTGGCTGTTGAATCCCAACATTTCTTCAGAGGAAAAACTTAACGATAATTATAGGAAATTGTATTTACTTTAATTTTGAATAGAAAGATTATTTACGCAAAAGTTGATATTTTTAAAGTTATAAACAAAAAATCGCAAAAATTCAAAATTTTTTCTATTTTTTGCATTTTTTTCCATGTTCCGTCACGAATTTTTGTTAGCAGTGATCAGATTCGAATTCAGAACCCATAAAAACATAATAAACAGAGGAAATCAGAACTACCCCAAGACTTTCCTCCAAAAGGCTTTTTTGAGTACAAGCAAAGAATATCTTAATACCCTAGAAGTCTCGTCTGGCATCAAAATCTGACCTGTCGATGGGGCCTCGCTTTGGCGAGCGAGGCCCCAACTTCGTGGAGCCTCGCTATTTTGCTCGGAATTGAACGAATAGACGCGCGGCGTTGCCTTGTTTTGTGTGTACTTTCTTGAATAGTTTTAAATTATAGTTTTAAATTTTATCTATTGCTATAATCAGTCTTTCCGTTCTCCGCACTCCGCAGTTTACATATAATATTATCTATATAATTCCCGTGTTACAGTTTTGGTTACCGTACTCCTCCGAAACGGCTTAACCGATTTTGATGAAATTTTATATGTATATTCAGTAGGTCTGAGAATAGGTAGTTATATATTTTTTATACCCTTAAATGATAAGGGTAGTCCACCCCCATTTTTTTATTTTGTGAAAAAACAATATTTTAATTTTTTTTTATTTGGCATTAAAAAATACAAACAACACTAAATTTTCACCGTTCTACTTTCATCCCCTATTTTTTAATAGGGGTTGTTTTTTTAATTTTTTGTTACCATCTCCGAAACGGCTTAACCGATTTTGATAAAATTTTATATGTATATTCAGTACGTCTAAGAATAAGTTGTTATCTATTTTTATACCCTTAACTGATAAGGGTAGCCGAGAGGGTAACCCACTCTCATTTTTTTAGTTTTTGAAAAGAAAAAATGTTTTATTTTTTATTTGGCATTAAGAAATACAAACAACCCTAAATATTCACCGTTCTGCTATCATCCCTATTTTTAATAGAGGTTGTTTTTTTTTTGTTGCCATCTCGAAACAGCTTAGCCGATTTTGATGAAATTTTATAAGTATATTGAGTAGGTCTGAAAACAGGTTGTTATATATTTTTATACCCTTAAGTGATAAGGGTAGCCCACCCCATTTTTTTTTTTTATAAAAAAAAATATTTTTTATTTTTTTATTTGGCATTAAAAAATACAAACAACCCTAAGTTTTCACTGTTCTACCATCATCCCCTATTTTTAATAGGGGATGTTTTTTTAATTTTTGTTACCATCTCCGAAACGGCTTGATCGATTTTGATGAAATTTTTATATGTATATTCAGTAGGTCTGAGAATACGTTGTTATCTGTTTTTATACCCTTAAGTGATAAGGGTAGCCCACCCCCATTTTTTTTTATTTAAAAAAAATATATTTAATTTTTTTTATTTGTCATTAAAAAATACAAACAACCCTAAATTTTCACCGTTCTACCATCATCCCCTATTTTTTTAACAGGGGTTGTTTTTAAGATTTTTGTTACCATCTCCGAAACGGCTTAACCGATTTTGATAAAATTTTATTTGTATATTCAGTACGTGTAAGAATAGGTTGTTATCTATTCTTATACCCTTAAGTGATAAGGGTAGCCGAGAGGGTAGCCCACCCTAATTTTTTTATTTTTGGAAAAAAAAATATTTTTTTTTATTTGGCCTTAAAAATACAAACAACTCTAAATTTTCACCGTTCTACCATCATCCCCTATTTTCTAATAGGGGTTGTTTTTTTGATACCATCTCCGAAACGGCTTGGCCGATTTTGATGACATTTTATTATGTATATTGTGTAGGTCTGAAAATAGTTTGTTATCTATTTTTTATACCCTTAAGTGGTAAGGGTAGCCCACCCCCATTTTTTTATTTTTGAAAAAAAAAAATTGTTTTAATTTTTTTATTTGGCATTAAAAATACAAACAACCCTAAATTTTCACCGTTCTACCATCATCCCCTATTTTTTAATAGGGGTTGTTTTTTTAAGTTTTTGTTACCATCTCCGATTGACCGATTTTGATAAAATTTTATATGTATGTATATTCAGTATGTCTAAGAATAGGTTGTTATCTATTCTTATACCCTTAAGTGATAAGGGGTAGCCGAGAGGGGTAGCCTACCCTCATTTTTTTTATTTTTGAAAAAAAAATATTTTTTTTATTTGGCCTTAAAAAAATACAAACAACTCTTCAATTTTCACCGTTCTACCATCATCCCCTATTTTTTAATAGGGGTTGTTTTTTTTCAAGTTTCTTGTTACAATTTCCGAAACGGTTTTGCCGATTTTGATGAAATTTTATTTATATTGAGTAGGTCTGAAAATAGTTTGTTATCTATTTTTATACCCTTCAGTGATAAGGGTAGCCCATTCCCATTTTTTTATATTTTGAAAAAATATACATTTTTATTTTTTTATTTTGCATTAAAAAATACAAAGAACCCAAAATTTTCGCCGTTCTACAATCATCCCCCTATTTTTTAATAGGGGTTGTTTTTTTTAATTTTTTGTTACCATCCGTGAAACGGCTTTGACCGATTTTGATAAAATTTTATATGTATATTCAGTACGTCTAAGAATAGGTTGTTATCTATTTTTATACCCTTATGTGGTAAGGGTAGCCCACCCTCATTTTTTATTTTTGAAAAGAAAAATGTTTTATTTTTCTAGTTGGATATTAATAAATACAAATAACCCTAAATTTTCACCGTTCCACCATCATCCCTATATTTTAATAGTTGTTTTTTTTTAATTTTTGTTACCATCTCCGAAACGGCTAGACCGATTTTGATAAAATTTTATATGTATATTCAGTAGGTCTGGTTTGGTTTGGTCACAACCTATTCCTAGGTTGTTATCTATTTTTTATACCCTAAGTGATAAGAATGGCCCACCCCAACTTTTTTTTTTTTTTTAGACAATTTTTTTATTTTAATTGTTTTATAGGAGTGCTTATTTTTAGGGGTGAATGTCCAAAATTTTCTTCTGGGTACACACTTTCATCACTTAAAGGACCTCTGTACAAAATTGCATACTCCTAGTCCTAGAACAGATTTTACATAAAAAATTATACAAATTTTTACCCTTAGTTTTACCCCCTTAAGGAATGAATTCCAAAAATCGCTCAATTATTCAATTACGCTACATAATAAACCTCTGTGCAAATCATCGCTATATAATCATCATCATATTCCTTGAACAGAATTTATTGTTCCAGAACGTTCAACCCTTCATTTCACACCCTTAGAGGCGAATTTCCAAAAATTGCTTCTTAGTGCTAAATTACGTTACATAAGGAACGTCTGCAAAATTCATACTTCTACAACCGATTTTAACAAATTTTTGTACAAATTTTCATCCCTTATTTTTTAGGGGATGCATGCCTAAAATTCGTTTCTAGGTACTCACTTTCATCGTTTAAGGGACCTCTGAACAGAATTTCATACTCCTAGTCCTAGAACGGATTTTACATAAAAAATTATACAAATTTTCACCCCTAGTTTTACCCCCTTAAGGAATGAATTCCAAAAATCACTCTAATTATTCAATTACGCTACATAAGGAACCTCTGTGCAAATTATCATATTCCTTGAACAGAATTTATTGTTCCAGAACGTTCAACCCTCATTTCACACCCTTAAAGGGCGAATTTCCAAAATTGCTTCTTAGTGCTAAATTACGTTACATAAGGAACGTCTGCAAAATTCATACTTCTAAAACCGATTTTAACAAATTTTTTGTACAAATTTTCATCCCTTATTTTTTAGGGATGCATGACTAAAATTCGCTTCTAGGTACTCACTTTCATCATTTAAGGGACCTCTGAACAGAATTTCATACTCCTAGTCCCTAGAACGGATTTTACATAAAAAATCATACAAATTTTCACCCCTAGTTTTACCCCTTAAGGAATGAATTCCAAAAATCACTCTAATTATTCAATTACGCTACATAAGGAACCTCTGTGCAAATTCTCATATTCCTTGAACAGAATTTCTGTTCCAGAACGTTCAACCCCTCATTTCACACCCTTAGAGGGCGAATTTCCAAAAATTGCTTCTTAATGCTAAATTACGTTACATAAGGAACGTCTGCAAAATTCATACTTCTAAAACCGATTTTAACCTTTTGTACAAATTTTCATCCCTTATTTCTAAGGGATGAATGTCAAAAATTAGCTTCTAGGTACTCACTTTCGTCACTTAAGGAAACTCTGTACAAAATTTCATACTCCTAGAACTAACACTTTTTGTACAAAATTTCACCCCCCAGTTTCACTACCCTTAGGCTATACATTTCCAAAAATCGCTTATCAATGTTCAAATGCGCCACATCTGTGCAAAAGTTCATACTCCTAGTAGGTACAGATTTTTTTTTGTATAATTACATCCCTTTATCTAATTACACCCCCTTATGGGTCGAATTTTAAAAAATTACTTAGTAGTGCTCATCTTAGAGAACGAATTAATATTCTCCGTATTTACTCCAGTTTCCTAATACTAGCACAGATAACACATAATCATACTAGTTAATTTTTTATTGGAATAGAAGTAATTTTTATTAGAAGGTACAAAAAAATTAAAAATCTAAAATTTTATTTTCATAGCTACGTTTTTTTTCATAGCCTTAGGATGCCTCATGTACTATCGAATATACGAAATATATAATCAATACATATTTCTTTAAATATCGAGAAATAAAATATGTTTGGCAACACCGTACGAAATATCGCCGCGCGTAGTCCTCAAAATTTAAAATATTAGCATTTTCAGGCTTCGATTATGTTCAAAAGCGCCACCGTATGACAAATCACTAAAGCTTCCACACGAGAGTTCTTAAAACTATAATATTCTTTGGTACAAGGTATGACTAAGGATCAACCGAAAAGAATTTAAATTGAAAAGTTAACAAAACAAAATTTTAAAATCAATATATAAATTACATATATTTATTAGCATATTCATTTGAGATAGATAAAAAAGAACTTGATATAAAACAGTTAGAATGGCTTTTTAATAACTTGTTACTGGTACCTATATAAAATAAAAAACAATACTATAAAATCAAATATCAAATTAAACACAAAGGAGTTCACAATTACCAGACAAGGAGAAAGTCACATATCAAAAGCCACAAAGTAAAGAATAAAACATTAGCATAGAGACTAACAACAAAAACAATTCAAATATTTAATAGTTTGGCAGAAGAGGTAAAGAAATTAAAATTTATACAAATAAAAAAGTGAAATGATTAACATTAAATAGAACTATACACTGAACCACGAAAACGGCGACAACAATTGAGAAAATAATGGTTTCGATACCATCTGACAAGTATCTGGTAGCAACAGGTTAGACTGATGCTGTGGCAGATGAAAGAAGGACGACACCCACATATTTGTATAATGTGTATATATTGTGTAATGTAATTTGTGTGTTGTATATGTTTAATATGAGGAAATAAATTGATCAATTAAAAACATCTAGAAAGGAAATCTCAACAAGAATTCTAAACATTCATGGAAAGAAAGGATGTCCATGGATTCATGCAAAGCATGCCATAAAATAGACTAATAATGCAAAAATTATCATTAATGATATATAAGAGAGGTTTTTCTAATTCAGCCCAATATAAATAATTTTGTATTGCTCTACTGCATCTGTAGAGGTTCATATTTTATGTATCATATTTATATCCGGTATAGCAGGTAAGTCAATTTTTTGCCATATTTAAATATTCGGTGCATTTGGTTCAGAGTGAGTATAAGTATCTTTAAAAACCGCTAAACTGAGTTATACCAAAGAATATCTTAATATCCTAGAAGTCTCGTCTCGCATCAAAATCTGACCTGTCGATGGGGCCTCGCTTTGGCGAGCGAGGCCCCAACTTCGTGGGGCCTCGCTATTTTGCTCGGAATTGAACGAACAGACGCGCGGCGTTGCCTTGTTTTGTGTGTACTTTCTTGAATAGTTTTAAATTATAGTTTTAAATTTCATCTATTGCTATAATCAGTCTTTCCGCTCTCCGCTCTCCGCACTCCGCAGTTTTCATATAATATTATCTATATAATTCCCGTGTTACAGTTTTGGGTGGTTTTGGTTACCGTACTCCTCCGAAACGGCTTAACCGATTTTGATGAAATTTTATATGTATATTCAGTAGGTCTGAGAATAGGTAGTTATATATTTTTATACCCTTAAGTGATAAGGGTAGTCCACCCCAATTTTTTTATTTTGTGAAAAAAAAATATTTGTTTTATTTGGCATTAAAAAATACAAACAACACTAAATTTTCACCGTTCTACCTTCATCCCCTATTTTTTAATAGGGGTTGTTTTTTTTTAATTTTTGTTACCATCTCCCGAAACGGCTTAAACCGATTTTGATAAAATTTTATATGTATATTCAGTACGTCTAAGAATAGGTTGTTATCTATTTTTATACCTTAACTGATAAGGGTAGCCGAGGGGTAGCCCACCCTCATTTTTTTAGTTTTTGAAAAGAAAAAAAAATGTTTTTATTTTTTTATTTGGCATTAAGAAATACAAACAACCCTAAATTTTCACCGTTCTGCTATCATCCCCTATTTTTAATAGGGGTTGTTTTTATATATTTTTTTCCATCTCCGAAACGGCTTGGCCGATTTTGATGAAATTTTGTATGTATATTGAGTAGGTCTGAAAATAGGTTGTTATATATTTTATACCCTTAAGTGATAAGGGTAGTCCACCCCAATTTTTTTATTTTGTGAAAAAAATTATTTTTTATTTGGCATTAAAAAATACAAACAACACTAAATTTTCACCGTTCTACCTTCATCCCCTATTTTTTAATAGGGGTTGTTTTTTAATTTTTGTTACCATCTCCGAAACGGCTTGACCGATTTTGATAAAATTTTATATGTATATTCAGTACGTCTAAGAATAGGTTGTTATCTATTTTTACACCCTTACCTGATAAGGGTAGCCGAGAGGGTAGCCCACCCTCATTTTTTTTTAGTTTTTGAAAAGAAATAAATGTTTTTATTTTTTTATTTGGCATTAAGAAATACAAACAACCCTAAATTTTCACCGTTCTGCTATCATCCCCTATTTTTAATAGGGGTCGTTTTTATATTTTTTTTTTGTTGCCATCTCCGAAACGGCTTAGCCGATTTTGATGAAATTTTATATGTATATTGAGTAGGTCTGAAAATAGGTTGTTATATATTTTTTATACCCTTAAGTGATAAGGGTAGTCCACCCCAATTTTTTTATTTTGTGAAAAAAAAATTATTTTTTTTATTTGGCATTAAAAAATACAAACAACACTAAATTTTCACCGTTCTACCTTCATCCCTATTTTTTAATAGGGGTTGTTTTTAATTTTTGTTACCATCTCCGAAACGGCTTGACCGATTTTGATAAAATTTTATATGTATATTCAGTACGTCTAAGAATAGGTTGTTATCTATTTTTACACCCTTACCTGATAAGGGTAGCCGAGAGGGGTAGCCCACCCTCATTTTTTTTAGTTTTGAAAAGAAATAAATGTTTTTATTTTTTTATTTGGCATTAAGAAATACAAACAACCCTAAATTTTCACCGTTCTGCTATCATCCCCTATTTTTAATAGGGTCGTTTTTATATTTTTTTTTGTTGCCATCTCCGAAACGGCTTAGCCGATTTTGATGAAATTTTATATGTATATTGAGTAGGTCTGAAAATAGGTTGTTATATATTTTTTATACCTTTTAGTGATAAGGGGTAGCCACCCCATTTTTTTATTTTTGAAAAAAAATATTTTAATTTTTTTTTGGCATTAAAAAATACAAACAACCCTAAATTTCCACCGTTCTACCATCATCCCCTATTTTTTTAATAGGGGATGTTTTTAAATTTTTTGTTACCATCTCCGAAACGGCTTGATCGATTTTTGATGAAATTTTATATGTATATTCAGTAGGTCTGAGAATACGTTGTTATCTATTTTATACCCTTAAGTGATAAGGGTAGCCCACCCCCCATTTTTTTTTTTTTTGAAAAAAAAAAAATATTTTAATTTCTTTTTATTTGGTATTATACAAACAACCCTAAATTTTCACCGTTCTACCATCATCCCTATTTTTTTAATAGGGGTTGTTTTTAAGTTTTTTGTTACCATCTCCGAAACGGCTTAACCGATTTTGATAAAATTTTATATGTATATTCAGTACGTCTAAGAATAGGTTGTTATATATTCTTATACCCTTAAGTGATAAGGATAGCCGAGAGGGTAGCCCACCCTCATTTTTATTTTTTGGAAAAAAAAAATTTTTTTATTTGGCCTTAAAAATACAAACAACTCTAAATTTTCACCGTTCTACCATCATCCCTATTTTCTAATAGGGGTTGTTTTTTGTTACCATCTCCGAAACGGCTTGGCCGATTTTGATGACGTTTTATTATGTATATTGAGTAGGTCTGAAAATAGTTTGTTATCTATTTTTTATACCCTTAAGTGATAAGGGTAGCCCACCCCATTTTTTTTTATTTTTGAAAAAAAATATTTTAATTTTTTTTTTGATTTGGCATTAAAAAAATACAAACAACCCTAAATTTTCACCGTTCTACCATCATCCCTATTTTTTTTAATAGGGGTTGCTTTTTTAAATTTTTGTTACCATCCCCGAAACGGCTTGACCGATTTTGATAAAATTATATGTATATTCAGTACGTCTAAGAATAGGTTGTTATCTATTTTTTATTCCCTTATGTGGTAAGGGTAGCCGAGAGGGTAGCCCACCCTCATTTTATATTTTTTGAAAAGAAAAAAATGTTTTTATTTTTTAGTTGGCATTAAAAAATACAAGTAACCCTAAATTTTCACCGTTCCATCATCATCCCCTATTTTTTAATAGGGGTTGTTTTTTTTTAATTTTTTTGTTACCATCTCCGAAACTGCTAGACCGATTTTGATAAAATTTTATATGTATATTCAGTAAGTCTGGTTTGGTTTGGTTTGGTCACAACCTATTCCCAGGTTATCTATTTTTTATACCCCTAAGTGATAAGAGTGGTCCACCTGAACTTTTTTTTAATTTTTTAGACAAATTTTTTCATTTTAATTGTTTTATAGGGAGTGCTTATTTTTTAGCAAAATTGCATATTCCTAGTCCTAGAACGGATTTTACATAAAAATTATACAAATTTTTACCCTTAGTTTTATCCCCTTAAGGAATGAATTCCAAAAATCGCTCTAATTATTCAATTACGCTACATAATAAACCTCTGTGAAAATTCTCATATTCCTTGAACAGAATTTATTGTTCCAGAACATTCAACCCCTCATTTCACACCCTTAGAGGGCGAATTTCCAAAAATTGCTTCTTAGTGCTAAATTACGTTACATAAGGAACGTCTGCAAAATTCATACTTCTAAAACCGATTTTAACAAATTTTTGTACAAATTTTCATCCCTTATTTTTTAGGGGATGCATGCTTAAAATTCGCTTCTAGCTACTCACTTTCATCATTTAAGGGACCTCTGAACATAATTTCATACTCCTGGTCCTAGAACGGATTTTACATAAAAAATTATACAAATTTTCACCCCTAGTTTTACCCCCTTAAGGAATGAATTCCAAAAATCACTCTAATTATTCAATTACGCTACATAAGGAACCTCTGTGCAAATTTTCATATTCCTTCAACAGAATTGTTTCAGAACGTTCACCCCTCATTTCACACCCTTAGAGGGCGAATTTCCAAAAATTGCTTCTTAGTGCTAAATTACGTTACATAAGGAACGTCTGCAAAATTCATACTTCTAAAACCGATTTTAACAAATTTTTGTACAAATTTTCATCCCTTATTTTTAGGGGATGCATGCCTAAAATTCGCTTCTAGGTACTCACTTTCATCATTTAAGGGACCTCTGAACAGAATTTCATACTCCCTAGTCCTAGAACGGATTTTACATAAAAAAAATTATACAAATTTTCACCCCTAGTTGTACCCCCTTAAGGAATGAATTCCAAAAATCACTCTAATTATTCAATTACGCTACATAAGGAACCTCTGTGCAAATTTTCATATTTCTTCAACAGAATTGTTTCAGAACGTTCACCCCTCATTTCACACCCTTAGAGGGCGAATTTCCAAAAAGTGCTACTTAGTGCTAAATTGCGTTACATAAGGAACGTCTGTGCAGAATTTCATACTTCTAAAACCGATTGTAACAAACTTTTGTACAATTTTTCATCCCTTATTTCTAGGGGATGAATGTCAAAAATTAGCTTCTGGGTACTCACTTTCGTCACTTAAGGAAACTCTGTACAAAATTTCATACTCCTAGAACTAACATTTTTTGTACAAAATTTCATCCCCCAGTTTCACTACCCTTAGGCTATACATTTCCAAATATCGCTTATCAATGTTCAAATGCGCCACATCTGTGCAAAAGTTCATACTCGTAGGTACTAGTAGGTACAGATTTTTTTTGTATAATTACACCCCTTTATCTAATTACACCCCCTTATGGGTTGAATTTTAAAAAATTACTTAGTAGTGCTCATCTTAGAGAACGAATTAATATTCTCCGTATTTACTCCAGTTTCCTAATACTAGCACAGATAACACATAATCATACTAGTTAATTTTTTATTGGAATAGAAGTAATTTTTATTAGAAGGTACAAAAAAATTAAAAATCTAAAATTTTATTTTCATAGCTATGTTTTTATAGCCTTAGGATGTCTCATGTACTAACGAATACGAAATATATAATCAATACATATTTCTTTAAATATCGAGAAATAAAATATGTTTTGGCAACACCGTACGAAATATCGCCGCGCGTAGTCCTCAAAATTTAAAATATTAGCATTTTCAGGCTTCGATTATGTTCAAAAGCGCCACCGTGTGACAAATCACTAAAGCTTCCACACGAGAGTTCTTAAAACTATAATATTCTTTGGTTATACTATAAAGGATAGAAAGCAGATCAAGCAAAAAGAGGAAAGCTAGGGAAGTCATTGTTGAGTTCGTACGTTTTGTATGTTACAATTGTATTTTATCTATTAAAAATACCTTACCTACTTCTAACAAATCTCTATTACTATTTTGCAATGGATGAATTGCCAAACGAACTAACGAATCGCATCGACGAACCACCTCGACGCATCGCATTGACGAATCGCATCATACTCACATGCATGCATGGACGCATTAACGTATCAATTCGACGCATCAGCGCATATAGAGTACGTAGCTTAACGGTATCATGGACCCTTTTGTTCTATAAACGTAGATAAAGTGATCTCTAAAGAGGTAGATTGAACCATTTTTAATGGTTTCTTTTTTATTCTTCTTGTTTTGTTCTGACGACGCGAACGGAGATATGTAGAACCTGAAACTATAATTGTTTTTTTTATTAGGCTAATTTTTTAAGGTAGTTTCCGTTTGCATTTAACAAGAATATTTTTTAGTTTTTCAGAAATTGGTAGTACTATTTTTCCTTTCCGAATATAAGAGAATTATTTTTGTAATGAAGAGTGAACTTATGTTACATAAAATAATAAACATACAGGGTGAGTTTCCTACGATGTTCTCTATGAGTATCTCGGAAACTGCTGGAGATAGAGAGTCGGCTAAATGGGGAAAGAATTGCAGTTTTGTGGGGTCATAAATATGCGCCTTTCAGATTTTTGAAAAAGTTCATGACTTACTAGATATTTCGAAAAAAACAAATTTTGTTTTTTGAAAAATTGTCCGTAATTCCATTATAATCTATTTTAGGCAAAAAGTTTTCAGATAAAAGTTGTAGATAATTACATCCCTAATGAGTCTGTGTTCCTCGGTCTATTCTAGGGCCTGTCATTTTGACATATGACACAAACATATGTTTTTTTAAATGGAAACCATAGTTGGCCATGACTTCACAAAAAACGCAATTTTTTAAGCTTTTCAGCGATATAAGCCATAATGTGTTTTTTCGAAAAATTACTGAGTTATAGCCAATTATTAACATTTTTAAACAATTTCACTTAGTTAGCCATGGAATTAATTGTCGTGAAATGGTGAAACTGTCACTTCCAAACTTTGTAAATTAAAATAAACAAAAATTGTAAATATGAATTTTTAAAATGAAGAAAAGCGTGTAGGATTATTGGTTCAAATTTTCTTGCCCATACAGTTTCGAGGATACGTTGACCGGTGAACGTTACTTACGTTTTTTAGAGAACGGTTTTCAAGACATGTTAGAAAAGTTAATTTTAAATACTCGCGCATTAATAGAGTGGTTGCAATTCCATTAAGACATACCACCCCCCCCCCACAATGAAAGAAATGTTAAAACTTATTTATATCATAATTATGTAGACTCAGGGATAGAAAGAGGTGGACCAATTGCATAGACCTCCTCGATCACCTGACCTATCCATTTTAGATTTTTTATGCGGTATGGTTAACAACAAGGTTTACAAAAAAACTTATGAATTAAGAGAGGCACTCGAAGAGGTACAGGAGAAGTTTAATTAAATCGACCGGTCGTTCTGTGAGAACAGCTAGAAATTCAGTTTTAAAAAGATGCATTTACTCAAAACAATGGCGGATTTTTTGAACATTTTCTAAAATAACATAAAGCGTATGTAATGATATTATTTTTTTCAGTTTTAGTTTGTGTAATGTAAATTGTAAAGAGCCGTTTAATAATATATTGTGTCTTTTTATAAGTTATAAATCATAACAAAATAAGAACACAATGCCGACTAAATGAAATTAGTCAAGAAAGATAATAATTGGCTATAACTCAGTAATTTTTTGAAAAACCGGTCGACTTAATTAAAGTTTTTTCATACCGCCTCTAATTGAAACCTCTTGTAAACCTTGTTAACCATACTGCATTAAAAAATTAAATGGATAGGTCAGGTGATCGAGGAGGCTCATGCAATTGGTTCACCTCTTCCTAACCCTGAGTTTGCATAATTATGATACAAATAATTTTTAACATTTTTTTCATTATTAAAGTCATGTTGGAACCACTCTATTGATGCGCGAGTATCTAAATTTAACTTTTCTAACATGTCTTGAAAACCGTTCTCTAAAAAACGTAAGTAATGTTCAACGGTCAACGTATCCTCGAACATGTATGGCCAAAAAAAGTTGAACCAATAATCCTCCACGCTTTTCTTCATTTGAAAAATTCATATATACAGTTTTTGTTTATTTTAATTTACAATGGGTTTGGAAGTGAAAGTATCACATTTCACGACGACTGATCTTGTTTTCATGGCTAACTAAGTGAAATTGTTTAAAAATGTTAAGAATTGGCTAGTAAGTGATAAGTAATTGACTCAGTAATTTTTCGAAAAAAAAAACATATTATGGCTTATATCGCTGAAAAGCTTAAAAAATGGCGCTTTTTATGAAGTCATGGCCAACTATAGTTTCCATTTAAAAAAAACATATGTTGGTGTCATATGTCAAAAATGACAGGCTTTAGAAAAAATCGGTAAACGCAGACTCATTAGGGATGTGATTATCTACAACTTTTATCTGAAAACTTTTTGTCTAAAATAGATTATAATGGAATTAAGGACAATTTTTAAAATAGCGAAAATTTGTTTTTTTCGAAATATCTAGTAGGCCATGAACTTTTTCAAAAATCTGAAAGGCGCATATTTATGACCCCACAAAACTGCAATTCTTTCCCCATTTAACGGACTCTCTATCTCCAGTAGTTTCCGAGATACCAATAGAGAGAACATCGTAGGAAACTCACCCTGTATATGATTATATGTATTTAATATAAAAGTGTAAAGTTTCATATGTGAATCTAGGCGGTCGGTGGCCGGTTATTAACCTTTCTCACTCTGCGAAACTCCAAGACCGCACCTTTTTCTAAATTCCATTTAAAATGGGTGTGACAGTCTCTTTAATATTGATTGTAACTGGAACTAACTTTAAAAATAATGGTTAAAACTGAGAGAACTTTTGACAGGTAATTATAATGATTTAGGGTTTGGAATTTATTACCTCTCTTTTGAGTATTTTAGTTAATGCATATAGTATAATAAATTTTATTTGCAATGCAATTTTAAGGACGATATTAGCTATTAGAGAATATCAAAATTATCTACTACATGAAATATTTTTAGAAGTCTTGTACTATTGGTTTAATAACTTATATCTGAAATCTGTTAATATTTTAATTGATTTTTGTTTTTTATGTTTTTTTCAATTGTTTTTTTTTGTTTGAATACTGTTGGAAATTTAAAATTTTAAATTTTTATAAGTAAGGTGATACATTAAATGAAAAGCTAAACTACCTTAAACTGTTTTAGCTCCATCTTTAAACTTATTTGCTATAACTATTTAATATGATTTGCTATAGAAATTGAATATTTAAAAGTCAAAAATCATATACATTTTTGATATATTTATGTAATAAGAAGTATATAATGTAAATAAGAAACAAATAATTTGTTAACGGAAACTCTTGGTAAATTTTACCGGTAATTTTGTATTTGTATTTTTTACATCTGTATTTTATTGAAAAAAATATTGAATAGCTCCCTCTTGAAGGACTACAATTAATTGTTTTATGAATGGAGGAATTAAAGAATATAGATATTAATTACTATAGAAGTAAAATAGCCTGTACGATATCATGCCCAAATATAGATATATCCTTTTTACGATTTTGTAATACGGAAATTAAAATGATGATCCATTAAATTAAGTGTATTATAAAATAAAAAACAGATTTATAAGCTCTTGATAGTAAATATCTTCTGTTACCTTTTTAATTTGTATGTTTTTGAAATAACCCTTTATTGAAAAAATATATTGATTCAACTCCTAGAAAAATAAGGACAATAATTAATGGTGTTATTAATGAAATAATATTATAATGGAGGTATTAATTAATACACAAGTAAAATACCCTGTGAGAGGTCAAACTAAAATATAGCATTATTCCTTTGACAATTTTGTTACAAGGATATGTATCATGATATTATATTGGATTATGATATTGAAAAGATTGGAATATATAAAATGAAAAACATATAAACATGTCTAAGCTCTTGATAATTTTAAATTGTTCTATTAATATTGTATTTTCATTCTTTTGCAACAATTTATTATTGAAAAAAATATTGATTCAACTCCTATGAAATAGATGAATATATCCATAAATTAATTAATTATGATTTATGAATTAAGGAATTGTACGTGTGGGATTTTGTTAAAAGAAAATGTGAATCATAATCTATTAAATTATGAATACAATAAAATGGATAACGTAGATATGTTAAACAATTGATTATGTGAAATTTTTCTGTCAACTTTGTATTTGCATTACTTTACAACAGATTTTTTTAATGAAAAAAATATTGAGTCAATTCCTAGAGAAAAAGGACGATAATTATTTGTTTTAGAAATAAACGAATTGTATAATGTGGATACAACGAAATAGTTGACATTATCAAACAACGAAAATTAGAATATCTGGGACACATAATGAGAAACCAAAGGAGACGTGCTCTACTTCAGTTGATACTTCAGGAAAAGGTCTTAGGCAAAAGAGGACCTGGAAGGCACAGAATCTCCTGGTTGAAAAACGTCAGAACTTGGTTTTCCTTGTCTACAGGAGGATTATCTAGACCAGCAGCCAGAAAAGTTTAAATCGCTTTGTTTATCGAGAACATTCGGAACGAGTCGGCACATTCAGAAAGTAATGTATATTGTAAGAGCGAGTAAGAAAAATAAAATATTTTTGTTTTGTTTATATAGCATAATATATGAATGGTATTAATATCAATTTAATATTCAAACAACATAAACAAAAGAAGCTAAACTCACCTTAGATGCCGGGACACTTGTGTAATCGAACTAGTGTACTCAAACTCTTGTGTAAACACTCACTCTCTGATCACGCAATTTGCAATCTATAAAAATAAAATTTACTTGAGCATCACTGGAAAATACACAGATCACATCACCATAATCGAGTATATAAAATAGTTAAATATTTTTGTTGTTTCCTAGCTAAGCGACAAGGCGTCTTTCCTACACACAAAAGGGATGGCCACAAAGCGACATAGCATAATATTGTTGTTCCGCAGCTAAGCGACAAGGCGTCTTTCATACACACAAAAGCGATGGCCACAAAGCGACATAGCTTAATATTGTTGTTCCGCAGCTAAGCGACAAAGCGTCTTTCCCACGCACAAAAGGGATGGCCACAAAGCGACATAGGATAATATTGTTGTTCCGCAGCTAAGCGACAAAGCGTCTTTCCCACGCACAAAAGGGATGGCCACAAAGCGACATAGCATAATATTGTTGTTCCGCAGCTAAGCGACAAGGCGTCTTTCCCACACACAAAAGGGATGGCCACAAAGCGACATAGCTTAATATTGTTGTTCCGCAGCTAAGCGACAAGGCGTCTTTCCCACACACAAAGGGATAGCCACAAAGCGACATAGCTTAATATTGTTGTTCCGCAGCTAAGCGACAAGGCGTCTTTCCCACGCACAAAAAGGGATGGCCACAAAGCGACATAGCTTAATATTGTTGTTCCGCAGCTAAGCGACAAGGCGTCTTTCCCACGCACAAAAGGGATGGCCACAAAGCGACATAGCTTAATATTGTTGTTCCGCAGCTAAACGACAAGGCGACTTTCCCACGCACAAAAGGGATGGCCACAAAGCGACATAGCTTAATATTGTTGTTCCGCAGCTAAGCGACAAGGCGTCTTTCCCACGCACAAAAGGGATGGCCAGAAAGCGACATAGCATAATATTGTTGTTCCGCAGCTAAGCGACAAGGCGTCTTTCCCACGCACAAAATGGATGGCCACAAAGCGACATAGCTTAATATTGTTGTTCCGCAGCTAAGCGACAAGGCGTCTTTCCCACGCACAAAAGGGATGGCCACAAAGCAACATAGCATAATATTGTTGTTAAACAATTTGGGTCATAGGTAAAAATATAAAACACTCCAAAATAATAATACTAAATACCATTTGATAATTTGCCAGGTATTATAAATCACACCCAATAAATATTACTAAAATACTCTTTGATAAATAGCTGTCCATTACGTATCTATAATCAATAACACTAAAACACTCTTTGATAAACATCTATCTTTTAACTAAACTATATTAAAATACCCTTTGATAAATACTTGTCTGCTATAAAACACACACACACAAAAGTAATACTAAAATACCCTTCTCTATCTACTACTAAAGCTCAATAACTGTTAACTAAATACTATTAAACTACTCTCATACAAATCCCAGTAATGCCCGTGAGTGAACAAAATACACTCATCTGTATAATACTTCATTCCTTCTATTCAGTCCCAGAAATATTTTCCACACAATTATAATCTGAATTTAATATTTTTTGATAAATGTCGACGTCAGTCAAAATAATCATCAACAATGCAAGAAAAGTCAATTAGAGATTCAAATAAAATGTTATTTCTTAAAATAACAAAATTTAATATAAACAATTTTTTAACGGAAAACAAGACTCTTACAGTCGGCCATCCTGCTAGAAGCTCGTCCCGAGCTTGCCTAATCGGATTTTATTAGGCTTACGCCTAATATCGCCTAATTATCGGATAAATATGCCTAAATATCGGATAATACTAAATCTCCATATTTGCCATATCTTTCACTAGCAGCTGAATCTGAAACTTCTCCACATGTTTTCCAGTGTCTCACTGCCACCGTTCGTTTAGTTAACTTTACGTTTGTTTCAATAAGTGGACTCCATATCCACCATGTACCTATCATGTGACAATTCGGATTTTATTACCATTGGTCCGCTGCAGACGGAAAGTAATCTACTGCTGATACGACTGCTCGTGCTGTTCTCTTGATAAGCACCACATCACCTATCTTGGACTGTCTTGCTTCTTTACGAGTTTTATCAAAGTAAACTGTCTGTTTGCTTTCAGTCAGCTCAGTTATTCTGCTTGTTCTTTCTCTTTCAAGTAAAAGATTATCTACTACCCGAGGTATTCATGTAACTGCATAAACCAAGCACTGATCAGTTGTTCGTTTTTGATGATTTGATTTGATTCCATTTAATATAAATACAATGGTACTTTAGTACTTAATATATACAGAAAACAAAAACAATTTTATGATATAAAATTACACAAAGACAAATATAAAAGAAATATACCTGAATTTATACACAATCAAAAGAATTCCAATTCAAGAATTATTATTATATATCTGCCGATAAGCGTTGAGTTTTGAGGTCCCGGAAGAATTCGTTTAGCTTGTAGTAGCTCTTTGATATAAAGAATTTATTTAAATTAATCATATTTTTTTTTGTTTAAGTTCAGAGGTTCAGAGTGATACCTATACACGAATTCACTTGAAGTTTTTCTGGTGTTCTTATTTGGCATATTGTTTATGGCACTTTCTTGATGTTGGTGTCCTATTCCTTTAGAGTTGAGATCATCAGTGAGTTGTGGATTGTGTAATTGTAATGTTCAATTTGACTATGTATCCGCTTGTTACAGCGTCCTTCGTCGCCTTCCGGTTTCCATGCGCCACTTTCGTCTGTTGTCCCCATATCTCCTGATAGTATAGGTTCCTTTCCAACATGGCTCTCTCGAATCCTTGATTTCAGGAAGGTTTAGGTCAGCCTCGTTTACGTTTATCTCTAGATGTCTACTGCAATCTTGCTTTGATATTCTGTCGTCAGCCATTCGTTGTACCTACACGGCCGTACCACTGTAGCTTTTCTTATATATCTTGTACAATGTTACCATCCGCCTTCATTTTTTTTTCACGTATTCTCTCGTTCCTAATTCTGTTTAAACGGGAGATTCGGGCTGATCTTCACCAGAAGTCCATTTCGGTAGACAACAACTTCTTTTTATCTTTTTTTGCTTAACAGCCATACCCCAGAGTCATATAACATTGCGCTTTTCAGAATCGCGTTATAGATCAGTTTTTTTTTCTGTGATCCGAGATATTCCTAAACTAAAGCACCAACGCTACTTTCACATGTACAATTGCTCGTTCTTGACAATAAGCACTGAACATTTTAGATGTGAAAACAGATCAGTGATAATCCGAATAGGTCGTTCAAATAAAGCAGATATGTCATCCAAGAATATCAACACTTTACTCGTCTTTGTTGTACTGACAGCTTTCATGAAAATAAACTTAGTAAAGGCATCTATAGCGTTAAATAATTATGATTCTTCTTTCTGCTTTTCGGATAAAGTCCGAAGTGATCAAGATGGACGGTATACATTGGAAGTTCTTTCTTCTGTTGGTCGTTTTCTTTATTCAAGCACAGTCTACAGCACTTAATGTATTTCCCACATTAGCTTTCATCCGGGGAAACCAATAATACTTAGTAAGTTTTTTTAGCAGCTAAGTAGTTCAAATCATCGTGAGAAGTTCGAACTACATGAAATCACATTTTTTTGCAGAACTACCCATTGTAGTATTTTGGCTTTAATTCTGTAGACTTGTCCTTCGCGTATGGGATAGTCCTTGTAGATTCTCCTAGCAAGCTCAGTATCAATTGGTTTTGATAGTAATTTGTTCACTTGGTGATATTCGCACTGCATGACTGATCGCAAAGTTATTTTCTGTACATCATTTATTCCAGGAGAAGAAGTAGCTTCAGACAAGAAAGTTGTATCATCTTTTATTACACGAACGCTCCGTTGTCAGGTAAATATCTACCGATCTTTAAATGCCATCGATTTGTAGTTCGAAATTGGTAGTATTCAAAAATTCAACTCTGCCATCACGATGTCCTTTCAATACACAACATCGAGATATATGTATAGGTAAAGCAAAGGATTTGCTTCACTCTTCTGTATAGTGTTACATGTACTTTCGAAATCTATGTATGCTTTCGACGTTCGGCTGTATACTTTTACTAGTCTGTAATATTTTTGACTGGTTTTGACTATCAGGTCGTACCGAATCTCTTCTGTCTCGCGACAAATTTTGAAAATTTTCCAAATTATTTCATATTCTGACCTTCTCTTGTTGTTTGAACTCTTTTCTAGCCACATGCATACGTCTTTTCTTTGGTCCATCTGCCATCATTAAGTTGTAGTCGAAGTAAGTTGGCCGATATTTCTGTCGCCCATACAAATTAAATACATCACTAGTAACTGTAATTTTATTAATAATAATACTACATATTTATTTATCCACAAATAATGATCCAATAACATAATTTGGGCATGTCAGATATCTTAAAGAAATACAAACTTATAATAAAAATATGTATAAACTGAGAATACACAAAAATATATTATACATAGACCTGAAAAGCTCAGATCCCACTTCTGAATTGTAAGAGCGAGTAAGAAAAATAAAATATTTTTTTTTTGTTTATATAGCATAATATATGAATGGTATTAATATCAATTTAATATTCAAACAACATAAACAAAAGAAGCTAAACTCACCTTAGATGGCGGGACACTTGTGTAATCGAACTAGTGTACTCAAACTCTTGTGTAAACACTCACTCTCTGATCACGCAATTTGCAATCTATAAAAATAAAATTTACTTGAGCATCACTGGAAAATACACATGCTCACGTCACCATAATCGAGTATATAAAATAGTTAAATATTTTTGTTGTTTCCTAGCTAAGCGACAAGGCGTCTTTCCCACACACAAAAGGGATGGCCACAAAGCGACATAGCGTAATATTGTTGTTCCGCAGCTAAGCGACAAGGCGTCTTTCCCACACACAAAAGGGATGGCCACAAAGCGACATAGCTTAATATTATTGTTCCGCAGCTAAGCGACAAGGCGTCTTTCCCACACACAAAAGGGATGGCCACAAAGCGACATAGCTTAATATTGTTGTTCCGCAGCTAAGCGACAAGGCGTCTTTCCCACGCACAAAAGGGATGGCCACAAAGCGACATAGCTTAATATTGTTGTTCAGCAGCTAAGCGACAAGGCGTCTTTCACACGCACAAAAGGGATGGCCACAAAGCGACATAGCATAATATTGTTGTTCCGCAGCTAAGCGACAAGGCGTCTTTCCCACACACAAAAGGGATGGCCACAAAGCGACATAGCTTAATATTGTTGTTCCGCAGCTAAGCGACAAGGCGTCTTTCCCACGCACAAAAGGGATGGTTACAAAGCGACATAGCATAATATTGTTGTTCCGCAGCTAAGCGACAAGGCGTCTTGCCCACGCACAAAAGGGATGGCCACAAAGTCACATAGCATAATATTGTTGTTCCGCAGCTAAGGACAAGGCGTCTTTCCCACGCACAAAGGGATGGCCACAAAGCGACATAGCTTAATATTGTTGTTCCGCAGCTAAGCGACAAGGCGTCTTTCCCACGCACAAAAGGGATGGCCACAAAGCGACATAGCTTAATATTGTTGTTCCGCAGCTAAGCGACAAGGCGTCTTTCCCACGCACAAAGGGATGGCCACAAAGCGACATAGCTTAATATTGTTGTTCCGCAGCTAAGCGACAAGGCGTCTTTCCCACGCACAAAAGGGATGGCCACAAAGCGACATAGCTTAATATTGTTGTTCCGCAGCTAAGCGACAAGGCGTCTTTCCCACGCACAAAATGGATGGCCACAAAGCGACATAGCTTAATATTGTTGTTCCGCAGCTAAGCGACAAGGCGTCCTTCCCACGCACAAAAGGGATGGCCACAAAGCAACATAGCATAATATTGTTGTTAAACAATTTGGGTCATAGGTAAAAATATAAAACACTCCAAAATAATACTAAATACCATTTGATAATTTGCCAGGTATTATAAATCACACCCAATAAATATTACTAAAATACTCTTTGATAAATAGCTGTCCATTACGTATCTATAATCAATAACACTAAAACACTCTTTGATAAACATCTATCTTTTAACTAAACTATATTAAAATGCCCTTTGATAAATACTTGTCTACTATAAAACATACACACACAAAAGTAATACTAAAATACCCTTCTCTATCTACTACTATAGCTCAATAACTGTTAACTAAATAATATTAAACTCCAGTAATGCCCGTCAGTGAACAAAATACACTCACCTGTATAATACTTCATTCCTTCTATTCAGTCCCAGAAATATTTTCCACACAATTATAATCTGAATTTAATATTTTTTGATAAATGTCGACGTCAGTCAAAATAATCATCAACAATGCAAGAAAAGTCAATTAGAGATTCAAATAAAATGTTATTTCTTAAAATAACACAATTTAATATAAACAATTTTTTTAACGGAAAACAAGACTCTTACAATATATTAATTACTATAAAAAAACGACTTGTAGTATAACAAGCTCAAATATTGATTTGTTTTTTAACGATTTTTTTACAAGGAAATGTTAATCATGATCTATTAAATTATCTATGCTATAAAATAAAATCTATAAACATATTAAGCTCTTGATAATGTAAATATTTTCTATTGTAACAGTCTTTTTTTCTAGAGAGCTATTACTAACGCCTAACAGTCGGTCTTTTTTCTCTCGGGCGCCACGCCCAAAATTTAAAGTGTTTGAGAGACCACTTAGGCCAATACGGGTAGCTTTTCTACAGTGGAGAAACCAGGGAAATGGGGTAAAAGCCAGGTAAAGTCGAATATATTCCACAACGAGGTTTATTTAAATAAATTAATTATGAATCCAATATCTTCAAATAAATCAAATATGAAGAAAATATTAAAACGGGAAATATCGCAAAATCTAACACAGAGAAATTAAATCAGTTAATTACAATAGCACATAATTAAGTTCATATTATTTAAATTCAAACCTGTAAAGAAATATTATTATAGAAAATACTAGCAATACATATTCACATGCATCTTTAAATAAATCAAATACGTAAGAAATATTATCATGGTAAAACAAAAGAGGAACCTTAATTAACTCCTCCTCAGTAAAAGAATTTTATACCATAAAAATAAAATAAAAACTCTACTGTGCTGAAACTAAAATTTGTGATTACTAGAACTCTGATGGGGTATCTGGTGGTTACAAAAAAAGAACGAATGCGATTATCTTTTTTCTGAAGGAAATCGGCGTCGGATCAAACGAAACGCTCTGGTTGTCTGAATCGCCTACAGCAGCCCGGAATCCGGTCACACTAATTATTCACGGTCAGGTATAAAGAAAACTTAAGAAAATCGGCGTCGGATCAAAACGAAACGTCTGGTTGTCTATTCACGGTCAGGTATAAAAAAACTTAAATGCTCGGTTTTTAACTATCTATACTCATAAATCAGAAATACGGTTTACACTTATTTTAAATCAAATCTCTGGGATCACGATTTATACTTATTTAAAATCAAAAACGGAGATACGGTACTTTTACTTTAAAACTCAAGAATTCGGTTTTTTACAGCAGCGCTGATAAAAAAAACGGATCAGAATTGACTTAAACTCACGAGGTAGACTTAGAAAAGATCACCGGTACTTAGTCTCAACAGGAAGGCCCCCGTTTTCACGCTCCCGTCGCTTAAATAATCTTTCCCGTCGGGAACCACGAACCACGTTGGGTTACCATCGTCCTACGACCCATCAAGATTCCTTACAGTAAAAAAACAACGGTTTTTACCCGTCGATTCTACAAAAAACCATTTGCTGTTTGTACCAAAAAAAAACTTCAACGTATCCATGCAAATCGACGAAATATTTAACACAATTTTATCAGCAAATAATTTTTAGTATTAAAAATTCTGTTCTAAAAATAAAAATAAACCATACTAAGCTTGTCTAAGAATTATTGGTTACCATAATCCTTCAAAACAAATGAACATATCAAATTCTACCTATATACAGTATGGTTCATAAATCCACAAATGCTATCCGTCCTGGTGATCAAAAAAACAAATATTTAAACATTTACCATGAGAATATTAATGATAAAAAAAAATAAAAAAATTATGTCCCAAGGCAGGATCGAACCCTGGCTATTTGGTGTACCAGCTAAGTACTTTCACGCCGAGCTATCGTGCCGTGTTAGATATATGTTCACGCCTAGCATTTAACAGATTAAATAAAAAAAATATACGGACTTCATTACACTATTACCTTTTTATTTGCATGCTTTTGCCATAGCCTTTTATTGAAAAAATATTGATTCAACTCGTAGGATAACAAGGACGATAATTAATTGTTTTATTAATCGAGGAATTGTAAAATGTGGGTATTAATTATTAATACATAAGTAATGTAGTCTGTGAGATAGCAAACTCAAATATTTACAAATATAAAATATTCCTTGAACAATCGTGTTACAAGGAAATGTGCATCATGATATATTAAATTAAGAGTTTTATAAAATCAAAAACATAAATATGCGTAAACTACTGATAATTTGAAATTGTTCTACTAATATTGTACCTGCCTTCTTTTGCATTTTTTTTTCTTAAAAATATATTGATTCAACTCCTATAAAAAAGGACGGTAATTAATTAATTTGTCAATGAAAGAATTGTACAATTTAGATAATAATTACCATACAAGCGGACTAGATTAAATAGATAGAGATATCAATTATCATATAGGAGTTACTACGCCAGGAATATGCCGGCTATAATTCAGAACCCATCAAGCTTTGACATACCACGTAAAACATGGTCTGCGTTAACAGGATAAGAATAAATCAAGGGAGGTATGCTGATTCTGGTCTTTGTAGACTACCAAAAAGCCTTTGAAAGCATCGAAACCTTGTCATTTCTAGCTGCAACGGATGACGCGAGAATCGATTCCAGATATTATTTTATTATTAAAAATATCTATGATACATACTCTACGGTTTATACTCTCCAAGATACAACCGAGGACTATTCTTAGTGGGGCACCCTGTACATACGAGAGGTAGGTGACGCTCTGTGATAGAGTATGGCACTGTAAGAAGATACAACTCGCTCCTTCCTCTATAGCGTAACAAGCTTCCTTTGCTTGTAGAACATTAAAGCAATCCGATAGCCTTAAATATCGTCGGCTGTCTAGTTCCTTTGAGAAGATGCCTATACCTGTTCCTCCTGAAGTCACGGTAGCATCGTAGTAGACTGCCAACTATAATAATAAAATAATGAGTGGATTCCAAATTTTTGAATTAGATGTTGTCAGACAGGATGTCTTTTATTCCATGTTTAATATTATGAGTTTAATAAAGTCAGAAATTTGAATGTGCAACTATTTTTGGTTGATAGCTCTTTTTGAATAAATAGTCAATCATAAGTTTTAGGTGTTTGGATGGGAAAAAACGCTATAAAACATCTGGCGTTATTTAAAAGTGTGTAAATTCAAAATAAATGGTTCTGTTTATATTATAATCTTTTGCTTTTTAAAATTATTGGTTTGCTCCAGTGCTTGCTGTATTGGATCTTTCACACATTTCAAAAGTTTTTATAGTATTTTGAAGTTACAAAAAAAACATCAAAACAACTATGACACATACACCATATCGATAACACATTCATAAAATTGATAAAATATAAAAAGATCTAAGTGACGATTAAAATAATGTAAAGAGAATTATTCCCCTGGCTCCTCTCTAAATTTTCAATTTTCTAACATGTTCATTGAGCCAATAAACCAAATGACATGTTAGAAAACTGATAGCATTCTAGTAGTGGTTTTTAGTAGAAATGAACAAAATTGCGATTTTACAATTATAAATCGCTGTGACTGTAACCTGCGATTGCAATTTTAATATTTATAAATTGGTATGCTGCATGCTTTAAAGATAATATACAGGGTGGTCCGAACTGTATTCCGGAAACTTCAGCAGCATATTCTGCAGATAAAAATAAGTAAAAAAGTTCGTATAAATGTATGTCCTAAGATGCTTAGTTTCAGAGATACAGGGTGCAGAAGTTTCATTTTTTCTAAATAATATCTAAAGTAACGTCAATATTTGGATGAAAATTAGGGTCTGGGAGTTTTTTGACATGAGAAATTTGATGTTGATGTCAATATGACTCATACTAGTAGAGGGCGCCACCTACATGTGTTTTAACTGTTTTGAAGCGTAATAACTTTTTGTCCGTACCTGTATAAAACTACCGAGTAAAAAAATATACATCTCTGTGACTTTTTATGTAAAAAATATCTCTTTGTAAAAATTGCTACGAGCAACCGTTCTTAAGATATTTAGAATGGCAATAGTCAATACATGTCATTATTGACGAAAAATAAACACTTTGAGTAGATAGTTATTTCACTGAAATAATAAATTTGGAAAATTTTTATTTTATTAAATTAATCATAAATTTTTCTGCAAAAAATGATGATAAAACACTTTTGGCACAAAAACATTTCAAATTTATGATTTCAGTCTAATAACTATTTAGTCAACATGTTTAACTTATGTCAATGATGACAGGTATTGATAATTTCGATTCCAAATATCTCTAAGATCATTACTCGTAGCAATTTTTACCAAGAGACATTTTTCACGTAAAAATATCGTAAATGTATATTTTTTTACTCAGTAATTTTATACAGGTACGGACGAAAAGTTATTACTCTATAAACTAGTTAAAAAACATGTAGGTGGCACCCTTTACTAGTAGGAGTCATATTGACATCAAAATCAAATTTCTCATGTCAAAAAACTCCCAGACACCAATTTTCATCCAAATATTGAGGTTACTTCATAAATTATTTGGAAAAAATCGAAATAAAAATGAAACTTCTACACCCTGTATCTCCGAAACTAAGCATTTTAGGACATACGTTTATACGAACTTTTTTACTTATTTTTATCGGCAGAATATGCTGCCGAAGTTTCCGGAATACAGTTCGGACCACCCTGTATAAGAAAATATGTTAAATAAAAATGACTGAAAAAAGTATCCAATAATGACAGAGGTTCCTTACCATGATGTGTGTTAAGTCTTCTAGTTAATAAAGAATAAAAATAGATAATTTTTATAATTTCAATCTAAAAACCTGTGCTTAGAAATAATATTTTAATTCAATTTAAATGTTGCTGTATTAATTCATCTACTCTATAATAGACAAAATAATATTCGACGAGGCACACGGCACCATTTGCAGCCTGGTTACCCAATTTCTTTCTTCTTTTTTATTATAGTCTCCACGATAACATCTTTTGTTTATTGTTTTCTCTTGGCCAAGGTGATAGCGGCGAGGTGTTTTGGAATGCCTCCGCAGCGGTTTTTCGGTGGTAACGCTTGCGAATTGTGAGCTACTGCCTAACCAGGCTGCAAATGGTGCCTTGTGCCTCGTTTGCTTCCCTTTTTCTTTTTACAGGATCGCTAGTTCATCGTTGCTGATTCCTCCCGTATTGATGAAGCCGGAAGGCAGAAACACTGAGTGTCAGTGTCTACGGGTAGTCATGTTTTAGTCATGTTTCATGGCTAATCTTACTGTAGACTTGCCCAATAAATTCTTTCTTCTTTAGTATTATATTTAAGCCGCCATCTTGAATTCTTGGAATAATCAAATTTGGGACTAAAACTAAATACTTGATGTTCATTTCTCTTAAGAAGGTCCAAATCAGAATAATAGTTCTAAAACAAAAGCAAATGTCCATATTTCCGTATACCTCGATCCACAGTGCGCCGCACAATGGTTTATTTAACTGATTTATGGGGACATCAGAGATTTAATTAAAAACTGTAACGGGATTGAAACTATTTATAAAATTTATATCAGATATGTTTTTTTGTATTGTAGTATAAAGAGACTACAACTATTTTTAAGTACTAAAAATATATACAGGATGTGTCATTTAACTTAAGATTTAAAAAACGGTAAGTTTCTCAAAAAATAGTATACGTAAAATTTTTACGACAGATTTGTTTGCATAGAATTCTAAAGACTACCACAACTATCTTTAACTACTAGAAAAATATATAGGGTGTGTAATTGAACTTGGGTTAGCCTAATATCTCAAAAACGGTGTTTCTTAAAAAATAAATAAAAGTCATTAGAAACTAAAATTTTTAATAACAACTCTAAAACTGTCAAAATTTGCTCATTGCCCACCCTCTAAGAAATCTAAGAAATATTTTTTAAGTTTAAATTTTAAGGGGGTTTAAGGTTTCTATGATTTCGTTTTCTTTCCTAATAACGTCAAGTGTTTCTTTAACAAATTCAAATTTAATTGAAATACAGAAACGTATGGACGAAGTTCGAGGATTTTGCCAAATAACTTTTATCCCCAAATCTGTCTGACACGTCATTTTTAATGGTACAATAGATGTTAATAGTAAATCGGAATCAGTCCAATGTGGATTATTTTGAAAAACCTGCTTATAAGTTGAGAGGTTGGAGCTGCCGTCAAATCCCCATTTATATATGGTTTGAAAATTAAAAGCCCCATCCTTCAAAACTCGCTCCAAAACTTCATTCTGTTGTACATAAGCGCATGCTGGTATGATCAAAGAGACTTTGTAGATTTATTGGCGCACTGGACTCAGTTACTGTAATATTGGAAGGATAACAGTCCTTTTTGGCTTGAAGAACTTTACATAGATAGGTACTAGAAGGTTTGGAACTGTAAACTACTTCACTTAGCCAAATAACATGTTTTTTAAGAAACTCTGTTTTCTTTCTACCGCAGTTTTTCCAGCGATTAAATAATTTACCAGAAAGCACCGAAATTTTGCTTATGGCCTAAATCTTCTGGCCCCCTTCTTGTCATCAACTGATGATATACTAATGTAATTTAACATTTTGTTTTTTACATCAGTAGAATTAGCACGCGAAATCAAGAAGTTATCGCACAAAAATTGAAATAAGTGCATTCTAGTGATTTCTGGAGTGCCACCTAAAACGAAAAACCAAAAAAAATAATGTTATGCACCTCGTCGCACTTTGCAACTACATTGATTTTGAAGAGAAATATTCAGACTTTAAAATAAAATTAATTTTGGTCAGATCGAAAGCACTTCACATCTTATTTTTCGCATCCCTTTAAACTAAATAAAAAGGTCAAATTGTAGTGCTATATAAAATATGTAAAATAATTATCGGATAAAAGACCAAAACAGCTTAAAACTTACTCGAAGAACCTAAATCAATGTTAGATTAATATAAAAATTTCACCTATCACAAAAACAATTTCGAACCACGACAAAATTTAAATCAAATAACATTAAAGAATCTCTATTAAATGCTTTCCTTTTTTTAATTATTTTATAAGAAATTTTTTGTCCAACAAATATTTTTGTTTGCTTTTAAGGTGAGCAACTAGTCTAGTTTTTATATATACAGAGTATTTTGAAATTTTCAAAACACCACTGTATGGCCAGATGTCCCCGTAAATCTTAAAAATAAACCATTGTGCGCCGGTGCGATCGAAAATCGCAGTGTTGGGAGCTGTGATCACAACTCGCAGTTGTTGCGAATTATAACTGCAAATGTGATTTTGCGATCTAGTCTAGATTGCGAATTGCGCTAACGGCGTCCAGCGGATCGTCGCCGGCGCCGCGCGCAGTTTACTATGAAAAAAGATCGCAGGTTGCGATTGCGAATTTGCAATTGCTGTGATTAAATCGCAGTTTGCGATTTTCTGCTCATCTCTAGTATTTAGAAAATGGAAATTAATCCTCTGTCATTAGATACCTTTAACTTAATTTTGTTAATTTGTCGCCTGTTTCCTTTTAAATACGCATAGGAATTATCTCTATTATTGCCATCAGCCCTAAAGACTTAATAACTTAAAGCTTAATATTATTCCACCTTTTCCAATAAATTAAAAAATAAACATGTACGGTTATTGGATAAATCAATTTAACCGATTATCGACATCATTTCCAACTATTGATCGAATCTCTATAATTGCCTACTAAGAAACATAGTATCATCGAATAAAGGTAGGTCAGTTATCTAGAGGCAAAAACACATCGGCCTCCTTTCTAGGTCATAAGGGCGGGCCCGTCGTCGCCCTCCTCCACCGCCACTGCAATCCCCTTTATGTAACTGCCGTACGTAAGCGAGACGTAGGCAGAGCCACGACGGCGATAGTCCGAAACACTATTTCAGAGGTGCAGCGCTCCAAGGAATTGTACTAAAAATTGTACAATGTAGTTGTAAATATCGTAGATGACAAAAAAGATCAAACTGAAGTAACTGGCTAATAACCAATGAATAAAAAGGCTATAGAAATGTATGGTCTCTGGTCTTCATGCGCCATCTCCGTCTGTTGTCCCGATCTCGTGGTTGTATTACTTCCACTATATATTTACACATTAAAAACTTCACATAGAAAACAATCAAAAACTTAATGTCTATACCTTTGCGACGGATTCATTTCTTCAAAAAAGACAAAGTGTAAGAAAATCTACAAAATAAAATACACTTAGATGCAAAAAAACGCAACGGAGAAATTTTTGGTCAAATTTAAAGTATTATATTTTTGTTATTTTTAGCTCTATTTTCATGATTTTTTTAGCAAGCTGTTAATACTTATATCAACTTTAATTCGTAATCTCAGTTTTTTATAAACTTTGGCATTTGTCATATTATACAGGCTTAATCGAGGGGTTGTTTTTTTACCCTAACTTTAAGACTGTGCAATTTATAACCCTGTGCAATAATTTCGTGTGTAAATTTTCCGTGGGTAAAATATAATTTTATGTTTAGAACCATGTCTCCTAAGCATTTTGTTTTTTTGGATCATGCCAATACATGCCTTGGTTAATTTTTAAGAGCGAAATAAACTTGCCACCAACAATTTGCAATATTTTCAGTTATTATTTCTCTTTGAAGTTATTTTTCAATATGACCAGGCGGCTTTGGTGATTATTGTGAACTATATACTACTACGAACTCCCCATCATGTTCGACGTTTGGGAAATGTTCGGCAGGGGGTTAGAGGTCGCGAAGCGGTACCAGCTTCATTAAATGGAAATCGCTTGGTCCTTAAAGAAGAATAGGAAAACATAACGCAATATAATATAATATGTAGCCCCAATGACAGTATGAATGGACATATATAGGCATTTATAGCAGCCAGGTATACAAAGTTTTAGGGTATTTTTTACAATTTTTTTTTCTGTTTGTATACTTCAGTATTAGGTACAGATGTTTTTTTTAATATCGTTAGTTCTGTTATCGTTATTAATATTTATTAAAACCAAGACCGTGTCGTTAGTCTTTAACGTTTTTTTTTTTTAATTTAGTATAGAGTATCCAATGCAGCGTTACGATAATAGTCACCAAAACCATCTCGTCATATTAAAAAAAAAATTAAAAAGTAATGATAATTGAAAAAAACCCAAATTAATTGCGACACTTACCTGGGCACTATGAAAAATAAATCGTGGGACAACTCGCAGGAAATTAGGTGCAGAATTAGAAAATCTAAAAGCGCATTCTTAACCATGAGCGCAATCTTTAAAAGCCACGACCTAACTCTGTTTTCCTGTATGGCGTAGAGGCATGTACCCTAAAGGAGGACACTACGTCAAGACTCCAAGCCTTTGAACTATGGTTGTACAGGAGGATTCTGAGAATATAGTGGACAGACAAGGTCACAAACATTGAAGTCCTGAGACGAATGTCAAATGCCGTAAACTGCAATAAATAGGCCACGTGATCAGGAACCAAGGAAGATATGAGCTGCTCCAGTGTATCTTCCATGGCAAGATTCAGGGAAAACGACGTCCAGGAAGCAGGAGAATTTCCTGGCTTGAAACGGAGATTTCATTTGCCAAAGAAACAAAGTATCTTGGGATATTTTTGATCAACGGCTTACATGGAAGCGAAGGCAATACAGAAGGCTGCCATCTCTTTAGGTAGGTGCAGAAGGATTATATATATATATATATATATATATATATATATATATATATATATATATATATATATATATATATATATATATATATATATATATATATATATATATATATATATATATATATATATATATATATATATATATATATATATAAGGCCATAAAAACCACTCCCACAAATGCGATGGAAGTCTTGTTGACCTTACCACCACTACATATTTTCATACAAGGCGAAGCCAGATCTGTCATGCACAGTAGGGCCGAAACAAGGGAGATCCTTCCACGTAAGCCTATCTAAGGATGTTACCATTTTCCAGGCAGAAATAACGGCAATCCATTATTGTGTAGAAGAAATAATAAGGCAACAAAGAACAAATCGTTCTGTGGCCATCTTTACAGACAGCCGAGCGGCGCTAGGCACTCGGCTCCGCGGAGGTTAATTCTACACTAGTGTGAGACTGTGTGCGTGCTCTGAATACTTAGGCGAATGTAGTACTGTTACGTTGGCCTGGGTACCAGGGCACAATGGTCACAAGGGTAACGGAAAGACAGATGAAAGGGCCAAGCAAGGCTCATCAATGCCATTCATAGGCCCAGAACCCTTCTGCGGCGTTGCAAAGGCGGTCACGAGAATGGCCACGCAACGATGGGTGGCCAACAAATCTCTAGAATGGTGAAGAAACTCACCAGGGCAGAAACAGGCGAAAAGGTTCAATGTAGAACATTTGCCAAAATTCACGGTAGGCCTGATAAGCAAGGACAGAAAGACAGTCAAAGCTGTAGTAGGTCTACTGACAGGGCATTGTAAGCTGAATAGGCATCTAAAGCTGATGGGACTGACAGACGAAGCTATATGTAGGTTCTGCCAATCTGAAGAAGAAACTACAGAACACATTTTATGTCGGTGTGACAACCTGGCAAATATGCGGTTCTGGGTAATAGGCAATGATAGGCCATTGCCAGGGAGCTACATACATGGAGGGTTCAGTCTCCAAGTTGCTAAAATTTGTGAAAAGTGTAGGACAGGATAATGTAATCTAAGGATCAGAAGGGGACTACAATAGATCTGAGAAGGTCGCAGTGGATCAGGCCGAAAGCCACCTCTAAAAATCTAATCTAGAGGTGGGCAAAGATTGAACGAGTTGTTCAATTTAACGAGTATTAAAAATGAATCGTCTGATTCGATTCACTGCTTAGAATAAGGTTCGTTTAATTGAATCGTAGCCAACACGGATCCATAAGAGTCGTGAGAATTGACTAATTGCTTACAATACGGCTCGTTCAATTGAATCGTGGCCAGCACGGATCTGTTGAGCCGTAAAAAAAGAATCGTGAGAATTGAATCGCATCACAGTGTGTACGGAGGTTATACTCATATATGCATAGAGTCAGGCACCAATATTTAGACTTGGACAAAAGCCCTAAACAAACATCATGGGCATAAAACGCAAACGATAAGAATGTTATTTACAAGAAAAAACTTATTTGTACTGTGCTTAGTACGGTAGTATCTGTAAGGTATTTAACTTTTACGTTAATATTTTTGTTTAAATAATATTACCGACTATAAACCATTAAATGTATTATAATCGTATTTTTATGCAACTCCAAATAAATATTGTTGGCCTCTGCTCAATATGATAAAAAACGGCGTGAGCGATGGTTATAAAATAAAAATCGCTGTCATTTAATATGTAAAATTAAATGGGCAATGTAATCGATGTTTATTTCCAAAAAAAAATTAAATTGGTATTAAGAAGTCTTTAATAAATAGTACAGGGTGGCCCATCGAAAACGTTCCGCAAGGCATAACGGCCAGGGTATTTTTTTTTTCAAAAAATCCCAAAACACGTCAATTTTGTTTGTGAGGGGGACAACTTTTGCCCCAAAAGTAATTGCAAAATCATCAACCCTCTAAGCGGGGGTGTCATCCCCCAACTTTTTTCAAATAGGAAGTGGGGTCTAGTGGCGCCGCAATGAAAAGAGCTTTCTATTCTCTATACTTTCCCGCTTCATTTTGAAAATGGGTAGAGTCATTGAGAAAATATGAAGGATTGAAATTTGAAAAATTTATTTAAACATTTATCAGAGTAAATGATAAGGATAAATTCCTTCGACCAATTTGCTGTTCTTTTCTTATTATTTCTAGATTTTTACGCATTTTTTCACTTGCCACAAGTTTGAACGATCAGGTGCGATAGTTGCTAGATAGCTGTTCTGTGACTTGTGCGTTGAAGTTCTTCTCAATATCGTTAAACTGACCTACAATAGAATTTCCAAGAATACCAGCCCACACGTTCAATTTCTGAGGGTTTTGTGTGTGCACCTCGTGAAAAACCCTGGGGTTGTCCTCAGCCCAGTACCGACAGTTATGCCGATTAACTACACATACATTAAATAGGAAATCATTATCATTCGCCACTCGTTCACTCATAGTTTCACAAAATTGCAAGGGACGATCAAAATCGTCTTCTTTGAGTTCTTACTGTACTCTACTGTACCAGCTGAATTTTATACGGGTGGAACTGGTACAGCGTACTATCCATGGCAACTTGGCCCAATACGAATACCTCCATAGCTTCATTTACTACAGGATTTTTCCTCTGCCTCTTTTTATTCATAACGGAACCAGTTTCGCGAAATTTTGCTACTCACTCGCGAACAATTTTGCCATAAAGGTGTTTGTCAGGATGGCGTTCATTGAATATCTGCGCAACCCGATTGCCACATTCATTATTTTTAAAATAAAGTTCGATTATTTCCACTTTTTTCTGCAAGTGAGTACACCATAATTGTTAAAAAGTTTAACGATATTGAGAAGAACTTCAACGCACAAGTCACAGAATACCTATCTAGCAACTACCGCACCTGATCGTTCAACCTTGTGGCAAGAAGTGAAAAAATGCGTAAACATCTAGAAATAATAAGAAAAAACATCAAGTTGGTCGAAGGAATTTATACTTATCATTTACTCTGATAAATGTTTAAATAAATTTTTCAAATTTCAATCCTTCATATTTTCTCAATGACTCGACCGATTTTCAAAAACGAAGCGGGGAAGTATAGGGAATAGAAAGCACTTTTCACTGCGGTACCACTTGACCCCCCTTCCCATTTAAAAAAATAGGGGAATGACACACCCGCTTAGAGGGTTGAAGATTTTGCAATCATTTTTGAGGCAAAAGTTGTCCCCCTCACAAACAAAATTGACGTGTTTTTGAATTTTCTGAAAAAAAAATTACCCTGGCCGTTATGCCTTGCGGAACGTTTTCGATGGGCCACCCTGTATATATGAATTGCAATGATAATTTAATATTATGTGTAAAATCCAATTACGCTAGTGTCATAAAGTGTTGAAAAACAAATGAAAGAACTGTATATTTCTTTTTCTGGTCCCTTAAGTAATTGTCCGGCCAAATTATTGCCGGTAGTGCCAGTTACGATTTTTGTTTTTATGAAACGTAAATTGTGTATGTGGTTTGTTCCGATTTTCGTTCAAATGAACGAAACGTAGGAGTCGATTCAACATGAGAAATTCAATCGTGTGATTCGATTCACTAAAAAGAATCGTAATGCCCATCACTACTAAATTCAAGTATTTGGAAGTTATAATCTATGAATAATAAGGATTCACTGAATTGAATTGTATTTAATTGAAAGGATAAAAAGCATAGAACGACATTAAGATGCATAGTAGTGGTAGGATAACATTTCCAGAACATGCTAGCCAGTTTTCGTACAATATCCGCTAAATCGTTAGTACATAAAATTTTCCGGTTGTAGCAACTAAGGACAGAAGTCTTGAAGTCCGCACACGCCCCGACAACTCGACTATCGTTCATAATTAAACAGCTATCATAATGAATGTTAAAACGTACCGTGGAGTAAAATTTACATACTTTAAAACCATGTGATGAAAACTGTGATAATGTTAAATTATATTGTTATCGTTTGTGTTCAGTTATTAAAACGAAATATACTAGGTTTACGATAGATTAGTAAAAGGTATTTGGCTTTGTATTAATTTTTTTCAGCGCTTTAGCCTATGATTTTTGTATTCCTTATGTTTGTTTATTAATAAACGTTACTAATAAAATGTTTTTTAGTTTTATTTATACACGCTCTAGGGTCTTTTGTTGAGAAATATATATACATCGAACGTTAAAAATACCATGTTAAATTAAAAGAGTAAACTTTTAAAAGTGTGATTTAACGTGACTTAAATATCTACTAAATGAATTGAGTGTCTTAATATTTCAATTTCTTCTATTCTTCGAGGTAAGTCAGTAGGAAGATTCGAAAATGATTTAGTATATTAGTAGTTTAGCCTGTATGAGTCAGCAATTTTATTGGTGACTAAACATAAATATTTATTAAAAATACTAAAAACTAAAGAAGTAACAGAGGAAAATAATTTATTGGAATTCTTATGAAATACTAAATTTAATGATATACGTAGAACAATATATATCATTTATAGAGAAAATTAAACAGTTTTCTATTTTTGTACTCCTTGTTACTTCTAGTTAATTAAAAAACAAAATTAATAATAATACACTTCAATCAAAATTTTGATTTATACACACTACACTAGCGGTGCCCAACCCTATTCTATAGATCATTAAACAAGGATAGAGTTGACGATGAAGTACATCAAGATAGAAACACGCAACACTATTTAATCATATTAATAGTATTATTCCGGTCTTAATAGAAATTGCTGGTGTTGAATATAACGACGAAAATAATTATGTACATAAATATTATGAAGCATTCATTAGGTATTAAACTTCTCAAAAAAAAGTTTTTGTTGTTTGGTTAAATTATTTTTTATGCGAGGTGAGTTATCACAGGAGTTAAATTTTAGTAGGTAAGAAATTTAATGTCTCAAACTATAGGATAAATACACCATTATTTAAAATATTATTTAGTATTATACAACTAAATATTTGATGGATTTCATACTGCTTCCTTTAAAGAAAGAATGAAAGTTCAGTATGGTCGCAAAAAGTTTTATGATGGTGGACTTTGACTTTCACGGTAAAACAATTATTCATAGGTATAATTTCCTATAACAATTTCTTATTTGTTATCTTAAAAAGACCAATTTATCATAAATGTCTTGCTTTCTTTCTATACAGAGTAGTGCCTCTCATACATATTATAGAGAACGACAGTTTGAATTGAAATGAAATTTTGTACATATATCGGGTACGACTCAAAAGTGGCTCTCCCTATAACTTATTTACTTTTTCACATGAAAAAACGATATTTGGTATGTTAGTATATGGCATAAATTAGAATTGATTAACGTATTCAGTTCTTTTTGGTTACTTCCTGTTTCCCACTCCCTGTTATTTTTTTACTTCATTTGATAGAACATTCTGAATAGAATCACATAGCATATGTCAACTTTTGATATTTTCAATTAAAAAAAAATGCATTTTAAATTTTAATTTGTGGTGCCATGGCAATAAATTATGTAACGCCAATTTGACTCGAAATGCCAAGTATGGGGAACTAAATTATTCCTAATTTTTTTCTAGATATTCTAATGAGCCACCCTCGTTCCATTTGAAAAAAAAATGAGATACGATTAAAAATAAGATTTGAGCATTTCTTAACTGGCCAGGAGAAGACACGAAAAACATCAGAAGATCAAATCTATTTTTTCAAGGCTCCTTGATTAAAAATTGGTGTTTCTAACACAGCCATGGCATTTTTGGTTGAAATTTGTATTGACATATGATATGTGATTCTATTCAGTCTGTCATTTTCTATCGATTAAAGTAAAAAAAATACGGAGGGTGCTATTTATAAATCAAATTGTAGTAATTTCCGGTGAAACAGGAAGTGACCGAAAATAATTGAATACGTCAATCAATCCTAATTTATGTCATATACTGACATACCAAATCTCGTTTTTTTTTTATCTGAAAACATAAAAAAGTTATAGGGGTGAGCTACTTTTGAGGCGCACCCGGTATACTTAAAATTAAATTAAAGAGCATGCGATCGAAAAAAACAGCTTAAGAATTGCCTTGCAAATGAAGAGTTAAGAAGCCCTTTTATAATAAGAAAAAAATATAATGGTAAATGTCATCATCGTCGTTTCCAAAACAAATTAACGCATTTGTTATTCAGTCATACGGTATTTTATTAAATTTTGTGGGATTTATTAAAGCAAAATAATGAGTTGCCATATACAGGGTGGTCCGAATTGTAATCAGGAAACTTCGCCAACGTATTGTATGTACAGAAAGGGTACAGATAAATTTAAGTAAAAATGTTCGTATAAATGTATGTCCTAAAATGCTACGTTTGGATACAGAGTGTAGAAGCTTCATTATTTTTTCTAAATAATTTATGTACTAACATCGATATTTGGATGTTAATTTGTGTCTGAGAATTTTTTTGGGAAATTTGATGTCGATATCAATATGACTCCTGCATGTAGGGAATACCACCTACATATTTTTTAACTGGTTTAAAGAGTAGTAACATTTCGTCCGTACTTGTATAAAACTACTGAGTGAGAAAATATACATTCTCTTAGTAAATATCGCTATGAGTAATGGTTCTCAAGATATTTAGAACCGATGGTTGTTGAATCGATACTATTAATATTTGTCATCATTGGCAATATTTTAAAATGTAGACAGGATAGTTATTAGACTGGAATCATAAACTTGAAATCATTTTGTGCCAAAAGTTCAACAGAAAATGTTTCATTACAATGTTTTTAAAGAAAAATTTATCATTAATTTAACAAAATAAAACTTCCCAAATTTATATCGATGCTATTTTTGAAAAGATCTATTTATCTAGGGGGGACAATATCTGGACAGTTCAAAATTTGTATGGGATTTCCCATGTTTCCAACGACGATGCACCACCCGGTATAGTTTGGTCTATTAATAGAATAAATATATCTCTATTAAAATTAGTTCTTTGAACTTTTCCCTCAGTTATAAAAATAGAAATAAGAAAATACTACAAAAAATCATAGAATTGTAAAAATTAATTTCATGCATTAACATTATTCACTTGGGTAAGTAGTAATTTGCTAAGGCATTTGCTAAATGGGAAACACCGAAATTATTATATAGATCAATATTTTGTGTAAGTGATTAGGAATTTCGTAGGTGTATGCCGATTTTCATGTTAGTCATTTGACAAATCTCAGGTTATATTTAGGCAGGCGGTTCTTTTACTAGGTAATTTGAAATATGAATTTATTAAAATGTATTAAAATGTCTTGTATTTTACCTAGGCAGTTACCAGTACTCCGGTTCTCCTTAGAATATTAGGCAAAAAGTACAAAAATATTTGAAAAAGTTTTTATATGTACAGGGTGGCTCGGTTGATTATACTAAAATGGAAAGATGTAAATACACAATATTTTATGGGTATATGTGGGGAGGCAATGTGCACAATTTAAAATTATTTTGAAATATACAGGGTATTTCAGAACTAAGATTCATACCAAAGTTATGTTTTTTCTTATGAAACACCAGGTATTTTATTTCATTTTTGGATTCTTGGGCCCAAAAATAGGCATTTATTATAAGGGTTAAATATATTTAAAATCTTTAGTTTTTGAGATATTTAAAGATATTTAAATTTGCATGCTACAATAGAATATACTTTTAGCACTCTGTTAAACTTACGTTATTACATTCTTATGCTGAGTTTAAAGGTAAAGAAATGAATTTTACTGAAAAATGGTATTGGTTCCTTAAATTTAGACAGGGCTATCAAAAGTAGCTGATCTATTTTAAGGATATGTTTTATATAAAACCTTCGTTATTTCAAATGCAACACTCTGTATTTTTTTAAATAAATCGAAGCAGATTCAAATGCTCTTTCAAACTATATTAAGGTTTCCTATATCTATCTAGCTCAGATTTTGAATAAAAAGCGATTTTTAAATAAAATTGCAATCAAGATAGCTGGTGTCACCATGGCAATTTTCTAGTGACAGTTAGTAACTATTTTCAAAGTCGACATTAGTTTATGGACATTATTATTTATAAATTTATAATTTATACCAGTTTACTTAAATTTACCTAAAATAGTTTAATAAGTAAGTATTCATTATTTTATCAAGAAAAATAAAGCAGTATCTGCTGGAGGAACGAATAGATATGTTACTAGTGATATTATTTTGTGAGGAAAATTGCTTCTCGGTCTCAAGGGCTTATGGTCAAAGATATACAAATAGGAATCTTCCTGATAAGCGTTTCTTTGAAAAACTTCTTGTCCTATTTTACAGAGCTGGTAGTGTGGTTTATAAAAACCTATTAGGCAGAAACTTGTGGTTGGAAGTGAAGAAAATGAATTTGCCGTAATTGGCTCTATAGAAAATCCATATATCTACAAGTCATCGTAAAATAGTTCAAAGAACTACTTCTTCGTTTTTCTTGATAGAATAAAAAACACATATTTAATAAATATTATTTATTAAACTATTGTAGGTAAATTACATAAAAGTAAACTGGTATAAATTTAAATAAGTCCATAAAGTAATTTCGATTTTGAAAATAGCTACTAACTGTCACTAGAAACTTGCCACGACAACACTAGCCATCTTGATTACAATTTTATTGAAAAATCGCTTTTTATTCAAAATCTGAGTCAGATAGGTATAGGAAACCCTAATAGAGTTTGAAAGAGCATTTAAATCTGCTTTGACTTATTTAAAAAAATACAGTGTTGTATTTGAAATAACGAAGTTTTTATGTAAAATAAATATTTAAAATACACTAGCAATTTTTGATACCCTTGTATACATTTAAGGAAGGAATAACATTTTTCTGTAAAGTTTATTTCTCTACCTTTAAACTCAGCACGAGAATTAATTCTGAAAAATAATGTACAGGGTGTTAATAATGTATTCTATTGTAGCATGCAAATTTAAATATCTTTAAATATCTCAAAAACGAAAGATTTTAAACATATTCAACCCTTATAATAAATACCTTTTTTTGGGCCCAAGAATCCAAAAATGAAATGAAATACTGGGTGTTCCATAAGAAAAAATATAACTTTTGTATGGATCTTAGTTCTGAAACGCCATTTCAAAATAATTTTAAATTGTGCACATTACCTATACCCACATATACCCATAAAATATTTTGTTTCTACATCTTTCCGTTTTCGTATAATCAACCGAGGCGAATGAGGTGCGCCACTCTGTATAAAAATCACAACAATATATCACACAGTCAAAAAAATAATGCAACAATGTATTAAAAAATAATGCAACGATATATCATACCGAGTATCATACAAAGAAAAAAAAAATGAAGTTATTTATATCGTCAATGTAATGAATATAATAATTATGAAATTTATAATAATTATTCTTAAAAAACACATATTTGGATGAAAATTGATAACTGTATAATTTTTTACATAATAAATTTGATTTTGATGTTAGTAAGACCTAGGCGAGGCTAATAAGAGGCACCATCTACATTTTTTAACTGTTTTGAAGTATAATAACTTTTCATCCGTGTATGTATTACTCTACCGAGAGAAAAAATATTTCGGCTGCATTCTACCCAAAAAAGGTAAAAAGTCTCTTGGTAAAAGTCCGTTCAAATAACCGTTCTCAAGATATTTGAAATCGAAATAATCAATAATCATTGACAAAAAAATAAACACGTTGAGTAGATAGTTATTAGACTGAAATTATATTTCTTTGTATCTAAGTGTCGACAGGAATTGTTTTATCATAAATTTATCTAAAAAATTATGATTAATTTAAAAACTTAAAATGTATTGACTATTTCGATTCCAAATATCTTGAGAACGGTTCTCCACAGCGATTTTGACAAAGAGATTTTTTTACAAATGCTGCTGAAAGAAAATGTATATTTTTCTTTCAGCAGCGGAATACAGATACAGACGAAAATGTATTACTCTTCGAAACAGTAGCTGGCACCGACAAGTAAAAGTAGTCATACCAACATAGAAATTGAATTTCTCATGTCAAGAAACATCCAGACATCAATTTTCATCCAAATACCGACGTTAGTTTAGAAATTATTTGAAAAAAAAACGAAATAAAAATGAAACTTCTACACCCTGTATCTTTCGAATATATTGCCGAAGTTACTCGATTACAATTGGGACCACCCTGTATATTAAAAAATAATAATATTTAAAAAAAATTATATAGAAAGCAATGGTAGAAAGCGTTTTTGGTAAAAAAAAAACGTTGAAAAAGTGCACGACTTGCAAGAATTTTGCAGCAAGACTGAAACCTGCAAGACTAGACTCTTTATGAGCAAGACTAGTATTAGACTACAAGGCCAAGACCAAGGAACTCTTGATCTTGGTCTTGCATTTGCGCGTCACTAATTCTCAATAGATTTACAGTAGCATTTACTATTTTTCCATTAAATAAAGTCTGTTGAATTAGAGCTCCTTGTATCGACAATATTCTATTTCGAAAATTGTATTTATCTAAGTTTCTTGCGTGTCTTAATATAATTTCCCTATAACTAACTTGTTTAACATTTTTTTGTAACCCTCGAAACAAATGAGATAATGGACTTTTCTTTATTGTTGACTCACCTTGTAGAGGGTGTCCCATTTTAGTTGACATCATACTTTTGACATCAAAATCAAATTTTTCGTATCACAAGACCCCCAGACACCAATTTTCATCCAGATATTGACGTTACTTCAGAAATTATTTAGAAAAAATTGAAATAAAAATGAAACTTCTACACCCTGTATCTCCGAAACTAAGCATTTTAAATATACATTTATACGAACTTTTTCACTTATTTTTATTTGCAGAAGATGCTGCCGAAGTTTCCGGAGTACAGTTCGGACCACCCTGTATATCACTCTATATTTATTTTCACTATTTATTGCAATATTTAAAAAAATATATTAAAAGGTCATATTTATTAGTAGGTCATGATTCAGAATAAAAGAAACTAAGGAATTATTAAGGATAAAGCAGCGGAATACAGATACAGACGAAAATGTATTACTCTTCGAAACAGTAGCTGGCACCGACGAGTAAAAGTAGTCATACCAACATAGAAATTGAGTTTCTCATGTCAAGAAACATCCAGACATCAATTTTCATCCAAATACCGACCTTAGTTTAGAAATTATTTGAAAAAAAACGAAATAAAAATGAAACACTCACACCCTGTATCTTTCGAATATATTGCCGAAGTTACTCGATTACAATTGGGACCACCCTGTATATTAAAAAATAATAATATGTAAAAAATTATATAGAAAGCAATGGTAGAAAGCGTTTTTAGTAAAAAAACGTTGAAAAAGTGCATGACTTGCAAGAATTTTGCAGCAAGACTGAAACCTGCAAGACTAGACTCTTCATGAGCAAGACTAGTATTAGACTACAAGGCCAAGACCAAGGGACTCTTGATCTTGGTCTTGCATTTGCGCATCACTAATTCTCAATAGATTTACAGTGGCATTTACTATTTTTCCATTAAATAAAGTCTGTTGAATTAGAGCGCCTTGTATCGACAATATTCTATTTCGAAAATTGTATTTATCTAAGTTTCTTGCGTGTCTTAATATAATTTCCCTATAACTAACTTGTTTAACATTTTTTTGTAACCCTCGAAACAAATGAGATAATGGACTTTTCTTTATTGTTGACTCACCTTGTAGAGGGTGTCCCATTTTAGTTGACATCATACGGTATCTCCGTTATTCGTGAAGATAGAAGGATGCGGTTTGCACATACCTGTGCCACTTTTTTGTCAAACGAAAGATTTTTTCATAGCAAAAAAAGAAAGGAAATTTTCATAGCTCTCTTCGTTTCTGAGCTACAGGGTCTTTTTGAAACTCTTGCAATTTGGGACACTCCCTGTATCTCTGTTATTGTTAAAGGTATCGAGAAAGTGAAAACTGTTTATTGTAGAACTTTTTACGTAAAATACAGTGGCGTAGTCTGTTATTCTACGAAAAGAATATTTTTAAAAATATGAACTAAAATTATGTTTTCTTAAATGGAACACCCTGTATATTTATAAATTATACGATCTGGCTGGCCATAAGCTTCTCAAAAATATACAGGGTGGTCCGAATTGTATTCCAGAAACTTCGGCAGCATATTCTGCAGACCAAAATAAGTAAAAAAGTTCGTATAAATGTATGTCCTAAAATGCTAAGTTTCGGTGATACAGGGTGTAGAAGTTTCATTTTTATTTCGATTTTTTCCAAATAATTTATGAAGTAAAGTCAATATTTGGATGAAAATTGGTGTCTGGGAATTTTTTGACATGAGAAATTTGATTTTCATGTCAATATGACTCCTACTTGTAGAGGGTGCCACCTACATATGCTTTAACTGGTTTGAAGAGTAATAACTTTTCATCCATACCTGTATAAAACTACTGAGTAAAAAAATATAAATATACAACGTTTTTTACATAAAAAAGGTCTCTTGGTAAAAATCGCTACGAGTAATGGTTCACGAGATATTTTAAATTGAAATTATCAATACCTGTCAACATTGACAAATTAAACATGTTGACTAAATAGTTATTAGACTGAAATCTTAAATTTGAAATCTTTTTATCCCAAAAGTCCAACAGAAACTGTTTAATCATCATTTTTTCGCAGAAAAATTTATGATAAATTTAAAAAAATAAACATTTATTATTTCAGTCAAATAACTCTATTCAACGAGTGCTTATTTTTTGTCAATAATGACATGTATTGACTATTTCTATTTTAAATATCTTGAGAACGGTTGCTCGTAGCGATTTTTACCAAGAGACATTTTTTACGTAGAAAGCCATGGAAATGTATATTTTTTTAGTTAGTAGTTTTATACAGGTACTGTCGAAAAGTTATTACTCTTTAAAACAGTCAAAAGGCATGTAGGTGGCGCCCCCTACAAATAGGAGTCATTTTGACATCAAAATCAAATTTCTCGTATCACAAGACCCCCAGACACCAATTTTCATCCAGATATTGACGTTACTTCAGAAATTATTTAGAAAAAATTGAAATAAAAATGAAACTTCTACACCCTGTATCTCCGAAACTAAGCATTTTAAATATACATTTATACGAACTTTTTCACTTATTTTTATTTGCAGAATATGCTGCCGAAGTTTCCGGAATACAGTTCGGACCAACCTGTATATCACTCTATATTTATTTTCACTATTTATTGCAATATTTAAAAAAATATATTAAAAGGTCATATTTATTAGTAGGTCATGATTGAGAATAAGAGAAACTAAGGAATTATTAAAAGTATATACTGCTATCTGTCTCTTGTTTTATTTTGAGAGCCACTAATAAATAATATATCAGGGAAACTTAACTCTCTACCGCTATTTGTAAATCTTGGAAGCTATCGTATCGGAACTTTTAAATATTCCTTTAGCTAATTTACGTAAAATATACTTTCAGCAAGATGGGGCTCCTCCTCACAACTAACTAGCCTTAATCAAAGCACGTGTGTTTGGATTTAAGCCTTAGGCAGATTTCTGACATATATTATATATTTCCTTTGGCCACACACCCGCTTTATCTGAATCCTGAGAGCGACTCGAAAGTACAGCGTAATAGACTCTTAAGCCTTTATAAAGAGACTTAAATCTTTTTAAAAAAGACTTAAATCTTTTTCTTTATCGGAATAATGATTTAAATCACAAATTATTTTGAAAAAGACTTAAATTTTAAGTCTTAAAGTCAGCTTTCGACAAATAACTTAAAATCAAATGATTTAAGTTATAATAAATGATATAATAATTGAATTAAATAATAATGATAAAATGATTGAAATTAGAAAAAGACTTTCTAGAAAGAAAGTTTTTTGTGATAAAATAAAAATTCTGTATATAGAAAAAAATGGTGCTATTATTGATCGCATATTTTACAAAAACATGAACATTTCAAACCAGAAATCTGATATATGGCCTTTTCGCTGGGTCACCCTGTAAATATTTCTAATCTAATTTAATTAATTGTCCTTTAGTTATTACCAATTATATATTTCAATAATAATTCAAAAACACTCTAGCCTAGGCAGTAGTAAACTCTAAAATATTCGATACAATATTTTAAACTTGTTTCTGTGTAATAGTTGAACTGATCTCAGCGTTCAAAATACCCCCAATTCCAACACCACCCCTTTCCCACACGCCCCAGCGGACAACCTGTATATTAACGTTCTGCGATCCCGACATCAGGACACCGCCGTCGGAGTAGGCTAAACATACGCAGGCGTTTCCAAGAAAAGCTCCCCTACCGGCGAGCTTTCAAACCTCAGTGTGACCTAAACTACCGTGCCAAAAGACAGTCCTCCGATCGATTTTTACCTAATAAATTATCTTAATTTTCGAAAAAATACATTGTCCCGAGCGTTTCGTCGCACTAGTTTTAAGTTTTAACGTTTGCGAAGCGACGTTTCGACTAAAATCAATCGTTCGATCGAGCCGGGCGACGCAGTCATCCCCGCAGACACCCTGCTCGTCGCGGTGTTAGTGTGCCAAATTTTCGCGAAAACAACTCTTGTTTGTCTCAGGTTTTTTAGTTGATAGAGCGGTCGAATATCGACAGGATGGGAGCTAAAGGCAGTGTGGAGGCGGCCAAAATCAACGCTCAAAATTGGAGCAATTTTGAGGTAGGGTGCGGGTCATTTTTAGGCGTGCAAGAATCGTAGGGATTACTGACCTGATGTAGGCGTTGACTGTGCACTGCAAACATTTTTCGCTATCTCTTACTGTTATCATTATTTCAAGAAATAGTGGGCGGTGGCAATTGTTTAAACAATATTAGGCGCTTCTTAACAATGCATGCAAATTATACGTTAATGCATGCCGCGATTGTTATGTCTGTGGTGTTACTCTTAGTTTGTTTTGATTCCAGATTTGAGATGAATGTCACAAATAATAATTTGTAAACGTTATAATAAAATAATGTCTATATCTCTGTGGGTTCATTACAGAAAAATATCTTGATTAAAATAAAAGGGGAAAACTGAAAGAAAATGGTCTTTTACTTGTAAACACATTTGTTTACAAGTAAAGTGCCATTGTGAAGCGGGTTTCTGTTGGATTCTAACTTTATTTGATGAAAAATAACAATTCTTATTAATTTCATAATTCAGCGACGAAAAATGTACCTAGCTGATTTCTTGGTAAAACATAATGGCAAAATAGCTCTATTATCAATAGAAATTACATCTTGTTAGCAAAACAAAATATCCTAAATTTCCTAATTTTGTATAAATTTCCTAAAATTCCTTGACATCAAATGTCTATAAATTGAGCTGATGTAGGCGTTGACTGTATTATTATAGGGCGGTGGCAATTTTGTTGCTGTTTGAACAATCTACGCTTCTTAAGAATACATGCAAATTATATCTTAGAATAAATTTTTCCTGTCATTATTGTCAAATTTCTTGTGGAACTGTTACTTTGTTACTGTACATTTATTCCAAATTCTGCAAGTAAAAAAATTCTAGACGTAGCAACAAAATGTTTGGAAATAAGGTGATTATTTTGTCATTAGAATAGAAAAAAGGCAAAACACACGAAATAAAAGGTATTTTCTACACGAATCAAATATAAATAAATGTATAACTCATAGCATCTGTAGATGTTAATAAAATGTAAGCCTATGGTGTTATTCGAAGAATTATTGTAGTGCAGTGGGCAATTTTGTTGCTGTTGAAACAATCTAAGATGCTTCTTAATAGTGCATGCTCCCCAAATTATAACTTAAAATATTATTTCTCATGTCATTATTGTTAGACTTCTGGCTTCTGGTGCAACTGACACTTTTATTCCAAATTTTGCTAGTAAAAAAATGTAAGCGTTAGAACAAAATGTTTGGAAGAAAGGCTGATTATTTTGTCATTAAAGCACAACCCAGATAAAAGCTATTTTGAAAATCAATAAAATACTAATAAATGTATTACTCAACCATCTGAAGATGTTAATAAAATATGGTTATCGCTTCTTTGTTTACACAACATAAATCTTAGAAAAAACTAGAATTTTCTATATCTTATAGACACTTGAAATCTATTTGCTCTTACCAATTGATTTAATCAACCGCCATTATGCAGTAACTGTAAATTATAAATTTTACGTTACTTTTTATGTAATGTGGCAATCAAAAAGTCAATTGTTTACTAACGTCTCTGTTTTAAGTCACGGTGTCAGTGTGACAAATTTTCACAAAAACAACTCTTGTTTGTCTCAGGTTTTTTTAGTTGATAGAGCGTCCGAATATCGACAGGATGCGAGCTAAAGGCAGTGTGGAGGCGGTCAAAATCAACGCTCAAAATTAGAGCAATTTTGAAGTAGGGTGCGGATCATTTTTAGGTTTGGTGCAAGAATCGCAGGGATTACTGACCTGATGTCGGCGTTGACTATGTACTGCAAACATTTTTCGCTATCTCTTGCTGTTGTCATTATTTGATCGTCAGATTTGGAGATGAATGTTACAAATAATAATGTGTAAACGTTATAATGAAATAATGTACATATATATCTCTAGGATATATATATATATATATCTCGGGTTCATTACAGAAAAATATCTTGATTAAAAGAACAGAAATCTGAAAGAAAATGGCTTTTAACCAAACTGCCTTTTGCTGGTAAACAAATTTGTTTACAAGTAAAGTGCCATTGTGAAGCGGGGTTCTGTCGGATTCTAACTTTATTTTGCGAAAAATTCAGTGACGAAAAATGTACCTAGTTGTGTTCTTGGTAAAACATAATGGTAATATAGCTCAATTATCAGTAAAAATTACCTATTTTTTACTGCAAAAAAATATTATAAATTTACTAATTTTGTATAAATTTCGTAAAAGTACTTGACATCGAATGTGTATAAATTGAGTTAATGTAGGCGTTGACTATATTACATATTATTGGGCGGTGGCAATTTTGTAGCTGTTTAAACAAACTAAGCTGCTTCTTAAGAATGCATGCAAATTATACATTAAAATTTAATTTTTCCTGTCATTATTGTTATATTTTTTGTGGAACTGTTACTTTGATTTTCTTCCAAATTCAGTAAGCAAAAAAAATATAAACGTTACAACGAAATGCTTGGAAGAAAGGCTGATTATTTTGGCATTAAAACAGAAAATCGAAAAAATAAAATATTTTTAACATGTGCCCAGCATGTTTCATGTAAAATTAGGTTTAGAAAATATATTTGAGTTTGGAAACTTTTACTTACTGTTTTTCGAAATTAATTATTAATTTTTGACAATTTTTTAAGTAAATTTGTTATTCTCACTCTTTTTACATTTTATAAATGAAATATAAGTAGAGGTGAGCTTCGCGCTAAAATTATCAGGCAATGCCATTTGAAAAGTCACTTTATTGACATTTTCTGACCGCTCATATGACACTTTATCGCAAAGATCCCTTATGAGATATACATAATATCAAAAAATTAGGTAAAGCGCAATTTACTTAAATTCCAGTTAATCAGCGCCATTCTAATTTTATACAAAACTTGTAAAAATATGTAATGTAGGGTAGTTAAAGTTGTTTTCAACTCAATAATATGTTGTTTTATTTTGCGTTGTTAATCAATGTTGGTAGTTATTAAAACTGTTATAAAAAATTGTATTTCTAATAAAAATAGATAATAAAGTAATAATAAGTAATAATAATTATTTAATAACACAAATATCAGATACACTGCTGAAGCGTTAGTCAAATTGACGTATCTTAATTAATTTTGACAAGTAGTAAATAATAGCGAAAATCACAGAAAAAAATATATAATTTAGTGAATTTCATAAATGATCGGTTTACACTAGAGTTGGGCAAAAAATCACTACCTGTGATTTTGTCGCCGTGAAATAAAAGTCACGGATCACAGCTGTTACCAACATAAAAATAAAACGTGATTAGAATTACGTGACTGTATCGAGAGGCGACGTTGTTTGACCTGTTACTGCTACTAGCCTACTACTCTTCTACTACTTTAAAACTTCTTAAATTGCTGTAAAGTTGAAAATCGCAAATCACACGGCAAACACGCGTAATATACACGGTGACCAGATTGGTCAGTTTCGCGCAAATTGGAAAGAAAGTACGTATATATAGAAGTACGAAATTTGGCACGTAGGTTCCTTGAGTAATGTAATAGAGCACTAAGAAGCGATTTTTGAACAGTTTCGGAACCGTTTTTAATCTGTCTTGTCAAAACACCGGTTAAAATAACCTCACTTTTTGTTTGATGTAAGATGTAAACAAAACAAACCTTAATAATATTCTTCACAGATATTCTTATTAATTGTATAGAGCAGTGGAAACTGTAAAAAAGTGGTTAATTACTACCTATATTAATAAATAATGGACACAATTAACCATAATTTTGGTAACTTGGTTTACTATTCGTTTTTTTTGTTGAAAAGTGTGAACTGTAAAATGTTAAACCCTAGCTAAATTAAATAGACAATTTCTAAGTATAGAAAGAATTTAAAACACTAAAACCCATTAAACTCCAAACAAATAAACAAATCCACAAAACAAAACAAGCAAACCCCCGGCCCAAATGTCAATCAGCTGATAAAATTTACTGACTGCGCATGTCAGTACAAACAGTTCCCACTTACTGGCAAGTATCGAAATTACGGTTCCGAAACCGTTCTAATAACGATCAGAAAATTGGTTGGAACGCAAAGAGAATCGTTCGAGGACGATCCCCATCAAGGTTGGAACGCTTTTAGCCCTATGCGCATGAACGGAACCGTTCCTGAACGGTTCTCAACGGGGTTGGAACAAACCTGTTGTATATATTTTTTAAATTAGTCCTTGGAGTATAAAATTTTGCACAGAGGCCCCTTAAGTGATGAACGTGAGTACTACGAAGCAAATTTTGGACATTCATCCCTAAGAAATAAGGGATGAAAATTGGTACAAAAATTTGTTAAAATGGCTTTAGAAGTGTGAAATTCTGCCAAGACGTTCCTTACGTAACGTAATTTAGCACCATGAAGCAATTTTTGGAAATTCGTCCTTTAAGGGGGTGAAATGAGAAGTAGACGTTCAGAAAAAAATCTGTCTTAGGAATATGAAATTTTGCACAGTAATTCCTTATGCCGCGTAATTGAATAGTTAGAACGATATTCTGAATTCATTTCTTAAGGGGGTAATACCGGCACCCATATATCTATGTATATGTTACGGTTAAAGTCCGATGTCCGGTTAATGTCGACATTAACAGGTTAATGTTTGGGTTTGGTTATGTTTTTGATTATTTTGTTGTGTGTTATTCTCGAGATTAACCGGGTAATGTCGACATTAACCGGATTTATGAACCGTCATGTCGTTAAAAGTAACAGTAAATAAAATATCACGGACAGGTTTATTACGATTGCGATATAAATCACAGTCACAGATTAATTTCACAGCGAATTAGAAATCACAGTCACGGGTATACCTGTGATTGTAAAATCACGTTTTCGCCGAACTCTAGTTTACACGTATGTAGGCATATTATAGTCACCAGCGAAAAGTTATTTCATTATATCCCTCGATTTTTGACCGAGATCCACCGCACGCTGCAAAACTAACTATTTTACAGTCTTTTTCGATAAATCGCAATAGTTTCACTATTAATTATGTTCTGATACAAAATTTCCTTCTAGACTAGTAGAATTTTTTCCTTCTAGAATTGTAGAATAAATAATAAATAACATAAAATAAGCTCAGTAAAGTTAAACAAATCCACAAAATTCTAAATCAAATTCACATGTTTCAATTAAAACGTCAAACAAAACTGTCAAAGATGGGGTCACCTATGATGTTAATTCCGTCCACCATGCATGAATACATGGGTAGCATTATATTCCTTCCTTAATTTTATTTATTTAGAGATAAAATCACCACTAGCATGACATTCGTGCGTCAGTATTTTTTGTGAGCTGGAATAAGTAATAGTAGAATGTACATATAATGTTTAGGAGAACAGTTAATCGCCGCGACCTTACAGATCTATTAGTGTTCCCCTTCCTTGAGTTATAACTCGTTATCATTCAGTCTCAGGGCTTTAACAAATGCCAGTATCTGAGACGGCTCCACAGAGACGAGCTCTCCATCCTCGACATCAGCCGTACCATAGTTCATCGCAACCAAACCAAACCAAACCAAACGGTCGTCGTCTCGGCGCACTCACTGATAAGGTGTTCTGGAGTTTGTCCATTTTTCCCACAGAATCTGCATTCACCGTAGTTTCTCAGCTTCTGTCTACTGAGGTCTGAGGTGTTCATTCAGGAGACAGTGTCTTGTTAGAAACCACGTGACAATCCAAAGATTGTTTTTACTTAAATCAAGGAAAATCTTTGATTTTTCTCGGTCGTAAGTTCTGAGGAACTTTTTCGAGTGTTTTAGACCATTGGATTACTCCCATTCTAGGTTACGGATAGAGTCTTCCAAGTTCTTCAGTTCCGCTTTTAGTTGGTTGTTGGCGAGGTTGTTGGTTTCCGTTTGGAAAACAGAACAGTTCTGGTCTAGTTAGTGGAGTGTTAGCTCCTTTTCTAGCTAGATCATTTGCTTTTTCATTGGTTTCTATCCCTTGATGAGCAGGCACCCAGAGTAGTAAGACTTTATTTTCTTTGTCTAATTTGTTCAGCTTCTCTAGACATTCTTTGACCAACTTCGAATTGATGGTTAGTGAGTTCATCGCGTTTAGTGCTGCTTGACTATCGGATAAGATAGTCAAAGTAATAGTAAAAATGCACTTATAATATATTCATTTGTTTTTGAATTAGCTAATTACCTAGGGAATTAAGTGAAAAGAATCAGAGAAAATGCTTTCGCGTAAAAATATGTGGTGTTTTCGTATAAAATTTGTCGATTTGTAGTTTCGTTACAAAGATATTTATTTACATAGAATATAAATTATGATATAGACTTTTTTAAAAAACCGTTTGCACTAAAATGTTTAAATTTAGTGTGTGGACATAACTACGTAATATTGCTGAAAATATTTAATTACCTATCTTTCGGTCTAGAACTGACATTTTTGATATAAAATTGAAATGATTTCAAAAATAGCTAGGCAAACTAGAATTTCATGTAAAATTAAAAAAAAAATATATATACAGGGTGGTCCGAACTGTATTCCGGAAACTTCAGCAGCATATTCTGCAGATAAAAATAAGTAAAAAAGTGTATATAAATAAATCCATTTTTATTTTGATTTTTTCCAAATAATTCGTGAAGTAACGTTAACATTTGGATAAAAATTGGTGGCTGGAAGTTTTTTGACATGAGAAATTCGATTTTGATGTCAATATGACTCCTACTTTTAGAGGGCGTCACATACATATTTTTTAACTGATTTGAAGAGTAATAACTTTTCGTCCGTACCTGTATAAAACTACCGAGTAAAAAAATATACATTTGCGAAGTTTTTTACGTAAAAAATGTCTCTTAGTAAAAATCGCTACGATCAACTGTTCTCAAGATATTTATAACGGAAATAATCAATACATGTCATTATTGACAAAAAATAAACCCGTTCAGTAAGTAGAGATATTTTTTTACTGAAATATAAAATTTGGGAAATTTTTATTTTTTTATATTAATCATAAATTTTTCTGCGAAAAAATGATGATAAAACAGTTTTTGGTGAACTTTTGCACAAAAACATTTAAAATTTATTATTTTAGTCTAGTAATTATTTAGTCAACACGTTTAATTTATGTCAATGATGACAGGTATTGATAATTTCGATTCCAAATATCTCGAGAACCATTACTCATAGCGATTTTTACCTAGACATTTTTTACGTAAAAAACTTCGTAAATGTATATTTTTTTACTCGGTAGTTTTATACAGGTACGGACAAAAAGTTATTACTCTTCAAATCAGTTAAAAAATATGTAGGTGGCGCCCTCTAAAAGTAGGAGTCATATTGACATCAAAATCGAATTTCTCATGTCAAAAAACTTCCAGACACCAATTTTTATCCAAATATTGACGTTACTTCACGAATTATTTAGAAAAAATGAAAATAAAAATGATATTTTAAACCCTGTATCTCCGAAACTAAGCATTTGAGGACATACATTTATACGAACTTTTTTTACTTATTTTTATCTCCAGAATATGCTGCCGAAGTTTCCGGAATACAATTTGGACCACCCTGTATATATAGGCGGTTTTAATTAAAATCCATTAAAAAAGCCAGAAAGATTGAATTATTTTAAAATATTATACATAAAAAAATAATTTGCAACATTGAAATTTGTATATAATTCTTAAAAAACTGTGTATAATAAAGCACACCAGGGCGTAATTATTTTTATTCATATTGCAGCAATCTAAAAGAATAGTAAAACTTATATAGTCGTGCATTCTTTGCTGGTGCTGGGAGGGCCGTATTCATTTCAAAGTGATTAATGGCTTGCATATGTTGGTGCTAATTCTCTTATTTTTTTAGAGTATCCAATTTCAACTAAAAATAAACTAAGTACATATTTTAATATTTTCTTACAAATAAAAAAAATGTACACGAAAAATTTCTTATAATATTATTTGAAAAGTATTAGTAAGTGCAATTTGTAAAAATTCTAAAAAAAAATAAAAATATAAATGTTTTGATATCTTTAGAATGTATAACGTGTATTATAATTTATTACTCAAGCTATTAAAACTTTTTAGGTTAGTAATAACAAGCCGGCTGCTTCAATTACGCTAGCGATCATAGTTTTATGCATCGGTTTTGCTATTTGGGACATAGAACTAGCAGGTAGGGCTACCGTATATGATCGAAAAAACGACGTTTTTCGGGAAATTTCGTTGGACGTGGGAAATGTCGTTGATCGTCATTTCCCAGCCAACTGGACGCCATTTTCTTTCGATCATACGGTATGCATTTATACATTCCGTACATGTATACGGCACCTAGCACAATCCCATTGGTCAGATTTGAATTTTAAACCAATTAAACTCCGAGTGCCATACGCGAGTATGGAATGTAAGATAGTGCCATATGCACTTATGGAATGTACCTTAGACATTACTATTAACGCTTTGTTCTAGAGCATTCCAACCAAAACCAACCCAACCCCACCAAATAGCTAACCTAACCAACACAATCAACCCTACCAAATAACCATCTTAACCAACGCAACTAACTCCACCAAATAATCAATCTAACCCCACCAAAAAGAGTGAAACCAACGCAATCCGTATTTTGATTGCTATTAAATATTTACAGCTTTTTTTAAAAAATAAAAACAATTGTAAAAAAAATAAAAAAGTTATGGTCCGGCGTGAGATTTGAACCACGGACCTCTCGTTCACGAAGCGATGGCCTCAATCACGGAGCCATAACTACTCTTGCAAGATTAGCTATAGCCAGGAGGCGTTACTTTCTGCTGCAAGCATAATTACCAGGTACATTCCGTAAGTGCGCATGGCACTGTCTTACATTCCATACTCGCGTATGGCACTTGGAGTTTAATTGGTTTAAAATTCATTCTGACCAATGGGATTGTGCTAGGCGCCGTATACATGTACTGAATGTATAAATGCATACGGTATCTGTTATGTCTGGGGATATAAATTTTTTAAAGGTACATTTATTATCCTCATAGAATATATTATATGCCTATTTAATTTTTTGATTATGTAATGGACACTTTGTTTACTCGCTTGTTTCGTCGAATTACCTGAATCCATATTTGGTTTTGACCAAATCGGTGGCATAAAGCTGAGAAGTTGTAAAATGCTGTTCCGGGAGAATTTAAGCAAATTTATTATCATTTGAAATTGTCACAAAATAACGCGTCGCCCAGTTTGGGTTCTTTTTTACTTTGTTCATTTTTACTACTCGAAACAGCGATTCATTACACAAACTTCGCATCTGAGAATTTTATAGTTTCAATAACTGCACTAGTAAGAATCAAAATACTTAAACATTATGACAATGCAAGAATTTCAATATTATAGTCGGGCACTTCTGATTTCTGCCGTATCGAGCGCTGCTGTCGGAAATTTGAAAATTAACTAACATGCACCAACTGTTTAAAATTATGTATAAATTGATATAGTATAGGTATCTCAAGACGGATTTCTGTCAACATAATTACAACTAGTTTTGTGTGCAAAAACAGAAACAGGAACATGTTTTAATTTATAAAACAAACCTGAAACTAGAATTATTTTGTTTTGAAAATGATTTCTGTTATTTTTACTGGATAAAAAAATTTCATAATGTTCCCTGCTTTTGACGAAATATTTATTATGGTACTAGTTTTTTTCCAGCGACTTTTGCCGCATAAAATTTAAATTTTATTTATATAAATATTGTTTATTTAAAATAAAAATATTTCTTCCCATATAACTACTGTTTTGTAAAATCTTCAGCTTTCAAAAATAATAAAAAACTGCAAATAAAAAAAGTTATGTTTGTTTGCCGTTATGGGGAAACCAACCGCACCATCTACGTTAAGTTTATAACTCTTTTAGAAATAAGAATTTTGATGATGTGTGAGTGACAATTTATAGATAATTTAATAAGTGAGTTAATGTCGACATTAAAGACAAGCGATAATTCATAAACTATGAATTATAATTGTTACGGTTAAAGTCCGATGTCCGGTTAATGTCGACATTAACAGGTTAATGTTTGAGTTTGGTTATGTTTTTGGTGGTTTGGTGTGTGTTATTCTCGAGATTGACCGGGTAATGTCGACATTAACCGGACATCGGACCTTAACCGTAACATAATTACTAGATATTTTGTTAATCTAGCGAGCTATAGTATGTCCTCATCTGTAGTGAAAATTAATATTCTTGCTTTATCCACAACGATGTTACAGGGTGGTGAAAAGTGCCGCTAATACCGTCGAGAAAAGGACGGAATGGCTGAGCTTGACTAGGCGGGGGCACTACCATGCCCCCATATAAATGAAAAATGATAATCATCTGAAACGTTAAGCATTCTTGTTGGTTAGGCAAATTTGTGTTCTATCAAATTATATAAAAGATGACACAAAAAAAATAAATAGGAGGAGATTTACCTTTTGGCTAAATAACCTAAGATATTTGTTTACAAAGTTATTACACTACTGAATTAGTTACTATAGTTCAAAGAAAACGATCCGCGAATAAAAAGTAAATTCATTCCTTTTATTCCTAATATACCCAATTTATTTCACTCAATTTATCTTTGAATAAACCAAAATTTAAATTTGATATGACGGAGTAATGCTGAAGATTAATAAAACTAGAAATAATGCATGGGAATTGGCGCTTTAGGTCACCGGACGGCCGTTCCCCAAATATGTTGTAAATAATGAAAATTGCGTCGACGAGTGAGTTTACCCGAATCAATAAATAATGATCTGATATACATAAATGAGACGGCTCAGAAACCGTGTATTATAATTATACAGGGTGTCCGAAAATTTATGCAACAAAATTTGGTCATAGATACTTGAAAAAAAATAGGTGAGCCGTATTTTTTATTTTTGGTCGGTAGCCCCCCTTTTCGGATTTACAGCCCCCTAAATTTCGCCCCTAAAAAAAGTTTTTTTACAACTCAGGGCCCTGTTGGACGAAAATCACTAAATTTGGTACACGTTGTTTTACCATAAAATGACATTTTTTAATGCTATTAACTTTTTTTTATTTTTATCAGTGGCGTCCCTACGGTATTTAAACTAAATATTATGAAGAAAAAAAATGGTACGCTACTATTCTTTTTTAATACAAATTATTTTTAAAAGTTACATGAAATTTGGAACAAATTTGATCTCTTGACTTTTTTTGGTACGACGCGACGCACGGTGCGTAAAAAAATAAAAACCATTTTCATACATGACCAAATCGCTAAAATTTTACTGTATATTTCAATGGCAAAATTTTTAAAACGGCAAACTTAAGTTTAAAATAATTTTTTATTTATAAAATTTTAAATCGCTAAAATTTACATTAAAATTTTAGCTTTGAAAATGGTTCTTATTTTTTTACGTGAAAACGGTGCGTAGTACGAAAAAAAAGTCAATAGATAAAATTTGTTCCAAATTTAATGTAAATTTTAAAAATAATTTTTATTTAAAAAAAACAGTGGCGTATTATTTTTTTCTTCAATAATATTTAGTTTAAATACCGTAGGGACGCTACTGATGAAAATAAAAAATAGTTAATAACATCAAAAAATGTCATTTTATGGTAAAACAACGTGTACCAAATTTAGTGATTTTCGTCCAACAGGGCCCTGAGATATTAAAAAAAACTCTTTTAGGGGCGAAATTCTGGAGGCTGTAAATCCGAAAAGGGGGGCCACTGGCCAAATATAAAAATTCACAGATTTTGCAACATGCGCAGCCATCATAAGCGTATTGAAAATACCAGACACAAGTCGGCGGTTGTCGGCAATCACCTGTTTTTTTTACATTTTATATTAACTTGTGACGTCATTTGGAAGAGCTCAGTAGAAATATAAAAAAACTAAACCTTGTTTGGAAAGCAATTTGACATTCGTAACGTCAGCACTCCGGCAGTCTATGGTGCGTCCAGACCTGACGAGCCGAGAGCGAGACGAGAGTGAGACATTTTCTATCCATTTTTTTACGCAAACCTGCCACGAGACAAGCCGACTGAGATCATAGTGAAAGGAAGCCAAACACATATTAAATTGCAATTGAATATAACAAACGATGGCCAAATAATAACGCATACAGTAATAAGTTTTTGTATCTTTAACATGGTATTCGGTCTTTAACATGGTATTCATCGTCGGTTTTCCCCCTTTTGACTGTTTTCCCCTTTATCCCTTACACGACGTTTTTTTATAATGCGTTTTTTAACGTTTGTAGACTAAATGTTAAATAGAAAAGTTATTGGGAAATTTAAGAAGCACATTTTAACATTACTATAGAGTATATATACAGGGTACTTATATTATATTATATATACTATATTACTACTATAGGGGGGAGGGTACTTATATTATAGTATATATTTTCTAATGGGAATATTATAGTATATATTTTCTAATGGGAATACCCTATTTTTTATTTTATTATTGGGTTATACGTACAATTCGGTAACTTTTTTTGCATTTTTTGATATTATACAGGGTTGTTCACCACATACGACACGGAGTATTGTAGCTAAACGATTAGATTTTTACAAATTGTAAGTTTTGGGTTCGTTGAAGGACTAGTAGAGCTTCAATTTAAAAATATTTTTACAAGATACAGAGTGTCCCAAATAAGTAAAAAATATTATAGTTGTATTTTGTTTTAATGGAACACCCTGTATATTATTCTATTTTTGGATTCTACGATTGAAATAAAGGTAAATTTGATTAAGGTTTATCACACTTCAACCTTACCGTTTTTGAAATATTTTCAATTTTATGAAATTGCAGTAAAAATTTTAAGGCTTCATTTCTCCAAAGGTATCAGGGTCTTTAATACTAAATATTTACTGAAGATTATTTATTGATCAGATATTGTGTTGCAATAATAAAAATTTTACTACCTTATACAGAGTGTCCAAAAATGTATATTAAATTATTACTAGCTTTAAACGGCAATAACTTGTTTAATTTAAATGGAACACCCTATATATTTTACGTGAATCAGATGCACAATATAATTGTCTATCAAATTGTATTATACCATTTTTTATTCATCTCTTCAAGTTTTTGTAGAAAATTAATTTTCTTATAATTTAGACCTCAATTATCACTATACCCATGGAATATTGACATTTCAGATTTTTTTAAAGCAACATATATGTACAAAATGTATTGCAAGCCCAAAGAGTGTACCAATTAAATATACCACCATTATTTCTGACCAAAAATTAGTTAATTACGTACTTTTAAATTATTTTAATTAATAAAAGTATTCTAAATAAAAATGTGAATTTGGCTCAGAAATAAATATAATAAGTTATGAAAATGAACGTCTCTGTTTTTATAAATAAGCATTCTTCAAAAAATAAAATAAAATTTATAAAGTGTTACTTTTTACCACACTGTCTAATACACACACAAAATTCAGTTTTTTAGTATTTGGAGCAATTATTATTAATCAACGTAAACAGTCGATTTAATGTAGTTTGAATACTGGGATCATATTAATTGGTCCTTTTTAACAAAAAAATATTTAAAGTTTTTTTATTTTTTAATGAAATAAGCGAACTATATTGACAATATTAGTATCTGTTCTCTTTGAAAATTTGTTACATCTTTAAAAATAATCTATAATGTCAATATTTCATAGGTATAGTGATAAATGAGGTCTAAATGCTAAGAAAATGCATTTTCTACAAAAACTTGAAGAGATGGGTAAAAAATGGTATAATACAATTTGATAGGCAATTATTGCCTACTGTAGGCAATTATTGCCTATTGTGTTGTGCATCTGATTCACGTAAAATATATAGGGTGTTCCATTTAAATTAAACAAGTTATTGCCGTTTAAAGCTAGTAATTATTTAATATAAATTTTTGGACACTCTGTATAAGGTAGTAATTTTTTTATTATTGTAACACAATATCTGATCAATAAATAATCTTCAGCAAATAGTTAGTATTAAAAACTTTGATACCCTTGGAGAAATGAAGCCTTAAAATTTTTACTGCAATTTCATAAAAGTGAAAATATTTCAAAAACGGTAAGGTTTAAGTGTGATAAACCTTAATCAAATTTACCTTTATTTCAATCGTAGAATCCAAAAATGGAATAATATACAGGGTGTTCCATTTAAAAAAATACAACTATAATATTTATAACTTATTGGGGACACTCTGTATCTTGTAAAAATATTTTTAAATTGTAGCTCTAATAGTCCTTCAAGGAACCCAGAACTTACAATTTGTAAAAATCTAATCGTTTAGCTACAATACTCCGTTTAGCTACAATACTCCGTCAATTTGCTTAAAGAAATGTTGGATTTCTGTACGGTAAAAATTATCAATGACGCAAAATTTGTAAATTCTATCAGAAAAAATGATAATACATATGGTGTACGATTTAAAAATTTGAGATTACTTAATTTTAAATAGTCGAAATTTATAAATCAAAGCTAATATCTCACAGTCGAGCGAGCCTACTAAAAACACGTCCCGACGTAGCCGCAAGCTTTCTTTGATCGGCCGTTGAACAACCGTTGAACAAGTGAACCGTTCGCAACGTTAAATCATTTTGATATTTAATTTTTATTGTGATGGTTTTTTATGAAAGTGTATACATAGAATTAATTGCATTAATTTGCAATAGGACCTCGAACCCATACAGTTTCGTTATGGAGCCAGATTATACCAATCAGAATGAGTATTATGTTACCGTAAAAGCCCGAATATTGGTTAAACGTAGAGTTGGCCACGTAGGAGCCCGAAATATGCAAAAAAGGGTGTCAGTTTAGGTTAAGTTTATATTAGGTCTATATTTTTATTAATTCAAAACCTAATTCTAATCTAACCTAAACTCACCCCTTCTTTTGCATATTTCCGGTTATTACCTGGGTATTCCTAGGTTTAACTAACATTCGAACTTACGGTGTGAAATTTAAGACCTATAAATTTAAACTCGCCGTACAACAAAATTTCACCAATTTTCTCAATAAAAATTAAAAGTAAATAAATAATGTAAAATAATATTTTTTATAGAAATGATGGAATAAGGGTGAACGGGGTGCCGGTAAACCAAGAAGATACTTGGAATGTAAGTGTTAATTTATACTCGAATTGAGTTGCCTCACAGTGTATAGGCATATTTCGAACCCCTATCGTGCATAGTTACTGTAGATAAAAATAAATTAAAATATAGTTGGCTCCAACGATAATTTAGTTTGCAGCTTCTTTTTATCATATCTAAAAAAAAACCGTGACAACCACTACTTATAGTATGTACCTATGTATTTTTAAACATCATTATGAGATTTAAGTATACATAGGTGTCCATAATAGAAGTTAGGTACCTAAAGTTTGATTTCAGCTAATGCAGATTTTAATGTGCCATTTGTGGTTTTTTATTGGATTTTTTTTTGCATATTTGGTATACTCTATGAAGTGATTTTAAGTGCTCATGTCCATTTTTCAATTATTAAAGTGTCTATAATTAGATACATTTAAAATTAATTAATTAGTGTATAGTAATTGTATTATGGGTTTGCTTATTTTTTATGAAATGTATTTTTTCCTATTAAAATAAACATAGCTTTACTTACAAAATCACTAGCTAGCCATTTTTAAATACAGGGTGTTAATTAAGTATCTGGCCAAACTTCAGGAGGTGATTCTTTGAGTGTTTTTAAGGTAAAAAGTTGAGGTAAAAAGTTATAAACATGTGTCCGGAAATGCATAATTTTAAAGATACAGGGTATCAAGATGTTTCCTAATAGACTTTTTTTATTAATATCTCAAAGATCCGTTGGCCGATTTTGTTGAAATTTCGCCGTGTTGTGAACTTTGATAAGTTAGCACTAATTAAATGATAATACATTACATGATTACAACACTATTCAAACGGTAAAAACTATCAACTTATACCAATAAATATTTGACAACGCCTTGAATTCATTTGTTTTAACGCCTGTTGGCAGTGGAAATAATGTAAACTTTTTCTTTGTCCTAAGATTAAAATAGCCAAACTGTACCTAACAACCCATGCCTTGACACATTTTCTTTTAAAATAATATCGGTCAGCCAAACTAAACATCCATATCCATAAATTAGTTGGCTCACTGATAAGACCTCATTTCGGCAATCGAACGTCCTTGCCCTATTCGCTCATCAACGCCGGCTCTATCAAATTACGTGTTGACAGGCAGGTTATTGAACCTACCGTACCACATGTCGCTTCTAGCATGTCGTTTTTTCTAAGACGGGTCCCATATAAACGCGGCCAGAAGTATTTCCAATACTAAAAATACGGGTTACCTATTTTTTTTCAAGAATCTATGACCAAATTTTATTGCATTAATTTCTGGACACCCTGTATAACCGAAGCTATGGCGTATCTGGTATTTTAGAGTAACATCCCAGAGCAATCTGACATAACTTATTTTCACAAGGATGAAACCTTAGGCTCTCAGTAGTGCTCTCATGTGCTGTGAATGAGTTTGTGAGTTTCGCCTTGTGACACCTTGGCAGATACAGGGTGAGAAAGGTAACTAAAAATAAGAGTTACTTAACTTAAATTTCTATGGCTGATTTTTATATACCGGGTGCGTCTCAAAAGTGGCTCACCCCTATAACTTTTTTATTTTTTCAGATAAAAAAACGAGACTTGTTATGTAAGTATATGACATAAATTAGGATTGATTGACATATTCAATTGTTTTCGGTCACTTCCTGTTTCACCGGAAATGGCTACAACTTTTGATTTTTAAATGGCACCCTACACCATCACGGTGAAACCGGAAGTGACCGAAAACAATTGAATATGTCAATCAATCCAGATTTAAGTCATATACTAACATACCAAATCTCGTTGTTTTATCTGAAAAAATAAAAAAGTTAAAGGGGTGAGCCACTTTTGAGACGCACCCGGTATATATATTTTCGAATATTTCCCTTTACAGTATCCGAACTATTTAAAAACGTAAGTCAGAGAATTCAAGGTGTCTTGTTTTTCAAACTAATATTTTTAATAAAAAAGATCATCTTATTTAAATAGAAATGCAAAAATAATCGGAAGCAGTAAGTATTTTTAAAAGATTTAAATATTTTACTCAGAAACGCATGCGCATAGTTCTCCCGCGCTCATAGTCACGGCTGAATAATTTTTGTGTTTAGAAGATGTTTGGTCATTACAGTCTGACTGATTAAATATAACTTTATAATAGCTGTCTTAATAACATATGTAAAAATCAAACATGAAAAAAAAGTAAAGTTCCTTTAGTTTTCGCGGAGCTTTGATAAAGTCTATCTTTATCAAAGATCCACTTTTTGACTTGCCTGATAAAAGTTCAGGTCCATGGAAAGTGTCTAATACTTTTGATACTATTTATACTAATACTTTTGATACTATTTTAGTAGTTAGAAATTGTCTAATACTTTTGATACTATTTTAGAGTAATATTCTACAATATTTATATAAAAATCAGTTATACAAATTTAAGTAAAGTAAACGCCACGAATGTTTGGGAGTGATTCATCGCTTGATGAAGTTAGAATCGACACGCGCGCTATCTTTTTACATTAAAAACGTAAATTTTTACCGCAGACGTAGGTTTTTAAAGGCTCGGTTTAATCATCTGCCTGCGCTCCTCCTACTTATTCTAAAATGTTAGCGTGACTGACAAAGACGATACTCTATCGCGTTTCTTTGATTGGTTCGTTTTTGTGCGTCAGTCCATTGGTGTGCTTGCAGTGCGACCAATGGGGCATTCCAGTTTATATTTATAACCAAATATATGTTTTGACAAGACTTTGACAGTTAAAACAACAAATTACAATAGGTTATATATTTATTATTATATGACTTGAAACACCACGGCACTGGAATTAAGTTTTATGTGACCTTGAACATGTTAGTTCACATGGTAACGACCGATGAATCACTCCCAAACATTCGTGGCGTTTACTATAACTCTTATTTTTAGTTATCTTTCCCACCCAGTATCTGCCAAGGTCACAGGGCGCACACGCCGGTACTAACACGCCGGTATTCAAAGCACATGAGAGCACTACTGAGAGCATAAGGTTTCATTCTTGTGAAAATAAGTTCTGTCAGATCGCTTTGGGATCTTGGACTATTTCTTCAGAAGAAAGCACAATATGAAATGTAACAATAACGACTATTACAATACAATGCACAATGCAATAGCAACGCTAGTATTGCAACTCAGTAATTGAGAACTATTGAATTGCATATTAACATGAAACAATAACGGTTAACATTTATTTACATATTTGTATAGAATTGAGAAAAAAATTATACTCATTTTGCCCGTGACTTGGTTCACAAAATACTCAGTACCCATCACGGCAGATCTGATAAGCAAAGACTGTCAAAGCTATAGTGAATCTACTAACAGGGTATTGTAAGCGTAATAGACACTTGTCTTTTTTTTTGCACAGGATTTTGCCAATCTGAAGATAAAACGGCAGAATACATTTTATGTCAGTGCGACACCCTCGCAAATCTTTTTACTAGGTAATAATAGGTTATTGACAAACAGATATAAGGAGGGTTCAGTCTCAAGTTGCTAGACTTTTTGAAAATGATAAGAGTGCTGAAATTGAATGAAAGCTGAAAATGCTGCAATGAAGCGGGCGATAACCATGGCTAAAAACGAATTTAAGTACACTTTGTTCAATGAATACGTTTTTTTTAAATTTACGCTATTTTCAATGGATTTTTTATGGACAACCCGGGCTTCCGACCATTTTATGTTATGGTGCTGGGACCACAGATGATCTCCAATGCCTGATTTCATTGTTTCACCTCTTTGGTATGTCTTTTATATTCGTCAAGACGTACACGTAGAGGACATTTTGTCTCTCCAATACACAACTCACCGCACTCGCAAGTGTACCTTGTAAGTGTACCCAGACTTAAAAACAGTTTTAATTTTATATTGCTTAGCTATTCGCCTAACTTCTCCAGTGTTTCTTTCACATATGGAATCATCAAGACAGAGAGAGAGCATCCACCTCAGGCTGGTGCACCAATGAGTCAGACTTGCAATTGGATATAATATTGTCTAGGGTTTTTGCAGAGTATCAATTCTGAAGCAAATCCATTTTAAGATTATTTAGTTCAGAATTCAGAGATTCTTGGTCACTGCATAAGTGCATATAGGTAGTGATTACTCGATGACAATGTTTCAACTATGCCTCCTTTGGTTGCTTCAGAATGGTTCGACTGAGAATTTAAATGAACGAACCCCATTGGAAAAAGCGTAAATTTAAAGAGGCCGTATTTATATCTAATATCTAACAATACTAAATCTTTAGTAGAATAAAATCTTTAATAGTCCAAGTATAGAAATTTCAACAATATGGCAACCACCAGGGTCTATTTTTCATATGGTCGGGCCCTAAGACCCAAGCAAAAATTCGGGTCCTTTTTTCCAATAAAATTCAAAAATTCAAGAAACTATGAATACTTTACAACCTTTAACGGGCCCCCCAGACCACCGGGCCCAAGGCCCGGGCCTTATGGGCCTTATGGTAAAATAGGCCCTGGCAACCACTCATAAAACGCTCCACTGCAGGTATGGACAACCTCATGCTTGACTGCAAACAACGAAAAATGAACATGGTTAAATTGGGGCAAAGTTGCGTTTTGGGATGTTCACCAAGATGCCATCAAAAAAGTTTTAAAAATTTCAAGAATTACTGAGTTTTTTGGAAAAAACGGATTTTTTTAAAATTAATTTTATTTTTACTACTACGAGAGATGGCACATGTTTTTTGAAACACCCTGTAGGTACCCAAAAACCATTAATAATAATAATACCATACTTTGTTTTTAAACAAAAGCTTAACGTATCGTAACAATATTGATAAGCTTTCAAACTTAACAATGACGTGGGGTAAAACATTGAATATGGAAAATGAAATGCAATAAAATATTAAAAAATAATATACAAATGAATACATTACTTCACGACATTTGTAAAGGTGAAATCAATACATCTCAACATTTACAATAAAGAGTACAAAATGCATTCGCAAGTATAAGAAGAAACTTCAAAGAGCTATAAATAAAATTGAACAAAAAATAAATTTGTACAATAGGGAGGTTGGTAACCCTTTCGAACATTAGAAACTAGTTTGTAGAAGTTAATTTATTTATAATAATTACGATTAATATTGCGCATATTCACAATATAAAAAGTTAAAAATAATATCTTTAAATTGTTGACCTGGATATAATTTATTTGAATCTTCCAATTGGCTCGATTTTCCTTATTCAATGTTAATTAGCGCTGATCAATATTGTTGCGATGAATATAATCAGATTAAATAATTTAAAAAACCAGAGTCGGACTTGAAATTAGTTTAAATAATAATTAAATAGTTTTGTTGTTGTTAAGGTATCCCAAAACAAAAAAAAGTATAAAGTGTGTCATATCATTGCACTCAGGAGACTGAGTTCTTTCAAAACCGGAAATAAAAAATGCAGGTCTGTATTTGAAAAAATTGAGTTGGCCTCTGTATCTCACAAATTATCAGCTAATTTGAAAATCTAAAAATACCATCAGATAGTCCTAATAAAGTGGCTATGAGAATGTGCAATTAGTTTTTTTGATTTTCTTAAAAAAAAACGACAGAAAAAAATAAAATTCATTCTCAAAAAATGCGTTTTTTCCAAAAAACTCAGCGATTTTTAAAACTTTTTTGATGGCATCTTGGTGAACATCCCAAAGAGCAACTTTGCTCCAATTTAACCATGTTCGTACCTATTACGGTTACCGAGATACCAATGCTCGTACCTCGAATTTGTAACACCCGGTATATAAGCTCAGTAGTTTTAGGATTTAGATTAGTTCACTCTTGATAACGGTCAGTGATTCTTCTCACCGAGACGTTGTTTAAGCAAAATAAATAAAGACAATGGAAGTCCGAAATTCTTTTAGTTTCAATTCAAATGTATTAACGAGACTTAGGAAATGAAGAAAATTATAATAAATCTAAAGATTATTAATACTTTTATTAAGTAGTAGCTATGAAACAAAGCAGAGGACCTATGTTGATATGAAAAATAAATCTTATTTTTATGTGAGGAATCTCTCCACGAGGGATGGCACATGTTTTTTGAAACGTTGCGTTGTTTGTTAAGTTTTTAGTTTGGTTTCATTCATAGGATTCGGTATTTACTGCAGTATGATGATACTACCATGATTTTTATTTTATTTTGTGCAGAATTACAAATATTTGTGTTTTGTTCTTTGATTAATAATATTAAATATACTTTGCCTACTTATCTTAATCTGATCTTTGCGAATTTTATTTATATTTTGGCATAGGCCTGGTATTATTTTTGAAATGCTTTGCTTGGAAACTTTGAATAAATAACCCAAACTACTATGTGAGTCTCTAGTTGTAAAGAATCTTAATGTTATGGCCAATCATTATTTAACTCTTTCTTTAACCGGAATACACTTCCTAAAAGTTGTATTTTTCCTTTCTATACGGGGGCCAACTAAGTTAATAAGTATTTGAAAATCAGTAGCGGACATGCGATAAAAAATATTAAAAAACATTATGTCGCCTTTTTTCTCTTTGTCTCCGTGGTTTTGCAATAATGATCGAACTAGCAGCCGCTATTAAAAAATACTTCGGTATCATCCATGTCCGAACAGCACGAACGCAAGCACTACATTACAATGTGGACGCCGTTGCTTGCGAGCCGAAAGATCTTGAGAAACACTAGAAACAGGAAGCGCAAGCAATGCAAGCACAATGAGAAGCAAGCTCGCGAGAAGGAACAACAGTAATGTGAACGTACCTTAACATAAACTCAGAAAAGCTCAAATAAATCTGTAAAAATATCTAAAAAATATAAAAAAGATTCAAATATTTCAAGCGAAACTTAAACAAAACTGTCAAACATTGACTACTGTAAATGTTAAAGCAAACTTGATCACAAAACTTTTTGATTTTACAGTTTATGTAGAAATCCTAGCACATTTGATTATTACAATAAATTATAATCTTTTCTAGCACAACCATCCGAAGCAGTTTGCCGGCCACCATCAGCGATCACAGTCGCTGAACAGGGGAGTCCGTGAACAGTGGAGTGGCCGAGGAGCAGATTTTGGCGGTGGTGACATGTGGTGACAGCAACGGTGCCAGTGCCCTGCAGGGTCTTCACAGTGCCAAGGCATGGGCAACAAGTTGAGTTGCTCCTGCGCTCCGCTCATTAGAAAGGTACGTTTAAATCAGGATCTACATTTTTTACATGTACAGTGTACAGGGTGTACCCACTAAAAATAGCTCTCGGCTGTATCTCGGAAAGTATTAGTCGTAGGGCTTGCGGAAAAAAATATTTGTAACTAAAAAGACCATGAGAAATTATTGAAAGTTATTTTCAAGTTTGTAGGACGGCCGTTAGAGGGCGTAACTGTTATGGAAAATTACGAAATAGAATTTTTAAGAAATTTTGCCTGGATACGATGTACTATATATAATAGCTTCTTAATCTTTAGTAAATTTTGGATCTTTTTGTTAGAACCATTTTCTCCTATCTGCTAAAATAAAGTGGTGGGTGAAGGTTAGATCTATTTTTATTTAAATGTTAATAACCCCGGACTGGCTGATCGGAATCCAACAAATGAGAGCTCGTTTAAAAGAGCGCTTATATTTTACCACATAATTATATCACATGCCACATAAACAATAAAAATAACCTTTTGAACGTAGATGCTAGGGGGCGCTGCGAGGGGTAAACCGCAGGAAAAAACGTGTACACTAATTCCCAAAATTTATACTAATTCCCCAATAATTCCCCTAATTCCCAATTAATTCTTCTAATTCTCCAACTAATTCCTCTAATTCCCAACTAATTCCCCTACTATTAGTAATTTCCTCACCGAATAACTTACGTAAATTAGGCCACACATGATGGTAAGTTATTCAACAAATGTCTATAGTGTTTGCTGTAGATATAACCCTCGGTTTTGAAATAAAAAAAAAACTCTAAACAAAACACCTTTTTTTATCAAAAAACATAAAAAAGTTAAAAAAACTGTACAGATTTCTTGTGGAATATTATGATATGATCGAACAAAAATAAACGGTTATTGTTTTTTAAATGTTTCATATCTTCTCATGATATTTAGTTGATCTCTCCGCTTCAACTAGAATGGGCCATCACCAATCAAATTTATAGGATCAAAAAGAATACATTTTTTATGAACGATATCGGTGCCTTCCTTCTTGGGCCAAATAAAACTGCCGAGCTCTGCTTTCAGAAACTTGTTTATAATTTGGATTTCTCCTATCTTCAATAATTCGACCAATAAACCACGACTGGTCATAGAAAACCGCGTAATCGTTTTCTATGTGTATATCGAGTCCATCAGTTTCCGATAAATTGGAGGGAAGCATTCTATCTGAAAACTCTTCCGAATCATCGGAGTCGTCGAGTTCCATCACGTCCGAATCAGTTGAGAAATCAATCGTGCTATCAGCTTGATCCATAGGTAACTTCTGTTTAGATTTTCATTGCCAAGGGCAACTGACACTTCTTAGAAGCTGTTTTTTCTGTGTTTTGCTTGCACTTCCTATGAATCTTTTCAGTCGGTCAGTACTCACTCTACCATTAGACTGATCTAAAAGCCAGTAGTACGATGACTTTTTAATAATCGAAGATTTCTTGCCAAGAGTGAGTTTTATATACGGTGATATTTTCGATATGCTATGTACTTTTTGAGAAAAATCTTTTAAACTTATGAAACTTGTTTCCAAAGAATCATCACATTCGCGATTAGGGATCTCGTCGTTAGAAATTGAGTCCGCAACCTTGTCCATAATTATACAATCTTCATTATTGACACAATTTGCTACATCTTGGTCAATTACATTTTCCTCGGAGTTTTCGTTAAGTTCAACATCATCTTTGTCAATATCTTCGTTGTCCTGTCCTTTATTCCTCGGTCTAGTAAATAATGGTATCTGCATATATTTCCAATCGTTTTCCTCGGCATTGATTCCAAATCGATTCATATCTTCTACGACCATTTGGAGAGCTTCAACTGTAGTTTTGATATCCAAATTGAGGAGTTCTTCTTCCAGTGGTATTTTTTTTCCTTCAGTCTGTTTTTCAATCTTTTGTCTTCTCTTGGAATTCTTCTTAATTCTTTCAATTCGGTTCAGCAAATTCTTTATACTGAAATTGATTACTGTTGAATAAGTAGAGATCATGGATCTTGCAGAACGAAATAAGGATTCACAGGCTTGGCTACCAAGAATGCCGATGCCTAACATTTCTGGTCTTAACTCAGAGTTTTTAATCTTCAGTATCAGTTTAATTAAAGCGTGGGCGTTCATCTCGATGCAAAGGTAACAATTACTGGTCAAAAAATTTTCACACCTTTGATATTTTTTCTATTCCATCTAGATAGAACATTATCCTCATTCTGGATATCGATTTTGCGTATTTTTTTCAATGAGGTATTTGTATCGATGCAGTTACTATCATCTATAAGCGAACTAATTCCCCACTAAATTCCTCTAACTCCCTACTAATTCCTCACTAACTCCCCACTAACTCCCCACTAAATTCCTCCAATTCCCCACTAATTCCTCACTAATTCCCTACTAATTCCTCTAATTCCCTACTAATTCCCCACTAATTCCTCTAATTTCCTACTAATTCCTCTAATTCCCTACTAATTCCCCACTAGTTCCCAGAGGTTGTACACCAAAATTCCCTTGCAAAATACCTTTCGGGGCGCTGTCTTTACAATTTAAAAAAACAACAGCGTTTTTCCAAAAAAGTTAAATGCGATGGTATATGTAATTTTAGCTGACACTAAAGAGTAATAAAAGCTTAGCAAGTCAGCGAAAACCGTATCTTAATATCTTTTTTCAAACCAAAGTTATTAGCAAAATTATATTAAATACGAAAATATAAGCCCTTAATTAACTTATTTTTCTAACTTAGGTATAACTAGCCCTCTTGATTATGACCATTCTAATAAAAACTAATAAAAAAAAGATTATTTTATTCAAAAAATCGACAATGAACCAGAATACCATAAACGAGGTGTATTATTATCTAATAATTAAGATATCAATGACGGTGGACAAGAAACGACACATCAGCGAATTCATGTTAGGCTTTGGAAAAAGTTGCTTTTAGAGGGATAGCTTAAACATCAAAACATTATTATATCAATATTGTGATAGTTTCAACAGCGTTTTTTTATCTTTTGATTGCTTTTCTAAAAATGCCTTTCTTCAATAGAAAATATGCTGCTATCCAAATGTTTATCTAATAACACGTTTATACTATTACGTCAAAAGCAACTTTTTTCCAAAGCCTATCATAATTTCACTAAGGCGTCATATCTTATTAACTGTCATTGATATCTTCACAATTGGATATTAATAGATCTGTTATTGTGGTATTCTGGCTTTCCCCTAGGAGATGCAAGTCCTTGTCGTTGGTGGGGAAGCTCCTTGTCAGGTGCCGGAGGAATCTCCTCTAACACTTCGGTCGATCTAAAAAGCATCTCACTTTCTTGTCTCTGGCTGTAGTGTCGTGGCCAGGGAATTGCATCAAGACACATAACGATGCCGGACGTGGCTATCCTGTCCGTCATACCCTCTACTGTCTGTGGTCATGTCTCACGGGTAGAATGTCATGTCTCACGGGTAGAACGGGTGGGGGGATCTTGCCTTTACCGCCCGGACCAAGAGGAGACAACCTCATCAAAAACCTACATCCTAAAATGGCTGGACCAGATCAAAGGGATGCGTGGCTAGATAGAAAAGTAGCTTTTACTTGTCTCAACCTTGGGGCACCAGGGGGCACCCCATTGTATTGACGCCTTACTTCTACATGCGGGGTTCTGTAGAAGTGGACCGATTATGCCTAGCGTCTCGTGGGAATACTATGGGATCTAGTATTAAAAACACCACCGGTGAAGCTGTAGGGAAGCCCCTAGCGACACTGGGAACATTACTTCGGGCTTTAAACTTCCTATTAAGTAGTAATTAAATAATAACTAATATTAATTTAAAAAAAAACTAATGATATCTATTCATACTCCATGTTTAGAACAATAAGTAATTGTTCTGAAGCCATCACAAAGTTTGAGCTTGAAATTGTTTCGCGAAATAGTACGAAGAATATAAACGCTTGTTAAATGAACATAAACGGTCGTTTAAATGAATATCAACGTTTTGTCAAAATTGATCGAAACGTTTCTCGAAACAGTTCCCGAGACAATTCCAATAACAATAGCAAACACTAATTCACCAAAAGACACCATAACACTTTTACTTTTGAACTGGACGCGCGTTTCGCTAACCATGTTAGCAATATCAGCAGATGGTTAAAACTGCAGCTTATTAGGGTAAATATTTTGCTGTTGTAACCCCAAAGGTTTCAACCCCCAACTGTAATCCAATAATTATAAAAAAACAAACAACCAATCAAGGCGAGACAAGCCGGTTGTTATTTCATAGTCGAATAACCGCCAATAATATCCGCCTCATCTAATAAGTTGTTTTTACATTTTCAGTATAATAATTACCATTACCAGTTACCAACACCCAACTGTAATAACAATAATTTATAAAAAATATTTATTTATATTTTTCAGGCATACCGATATGAGGATTCGCCTTGGCAGACTTCTAGAAGACGTGACGGACATCTCCTCAGGTAAATATTTTTATTCGGAATTTGTTATAAAATGAGAATAATAATAATTAACTAACAATAATATACTTCGTACAAAAAATTAACCGTTGCACGTCATCGATCACGTGTTCATTTGAGACGACGTGATCCATACGATTTTTCCAGAATGTTATACAGACTTAAATATATGGACCGATGGGGCTAAGACGCTAAAAATATGTAAAATAATTAAACTAGTTTCTACCAAACATCATTATTTTTATGTTTGACTTTTTTCGAATAACCGTTATAAGAGGGAGCTTACTCTTACTGATCATTTACTGTTCATTTCTAATTATTAGACAGGCATGTTCTGAAAGAATAATTTTTGGTAGCTAGATATTTTGTTTGAAAGCTTTAGAAGGAACAAAACACAACTCTAAACCAAAACACTAAAAAAGTAAACGCTTCTTTGGATTTTTCCAATCAAGGCGTTTAAGGCATGGGATACGATATTGCACGCTATAAAGAGTCTGAAATAAAAGCACTGTCAGATTCTGTCTAAAATGTCAAAATTCTCATAACTCCTAAATTTAATAGATAAATAAATAATATTATAAACCGTTTATTAACTAAAATATATACAACTGTTTAAAAATTATACAATTCAATGATATTGTTAATCCTTTGTAACGAAAATTTATTTTCGTTGTGCTTGCCTTCGGATTATTTTATTTTTAAACAAGGTTTTTACAGTTTGCAATTTTACTCGCATTGACACTCGCTTTTCCGTACCGTACTTTTCCCCGGTTGGATGTTGTGCGTCGGATACTAGAATTAGATAAACGTTCAATTCGTTAATCAATTATGTATAATAATTATCGTATATATAATTTAATATTATATTTATTATAATTATATTAATATATATATATATATATTATTAATTAATTAATTTAAAATATATTTTTTATCGTTGTTTAATAATTCTCAATGGTACTTAGCAAAGTTGAACTTATTATTTGGATTTTAATATGTTTTTGTTCAACGATTATAAATTAAGTTGCTCTTTTCATGGATCGTGCCATATCCATCACGAGAATCCATGGAGTACCAAATTACACCAAATGGTACGGTGTACAGAATATTGCAGACTGTAAAACACCGTAGATTGTTTTAGGCAATTCATAATACAATAGTTGCAATTTTTGGTTGCCTACCTACTGTTTGAGATTCATTTGTTTATTTTTAACAGAGGTTAAGTGAATTTTCCTTGTTATCAGTGCTAATTGATTAAGATGCAATTGTTTCCTTGATTTTTAAGGGATGTAAGGAGTCGTTAAGTATTATTTTTATTAGTAGTTGAAATTTTATCGAGAATTAGTTTAACAACGCATGACTATTTTTAATTCGATCTGGTATGTCAGGATTTTCGGGAAAAGGGGTATGGTTAATATAAAACTAAAAATTTTAAAATTTTGCCTTCTTCTCTTCTCATCTCAGCTCTGGTCATTTGGTCATTATTCCAATCTGTTTGAGATTTTATTTTTTCTTCAAGATTGCACGCTGAAGGTACGATTTTATTTGATTTTACTATCTGGTTCTATTTAACAATTTATTTCAGCCAATTATTTCATTACTTATTAGTATCAACAATATATATATATATATATATATATATATATATATATATATATATATAATATATATATATATATATATATATATATATATATATATATATATATATATATATATATATATATATATATATATATATATATATATATATATATATATATATATATATATATATATATATATATATATATATATATATATATATATATATATATATATATATATATATATATATATATATATATATATATATATATATATATATATATATATATATATATATATATATATATGCTATATATATATATATATATATATATATATATATATATATATATATATATATATAGTATGAATATATATATATATATATATATATATATATATATATATATATATATATATATATATATATAATATATAATATATATGGATACTATATATATATATATATATATATATATATATATATATATATATATATATATATATATATATATATATATATATATATATATATATATATATATATATATATATATATATATATATCTATATATATACGGAGACGCCACAACGTCCCATACAGCACATCAAATCACATTTACGATGTATTTACATTATTAGATGTCGACACAGGGTGACACAATTCCCCCGATATAAATATGCTACGTTTACACATTGTAGTTCAACACGTATGCACAAAGGTTAAACGTCCGCCTCACAATGTAGCCACAGTATAGCATTTACGTCTACACAAAGTAAGGGATACACAGTGTGCCGTAGGATACACAGTGCTTGTGTATTACGTTTAAACTATGTTTACACATTGCAGTTGTGACTACCGCGTGTATACGTATGTATTTTGCTTCGTATCTATTATTATTATCTTGTGCTAGATAAAACTACTTCTTATGAACGAATTTAGGAAATAATACAGAAGTTTTGATGCCTAACTTTTCGTTCTTTTTAAGAAATATTTATTCAATGATACAAATTATATCTTTTTAGAACGAAAATTAGGAAGGCAAAACTTTGTATTTTCCAAAAGTATCTCGATCGTAAGTTCGAGAGAAGTAATATAAAATTGTTCCATTTTGTTTTTTGTATTAAATGTACCATTTTTCTTCCATAAAATGGATTAAGTGATTAGAAAATAAACTTCTTATATTTCTTTATATCATGGAACGCAATAGCGCAAATAACACAATAATAATAATTATCTACACTGCAGAAACCAGAAGTAAGAAAACACTGTAAAAGAATAGAATTTGTATCAAAATGTATTAAAAATATAAGTACCTAGTATAACAACATACTAAAATGGTAAACACTAGTATATCGCCACAATTTGGTGGACCTCGTTTAGTCATTTTTTTCTCCTCTTTTCCCTCCAAGCAGTTGGTTTATTAGCATACTCATTCATCGAGCACTCTGTTGGACTTTGTTGTATTTTATTTCCAGATTAACAATCTCACCCTTAAATTTTATATGAAACTTATTATTGAATATTAAACATATCTGTATATTGATCCATCAATAACTTACCGAATATCAGTATAAGAAGTACTTTGAAGTGTTTAAATCTTTCTTTCTCTGGTTCATTTAGATTTTTATTATTTCCAAATTAAAAAAAAATTATATTGCAGAGCTCACTCAGCTAACCTCTTTATCATTATACGAGAATATTTGGAGTTTTCATTCATTGTCAAAATTTGGTAAATTGGGTAACGAGTAAGGGAAGAGTCGCTGCTATAATATTAGTAATACACTTAGGAAGGTGTAACAAGGTAATTAAAAACTTGTACTTACCTTAAAATCTCTTTTAAACTACACACAAACAGAACATTTATATAGAGCTTCCGAATGATAAAACAATAATGGCTGCTAAACACATACCACTCCTAGAAAGGAGAAAGGAGAGAGAACACATAAGATACACTTGGTCGGTGTATCTACGCTGAGGCTATCCGCGCATGCGCACACCTTCATTTCATGCTAGAATGTAGACACAACAGTACACTATTACAAAGTGTCTATATATAGATATTTATATTATGTGTATACGTCACATTTTACAAGGTGTGTACTATAGGCACAACTATGATGCAAGTATCACATACATATGACTTATACATTGTATGTCTCATATACCGACGTCAGATTTCATCATTTTAATAATTATTTGTTACGTTACAAAAACTCTTTAGAAACTTGAGTGCATACGGTATACAACTAGTAAACACTGATCACACAATTCTATCAATATAAACCTGCGTGTATCTCATATGTATATGTTAGAACTAGATGAACACTTAGGTTCACTTTAACATAATGTTGTTTCTCATGTGTCTCCCTTGTAGAAACGTAATTTCATTTGGACGTGCTATATGGGGTGGAACCGGAACACAGGTAGTTGTTCAATACAGAGTCAGGCTGTCCGAGAGAACCAACTGCTGCAGGAGTACGATCAGGAATATCCCAGGAAAAGCAGGCCTTTGGTAAGTAAAGCTTTTATAATTTCATTATTAACGACTATTGTTATCTTTTAAAAAACTTTACTTGCCAGAGGGTGGCTTCTCCTTACCTGGACCCTGTGGTGGTTATTTTTCTCGTTTGACTCCTCGACAGATAATATGAATAACTAATTATTAATAATTAAATTTAATAAAATTTTAATTTAATTGAATAAATTTTGAAATCTGGCTATAACCGTTTAAATCAAGTTAAGAATTAAATAGTTCGTCCAAATTATTTTAAAAATAGGTAAAGATAAAATGTATCTCCCTCTCTCTGTCCCTCTCTCTCACAAAAAAATGTAAAATCAATTTAATAAAAAAATAGCAAGACCACTACCACACTACAGGTACGATTCTATTAGATAAATTTAAAAAAACGTGGTTCCATCAGCCAATTATTTACTACTTTGCACGTGCTAAAAAAACAAGATCAAAAAAAAATGCAATACGAAGAGACGACGATTTAAATTATAAAAAAAATATTATTAATCATAAATTAATCGACAGATAAGGCGAGAAAAAAAATTAGAAAAAATCTTATCTGTCGAGGAGTCAAACGAGAAAAATAACCACCACAGGGTCCAGGTAAGGAGAAGCCACCCTCTGGCAAGTAAAGTTTTTTAAAAGATGACAATAGTCGTTAATAATGAAATTATAAAAGCTTTACTTACCAAAGGCCTGCTTTTCCTGGGATATTCCTGATCGTACTCCTGCAGCAGTTGGTTCTCTCGGACAGTCTGAGTCACTGTATTGAACAACTTAGTCTGTATTGAACAACTACCTGTGTTCCGGTTCCACGTGGTGGCGTCTCCGTATATATATATATATATATATATATATATATATATATATATATATATATATATATATATATATATATATATATATATATATATATATATATATATATATATATATATATATATATATATATATATATATATATATATATATATATATATATATATATATATATATATATATATATATATATATATATATATATATATATATATATATATATATATATATATATATATATATATATATATATATATATATATATATATATATATGAATGAGAAAAATAATTAGTACTAAATAAAAGTTAAAGGTATTAGAAAAATTACAAAACTACTATACACGTGCTCTCATGAGAAAAAAACTGTAGCTAGGTATATAAAAAAATTGCAAAAAACAATAGGTAGTTACCTACAGTTGGAAAATATATTAAGGATACTAATAAGTAATGAAATAATTGCTGAAATAAATTGTTAAATAGAACCAGATAGTAAAATCAAATAAAATCGTACCTTCAGCGTGCCATCTTGAAGAAAAAATAAAATCTCAAACAGATTGGAATAATGACCAAATGACCAGAGCTGAGATGAGAAGAGAAGAAGGCAAAATTTTAAAATTTTTAGTTTTATATTAACCATACCCCTTCTCCCGAAAATCCTGACATACCAGATCGAATTAAAAATAGTCATGCGTTGTTAAACTAATTCTCGATAAAATTTCAACTACTAATAAAAATAATACTTAACGCCTCCTTACATACCTTAAAAATCAAGGAAACAATTGCATCTTAATCAATTAGCACTGATAACAAGAAAAATTCACTTAACCTCTGTTAAAAATAAACAAATGAATCTCAAACAGTAGGTAGGCAACCAAAATTTGCAACTATTGTACCGTATGATCGAGAAAAAACGGCGTCAACGATGGCTATGAAATGAAGATCGCTGTCATTTTATATGTAAATTTATATGGGAAATGTCATCGATCGTCATTTCCCAGCCAACTGGAACCCATTTTTTTCGATCATACGGTATTATGAATTGCCTAAAACAATCTACGGTGTTTTACAGTCTACAATATTTTGTACACCGTACCATTCGGTGTAATTTGGGACTCCATGGATTCTCGTGATGGATGGCACGATCCATGAAAAGAGCAACTTAATTTATAATCGTTGAACAAAAACATATTAAAATCCAAATAATAAGTTCAACTTTGCTAAGTACCATTGAGAATTATTAAAGAACGATAAAAAATATATTTAAATTAATTAATTAATAATATATATATATATATATATATATATATATATATATATATATATATATATATATATATATATATATATATATATATATATATATATATATATAAACAAAGGAAGTTATCGTGGAAACTATAAAAAAACGAAGAAAGAAATTTATTGGGCAAGTCCACAGAAAGATTAGTCATGATACATGACTAAAACATGACTACCCGTAGACACTCAGTGTTTCTGCCTTCCGGCTTCATCAATACAGTTGGAAAATATATGCGAATAATGCGAATAATATTTGCGAATAAATTTCTTTCTTCGTTTTTTTATAGTTTCCACGATAACTTCCTTTGTTTATTGTTTTCTCTGGGCCAGGGTGATAGCGGCGAGGTGTGTTGGAACGCCTCCGCGGCGGTTTCGGTAGTAACGCTTCAAATTGTAAGCTACTGCCGGACCAGCTGCAAATGGCGCCTTTGTGCATCGTTTGCTTCTCCTTTTCTTTCTCTTTTTTCAGGATCGCTAGTTCATCGCTGCTGATTTCTCCCGTATTGATGAAGCCGGAAGGCAGAAACACTGAGTGTCTACGGGTAGTCATGTTTTAGTCATGTATCATGACTAATCTTTCTATGGACTTGCCCAATAAATTTCTTTCTATATATATATATATATATATATATATATATATATATATATATATATATATATATTATATATATATATATATATATATATATATATATATATATATATATATATATATATATATATATATATATATATATATATATATATATATATATATATATATATATATATATATATATATATATATATAATTATATATTAATATAATAATAATAAATATAATATTAAATTATATATACGATAATTATTATAAATAATTGATTAACGAATTGAACGTTAATCTAATTCTAGTATCCGACGCACAACATCCAACCGGGGAAAAGTACGGTACGGAAAAGCGAGTGTCAATGCGAGTAAAATTGCAAACTGTAAAAACCTTGTTTAAAAATAAAATAATCCGAAGGCAAGCACAACGAAAATAAATTTTCGTTACACCTTATCTTCGTGGCAGTTGTTCGTTGGGTCCTTCTTCATCTGTAACAGTTTATGAATTAAAATAGAAACACTAAACCTCATAGATAAACCTCAAGTAGTGATGATTGATGACATTTGCTATTTAATTTTTCATATAAAATGACAGCGATTGTCATTTCCTAGTCAACTGTAACATTTTTCATCGTATTAGTACCGTATGATCAAAAAAACGGCGTTCAGTTGGCTCGGAAATGAACATCGATGACATTCCTTCCAATACAATTTTACATATAAATTGACAGCGATTCATTTCACAACCATCGCCGTAATTTTCGATCATATTGTATTTGTGGCAAATGACTAAAAACGAAATTCTCTAAGTAAGAAAAAAATCTAAATCATTATGTTAAATGTTTTTCTGTATGATTTAATTCCTAAACTAATGCCGGGATCCGATTAGCCAACACGCAACGCCGTGCCATGCCACCCCGCGTCGTAAAGATCTGTGCGTATGTTTTTCCATTTAATTACATGTATTGCGTACACACTAGTAGTAACACGGCACGCCACGCCACGCCACCCCACGCCATCCCACGCTATCACACGTGTGTCGTCTGTCTCAGGTCTCATGTGTACACTCTTTCCCACATCGCAACATGTGGGCTTACATGGACCCACGTGGGATAGCTTGGCGTCACATGGCGTGGTTTAATGGGGTCCCGGCTTATCTCTTAGAGCGTCCGCACACGGGTCGTCTCACTTTCGAAGCGAAAGCGTCTAACCTAACCTAACCTAACTTCCAGCGAATCTCCCTGCACTCTACCTTCGCAGGTAAATAATTAGTATCAATCACTTTAACTCCACGTTGACAGCCAAAAGATCCATTCATAAACCAACTATTATTTACGCATCGTCGGAGATCGATTGAAAATCTCTATTTCGACTGCCAGCTTTTTGTCATAATAAATGAGACTATGATAACCCATTATCTGAATATATGGTGTCCAGCGAAATAATACTGTCCAGCGAGTAATTTTATAAATTTCTCAGCCTCGAAACTATGTTTTTCATATAATCCACACTATCAATGAGGAATTCATGGCAAAAATTAAAATACTATTAAGGTTGCCTACCCCTCAAACAAAGATTTTCCTAGATATTCCTGACGTTACTTTAACAACTACTTTTACTGACGTTACTTAAAGCTCTAACGTTACTTTAACATAGCTGTCTAATTAGTTCAACTTTAACAACTATTTATCATTTTCCGTCCGTTAAAACAAAAAAAAAATTCAGAAATTTGCCGAAAATGCAAACATCCTACAGCAGACAGAATTGCTATGATTCTGTTAGTTGGTGAATGGCAGCGTGCATTTACCAATTAATAGATTACTTAAATGCTCCTGATTTTATCTAGTGGGCTTTTATCGGGGATTTTTATTAAAGGGATATGTTAAAAACAGTGTTTACAAAACTCTAAACTATTCTCGACAACATGAGAGAAATGACTGTAGCTGTTTTTCGAAGTAGAACTCTAATAGGTATGCCTTTAAAAAGAAAAGATCTTTTGAAAAAAGAGTCATTTTATGCAGTGAACAGAAAAGGAAGCATCTTGAGCTTTGATTTCATCTAGCCAATTTTTGTTACATAATTATAGGTTCATATCTAGTTTTAATACTATGATTAAAATGTGTTTTAAGCGTGTATCTTTTTATTACCGTTGAGTATTTTACTCTGCATCCTTTAATTTTTGTTACATTAACAAAAAGCATATCACAGCCACCTGGATTTTTTCAAATAATAAAGACCTACTAACGCGAAATCAAAAAAATTAAAATATCTGTGAAAATCTTTGTCTGAGGGGTAGGCAGGGGCGGATAGAGAAATTTATTTTAGGGGGGGGGGGCAAATAAAAAATAATGCAAAATATGCCTTTTAGGGCTCAATTTTTAACCCAAAAGTCTAATATTTAACCCAACTTACAGATTTTGTGGGGGGGGGGGCGGGCCCTATGGGCCCCCCCTCTGTATCCGCCACTGGGGGTAGGCAGCCTTGAAAATATTATGAAGATATATGAATTCTCCATTGAACACAGGAATAATATACTGGGTGTTCCATTTAAAATAAAGGAGTAACTTGCTTTTAACCAATTACCAATTCCACATTAATTTCTGTCACTCACCCTGTATTAATTTTCGTGTCAAATTTTAATTTATTTTATCTTACAATGCTTACTGCAATTAAATATGAGGCTATACAGTGTGTATTAAAAAATAGGTAGCTATTATTGAAATTTAAACTTTACTCCTCATTTTCACAAAATGTGAAATATGTCACAATCCTTACATTTTAGGCTTTAATAAAACTCACCTTTATTTTTATCCTCGAATCTGAAAATCAATTAATATATAAGGTGTTTTGGTGTAACCTAACCTAACGAAACCATTACAAAAAGCAAAACTTTGTTAAGTAACTTTTTTTAGGGACACCCTTTATAACTCCATATATTTTTATAAAATGCTTTCAACTAACCTACATATGCTCCCAAAATTTCATTTCGATATAAACTACCGTTCTCCTTGGAGATTCCCCGTTGTATGAGAAGCGCCACCCTGTGAATAGCTAATGGCGATCTATCATTTACCCTTTTAAATTTCAATTTTTAACCAATTATAAGCACCAAAAATATGTGGGAGTGGCGCATCTAGAGATTGAGTCTGGAAGTGGCAATAAATATAAATAAAGTATGAAATTTAAAGTATACGTTCGCTGAAAGTTCCTGCGACTGTGAAAAGAAATATATTTTAATTGTTTTGGAATTTTTACTTTGATTTGTATTAACTTCTTTTGTGAAAATTTTATTTTATACCACATTTTATCTTATTTATTAATTTCTTTCTTGGAGGTGTAATTACCTCCATTATCCCTCTCGTATGTACGCCACTGTATGTCGCCCAATATTTAATTCCTACATTTGCGCTTACATTAGCGCCTCTCCTATTCAACATATTCATGGCAGCGCTCTCCATTATAGTGGACAGCAAACTGCAGGAGAGAGGATTGGGCATTAGATACAGATACGACGGCGCGGCGGTCTGTTCAACATAAAAAGACTCAGGGCAAAAACACGTACAAAATTCATCACAGAACTTCAATACGCTGATGACTGCGCTCTAGTTGCAGAAACTGTACAGCAATTACAATATTACAAAAAATGTTGAACACATATATCTGGGCATACGAGGCTTTGGGCCTTAAGCTAAACATCGACAAAACTAAAATCATGTGCACTCGGATGATTACAACAATGCTATAAAAATCGGAGAAGAACTACTGGAATACGTAGCGGAACTCAATTACCTCGGCAGTTTGATTTTGGAAAAGGCCAATATCGACTCTGAAATTCAGCACAGGATAGCAGCACCTCAAGAATATTATGGAAATTAATAAACAGGGTTTTCTACAACCATGACCTGAGCACAAAAACGAAACTTGCAGTGTACCGAGCAATAATAATCCCCACCATGTTATATGGGAGCGAAACCTGGGTGCCGTACCGCCGACACATGAACGCATTAAACAAGTTGCAACAGAGACACCTTAGACAACTCTTAAGAATCAAATGGTTCCATCATGTCTCAAACGTATCTGTTCTTGAAAAATCTAACTGCGAGAGTATTGAAGTCATGGTTACAAAATCCCGACTAAGATGGGCTGGTCACGTATTCAGAATGCAAGAAAACGGCATACCAAAATCACTGCTTTACGGTGAGCTTGTAGACGTTAAGAGGAGGCCAGGTGGACAACTCAAAAGGTACAACGACATTTTCCACGAAAACTTAAAGGGGATTATCGTGCAGAATGAGTGGGAAGTAGCAGTTCACAATAGAACTCAATGGAGAAGAATTGTAAACTCAGTTGACAGCATTGTTGACAGCAACCAAAAAGTTAAGAGGCAACAAAGCAATGAGATTTTTGAATGTCCGGAGTGCAGCAGACAAATAACATCACGTATTGGGCTTTTCAGTCATAGAAAAGCTCATGAAAGAAAACGCCTTGCGTGACCATTTTCTGATGCGTGTCAAATACTCGTCAGCGAGTAATGGCAGTATGTATGTATGTATGTAATTCATACATTTAAAATGGTACTTTTGGAATCTTATATGAAAATGTATACGTGCTATTTTTAGAATTTTGGTATAAACGAACAAACAGTTTTAAAAATCGATAGAATATAAGTACATAATTAATTTTTTTAAGATTAATTAGTTAGTTTAATCACCATAAATAGAAACATAGTCCGTATAATTGCAAAAAACGGCGTCCAGTTGGCTTGGAAATGACTATCACTGATATTCTACAGGGTGGTCCAAACTGTATTCCGGAAACTTCGGCAGCATATTTTGCAGATAAAAGTAAGTAAAAAAGTTCATATAAATAGTATGTCCTAAAATACTTAGTTTCGGAGATACAGGGTGTAGAAGTTTTTATTTTTATTACGATTTTTTCCAAATAATTTCAGGAGTAACGTCAGTATTTGGATGAAAATTGGTATCTGGGAGTTTTTTACTTAATGTATATTTTTTACGTAAAAAAGTCTCGTGACAAAAATCCAAAAATCGTTACGAGTAATGGTTCTTTTTTGAGATATTTAGAATCTAAATTATCAATGCCTGTCTTTGACATAAATTAAACATGTTGACTAAATAGATTATTAGACTGGAATCCTAAATTTGAAATGTTTTTGTGTCAAAAGTTAAACAGAAGCTGTTTAAAATTTATGATTAATTTAAAAAAAATAAAAAGTTCCCAAATTTATCATTTCAGTCAAATAACTATCTACTCAACAAGTATATTTTTTGCCAATAATGATATGTATTGACTATTTTCATTCTAAATATCTTGACTATGGTTGCTCGTAGCCTAGTTTTTACCAAGAGACCTATTTTACGTAAAAAACGTAGTAAATGTATATTTTTTTTATTCAGTAGTTTTATACAGGTACGGACAAAAAGTTACTACTCTTCAAACCAGTTAAAAATCATGAAGGTAGCGCCCTCTACAAGTAGGAGTCATATTGTGATCAAAATCAAATTATGTCAAAAAACTCCCAGATACCAATTTTCATCCAAATATTGACGTTGCTTCAGATATTATCTGGAAAAAATCAAAATAAAAATGAAACTTCTACACCCTGTATCTCCGAAATTAAATATTTTAGAACATACATTGATACGAACTTTTTTACTTATTCTTATCTGCAGAATATGCTGCCAAGGATTACGGAATACAGTTCGGACCACCCTGTATATCCATATAATTTTACATATAAAATTATAACGACCTTTATTTCATAGCTATTGCTGCCGCCGCCGCCGTTTTGTTTTCGATCATATTGTATTTATTCCATAAAATTTAAATCATTATTTTAATATTGCAGGTTATGGGCGGAGGTATTTCATGTATCAGCAAGCGGTGCCGGTACAGTAAAATGGCAGCAAGTGAGCGAAGACTTGGTGCCAGTCAACATAACTTGTATTCAGGATTCGCCTGAATGTGTTTTTCATATCACGGCCTATAATTCGCAGGTTGACAAAATTTTGGACGTCCGGCTAGTGCAACCTGGTGAGTATATTTAGCTTCAAACTTGTCATGATTTGATGTCATATTTTTTTACATTTATGCCCACTTGCACCGTTTCTATAAACTTTGTTTAAAGGCTAAACAGTGATTAACTATAATAAAATATCATATAGTTAACCACTGTTTAACCTTTAAACAAAGTTTATACAAACGGTGAAGTGGGCATTAAAGTCATAATAAATCAATCATAGTCAAAACGCACAATGTATGCAGTCGTTTGTTGTCATCGTACCAAACATTTGCGTATACTGGGTGTTTCAAAAAAAGTGCTTTTAGTGATTCGAATGAAATTTTGAGTGTAAAAATTACTATAAGTGCTCCATGTTTGGATGTTAAGAAAGTGTCCACAGAATCACCAGGGACATATATTATGTGCATATGGATTTTTTTTTACGAAAAAAATTATGTGCGCCACTGACCTTTCCTTTTGTTAGAAAAATTGTATAAGCTGTTTAATATCGATTAAAAGTTGTATCTTGATATCGATTGTCAATTTTGATCTCTTTGATGAGGTAAACGCAATTTTATTAATCATTTAATCAAATTCAAATAAAAATAAAATCAATAAATGAAGGGTCCAGGGGAATAGTTTGATAAGCGCCAATTTCTTTATTTTAGGATTTTACAATATTATAGTAGGTTTTCTAACTGGTCCCTTCAAAATATATAAACTTTGCAGGGCAATAAGTTGTTTAATCTTATGATATACCGGGTGCGTTTCAAAAGTGGCTCACCCCTATAACTTTTAATTTTTCAGGTAAAAAAAAACGAGATTTGGTATATTAGTATAAGACATAAATTAGGTCTGATTGACATATTCAATTGTTTTCGGCCAGTTCCTGTTTCACCATAAATGATAACAACTTGTGATTTTTAAATGGCACTCTCGGTATTTTTTACTTTATTCGATAGAAAATGACACTCTGAATGACATATCACATGGCAACTTTTGACATTTTCGCTTAAAACAAAATTGTAATTTAAATTTCAATCTAGAATGCCATGGTTGTGTTAAAAACAATATTTTTTAATCAAGGAGCCTTGGAAAAATAGATTTGATCGCCTAATATTTTTAGTGTCTTGTCCTGGCCAGTTAAAAGATGCCCAAATCGTATTTTTAATCATGTCTCAATTTTTTCAAAAGGAACGAGGTTGCCTCATTAGCATATTTGGAAAAATATTTTTTTACGAATAATTTGGTACCACACACTTGGTATTTCGAGTCAAATTGTCGTTATGAATCGCATGTTGCAATTTCAAATAAACTATATTCGAAAATGTCAAAAGTTGACATATGATATGTCATGACCACAGAGTGTCATTTTCCATCGAATAAAATATCATAATACCGAGGGTGCCGGAATATGAAAAATTTCTTAACACTGATATTCAGTGCTACGTACAAAAAATAAAAAATAGTGATATTTAAGATAATTACAAAAGAAGAATTTTTTAAAAGGTTTAACAGTCTGTAACTTTAAAACTATGCATGCACCGATGTTTATAATAACTTTTTTTGATATTTTTTGATGGGTAATCATTGAATTTTTAGAGAAGCACTGGATCGAATTTGGGTGGAATCAAGTTCAATGGAATCCCAATAAACAATATCAGATATGCCGATGATACGGTTATAATAGCCAATGATATACAAGAACTGCAAAGCGTTACAGATTCCGTAGTCCACTATAGTGAGATGTTTGGACTGCATCTCAATGTCTCCAAGACCAAACTATTGATCTTTTCTAAGACCAAGGGACAAATAATCGAACAAGTGACCTCTTTCAAGAATTGAGCAAGCGAGAAAAATCTTCGTAAGAATGAAATCATTTTTTACGAGAAGACGAGACCTCAGTGCGGAACTCAGAACTCGAATGGCCAGATGCTACGTCTTCTCTGTGTTACTCTATGGATGTGAGAGCTGGACCTGGATTCACAGACCGAAAAGAGAATAGAAGCCTTCGAAATGTATGTGTACAGACGGATGCTGCGAATCTCATGGGTACAAAGGATCACGATGAAGTACTCCAGCGCATGCAGAAACAAAAGAGATACTGAACACCATCAAGGAAAGAAAAATACAATACCTGGGTCATGTGATGAGAGGTGGTAGATACGAAATACTGCGCCTCATAATAGAGGGCAAAGTGCAAAGGAAAAGATCAGTAGGAAGACGCCAGAACTCATGGCTAAAGGATTTAAGAAGAAACGCTCGTCTGCGGAAATCTTCCGGGCTGCAGTTTCCAGAGCCACAATTGCCATTTGGATCGCCAACCTTCGGCAGGAGAGGCCGTGATAAGAAGAAGAAATTATTGAATACAAAACACTTACCAGTTTAACATTTTAGTTTAATGATTAGGTCGGTTTAATGACATTAAAATTTTTAAAGGTTGCCATTAGACTTGGCTTTATAACAAATCGAAAAAAAATGAAAACTATAAACTCCTGTAGCTACCAAACAAAGCAGAATGGGACCTATATGTTGATATACATAAAAAATAAATCTTCTTTTTACGTGAGGAATCTTCCCACGAGATATGGTATATTTTTTTATAGATCTTGTAAATAAATTTATAATAAACGATTAAATATCGAATTCAACCATTTTTGTTCATCATTTATTATAATTCAAGACTGTCTTTCCCGCGCCCACAGCTGACTATACAGGGTGAGTCTTTGAATATTTGCAGTTAAATAAGTTTTAGAAAATTGTTTATTTCTAAGACATTTTGAGAACCACCGGATTTTTTGAACTACTGTATTTGCATCCCAATTAGGTGCCGTAACCATAGAGTAAAGCTGTAACGATGGTAATATCATGAAAGAGAAAATTTGCGGTGAACCGGCAGCAAAAAGATTTCTAAAAATAAACAGGAAAATTTAAAAGAGAACGCACGATTTTCAACATCTTTTTGGCTAAAAACCTAATAGAAGTGTTACTGGTGTCAAAATAAACCACCCCTAAAACATTTCCACATTGCATTTAAGACTCACCCTGTATACTCTCAGAAGACATTGCTTCACTTTTCAAAGATCTCTTGTAGATTTGTGTGAAAATTTGGCGATGAATACTAATTAACTTGAATTTTCTTTTTAATTCTAGGCACTAGAATAGGACAAGCTTCGGAATGTTTTGTTTACTGGAAAGATCCCATGACCAACGACACTTGGGGTTTAAATTTTACATCGCCTATTGACGCCAAACAATTTCGTGAATGCTGTGTAAGTATAATTAATCAATACGATAAACAATAACTATTAAAAATTGTTTAGGGTTACCACTTTTCTCACCCACTTATAGAATTATTAGTGAACTTTTAATCCATTTTACCAAAAAGGTTATACGTTGTGAAACACGTTAGACACACCATAAAAACACTTAACCTATTTATATAAGACTAAAACCATAGCACAGTCGTGGATGTTCGACTAAGAAGTATTAATTATACAGCGTGATCCAGCGTTTCGCAAACGCTCTATATTAGGTTTTTGGTTGTGATTTTTATTTCAATTTTTTATGTAATGTGAGGGTAATGGTTAAATACTTATTATCATTGTTTATATGGTATAGTATAGAGTAAGGAACGCTCTCTTAAACGAGCCCTAGTTCGTTATATTAAGATTACGCATACAAATAAAAACAGATCTACCTTGCTTCACCAGTTAATTTTAGCAGTGTCAAGGACAATTCACGGGGCAAAATTGTTCCCATTGAGCACTGGGGTTCTCCAGTTGTCACATTTAGGGAACATTAGGGAACATTTACGTATCTACGCTTAATTGCTTCATATCAGGCAAAAGATGGGTCTGGTAACGTAACAACGACGTCACTTAGAACACATTTCCCTTAAAGGAATAAAATACTCACTGGGTTCAAACAAAAAGAATCCGAAATCTGCCTAAGGTTCTGACGCCATTATTTATAGTACACCTAAATTGGTAAAATTTGAACACCAATGTTTTCCAAGTGAAATCCAACTTAAAGCGAAACTCAAAAACCTGGAAGACTCTATCCGTAACCTGGAATGGTTAAAAATCCTCCGACGGTCTAAGACACTCAAAGAAATTTCTCAGGAGTTGCGACCGAGAAAAATCAAAGATTTTCCTTGATTTAAGTAAGAACAATCTTCGGATTGTCACGGGGTTTCTAACAGGACACTCTTAACTGCCTCCTCAACGAACACATCAGTAGATTGAAGCTAAGACAAAACGTCGAATTGAGTTTCTGTGGGGAAAATGAGGAACACCAGAACACGTCATCACCGAGTGCGCTGAAATAACAACATTCGTGCCAACTTTGGCACGATTGATATCGGAGATGGAGAACTAGCCTCTTTGAAGCCGTTTCAGATACTGGATTTTGTCAAAGCCCTGAGACTGTATTATGAACTCAAGAAAGGGGGACACGCAATAGGTTTGTAAGGTCGCGGTAATTAACGTCCCTCCCAAACAATCTACATTCTACTTTCTGCCCTCCAGGATTCAATTTACCCAAGACTAAACATGACAGAACCTTTAGAAAAAAAATTGCAATTTTTCAAATAGGTACGTCAGTAATATTTAAGTGTAGCTCATTAAAGGAAATAAATAAAATTTAAAATCATTAGGTACTGCAGACTTTAAATATCACATCTGATTTTTATTCTTTTCTACATAACTTTTAGGCATATTTTGAAAAAGTACCTAATTTTACTCTTAAACAAATTTCACAATTTGAAGCTTTCCTGTGTACAAAATAAAATAGAGACTGAATTTTGACTAGTTTAGTAACATTTGACTACGACCGAGAAAAATCAAAGGTTTTCCTTGATTTAAGTAAAAACAAACTTCGGATTGTAACGGGGTTTCTAACAGGACACTGTTCCCTCAACGAACACCTCAGTAGGCTGAAGCTGAGAAATAACGGCGAATGCAGATTCTGTGGGGAAAATGGGGAAACACCAGAACACCTTATCACAGAGTGCGCCGAGACAACGACCATTCGTGCCATGAACGGTTGATGTCGAGGATGGAGAGCTGGCCTCTGTGGGGCCGTCTCAGATACTGGCTTTTGTTAAAGCCCTGAGACTGTATGATGAGTTATAACTCGTTATAACTCAAGAAAGGCGAACACACAATAGATCTGTAAGGTCGCGGTGATTAACTACCCTCCTAAACATTCTACATTCTACATTTGACTGGAATACCGGCATATAAACGCAAAAGAGGCCTTTTCAATATGTAGCCTAGGTTCTAGAATGCACGGTAAACCTGTAGTTTTATCCGGTCCATCTCCTTATGTTATTAGTGATAATGATGTCCCGTAGGCATTTATACATTCCTGTAATGTATACGGCACCTAGCAATCCCATTGGTGAGGTTTGAATTTTAAACCAATTAAACTCCGAATGCCATACACGAGTATGGAATGTAAGATAGTGCCATATGCACTTACGGAATGTACCTTAGACTTTACTTTTACTTGACTATTTTTACTTTACTTTCACTATTAACGCTTTGTTATAGAGCATTCCAACCAAAACCAAATCAACCCCACCAAATAGCTAACCAACGTAATCAACCCCACCAAGTAACCATCTTAATTAACGCAACTAACTCCACCAAATAATCAATCTAACCTCACCAAAAAGAGTGAAACCAATGCAATCCGTATTTTGATTGCTATTAAATATTTACAACTTTTTTTAAAAAATAAAAACAGTTGTAAAAAAATAAAAAAACCTATGCTACTCTTGCAAGATTAGCTATAGCCAGGCGTTACTTTCTGCTGCAAGCATAATTACCAGGTACATTCCGTGCGCATGGCACTGTTTTACATTCCATACTCGCGTATGGCACTCGGAGTTTAATTGGTTTAAAATTCATATCTGACCAATGGGATTGTGCTAGGTGCCGGTATACATGTACGGAATGTATAAATGCGTCCCGTAGCGTTATTAGAGAAAATATTATGCAAGTCGACTCTATTGTGGCCTTTGCTTGATACTATCCCTGGATGATTAGGACTTTAAATTGGTATAACCTTTTTAAGTTCCGTAGGGTTAAAAAAAAGTCATGACTGCTAACTAAATATTAAATTAGTAGCAAAACGAAGAAAAGTAAGTGCTCCCGCAGATTTCTAAAATAAAGAATTTACTGCTAGCATTATACTTAATTACCAGCTATTTTTCTTAAAATAATAAAAATCACGAGCATTTATATTTTTATATGCTAATTAAGTGGGTTAATGTACCATCTTGTTCAATTAAGGATTCCATAGAAATAGGGATTCTGAGAAAAAGCTTACATTCTTCAAGCTTCATTCTTAAACAAAAGATCATCTGTAGAGTAAACTGTATTTGAATCATCCTGTATATCTATGATAATATTCTTATATCGTGCGGTACTGTTAAATAGGAATAAATACCAGTAAAACAAGCTCTGATATGGAACTTTTTCGGAACACTGGGCACCAATAGCCTTTAAGGAATAAAAAGCTTGCAGGAAAAATATTTTACGTATTTTTTTCATAAATTTATTTACTTTTGATGTATTTATTATGTTTTAGTAAAACTTATATAAAACAAAAACTAAATTATTAATTTAGCTTACAAAAATTTGTAATAATTCTTCATATGTTTAAATCTAAACAAAGATAAGTAAAATTTATTAAATTAGTATTAGAAGTATTAGCCAAATAAATCATTTATTTGCCCGTTTTTGGATTTTTCGCTATCCAGGGTGTCCCATTCTCATGTGTTTTATAACATTTATGAGTAAAGTACTATGCTTTTTTATGAAAATAAATGTTACACACACATATATCCCATCTCTTGATTTCTTCGAAATACAGGGCGATTTTTATTTTTTTTAATCAATTTATTTATTCCCTCATATAAAACTAATATACAACACATAAATAATGTACAGCATATACATATCATAGAAGATCTGGGTGTCGTCCTTCTTCATCTGTCGCAGTATCAGTGACCTGTTCGTACCAGATCCTGGTCAGATGGTATCGAAGGCATTCTTTTCTTAATTGTTTTTGTCGTCGATTTCTGGATTTAGTGTAGGGTTCTATTTAATATTAACCATTTAATCCTCTTTTTGATTTGTATAAATTTCAATTTTTTTACCTCCTATGCTAAACTATTGAATGTTTGAATTGTTTTTGTTGTTAGTCTCTGTGTTAATGTCTTATTTTTTACTTTGTGGCTTCTAATATGTGAATTTCTTCTTGTTTGGTAATTGTGAACTTCCTTGTTTGTATTTAATTTAATATTCGTTTTTATAGTATTGTTTTTTATTTTATATAGCAGTGGCAAGCTATTAAAAAGTATTAATTGTTTTATATCTAGTTCTTGCACTGTATCAAATAATATGTATGTTGGTGTTCTTTTGTGTAATTTATATATTAATCTGAAAATTTTATTTTGTTGACGTTGCAATGGGTTTAAATTCTTTTCGGTCGTATTACTCATATATTCATTAAATAGTTCATCCTTGAGGTACAGTGCGAACAGTGCGTGATATAAAGGTTTCCTCATGTTATTTGGTATCAATTTTTGAATTTTTACTAAAGCTGCAATTGTGCGTATATTTTCATTTTTCAGCTTTACTACATGAGCATCCCATTTCAAATTATTTTGTATTTTTAACCTTAAATAGTTGATTGTTGATGTTTCTCGTAGAATATGGTTTTGTAGTTTTATTTGTAAGTTTAATTTTTGTTTTGCGGTTTTAAATATCATATATTCTGTTTTTAGCTCGTTTATGGTTAGGAGATTGTTGTAGCACCATGTTTGCACTTTTTGCAGGTCTTTGTTGATGTTTGTTTTAAGGATGTTCTGATCTGTTCCTGTATATACTAAACATGTATCGTCGGCATAACCATATATGACGCCATTTAAATTGTTTGTATAAAGGATATACATGAGAGGTGGTAGATTTCCGCCTTGCGGTATCCCATATGGCGCCATGGTAGTTTTACTTTCAATATTTTCAATTTTTTTTGTGGTCGCAAATTTTTTGTGGTCGATTTTTTAAATAGCTTTCCGTTAGTTCTAGTATGTGTTGATTCAGTTTGTATTTTTGTAATTTTTCATTTAATTTGTCTTTAGATATGGTGTCAAAAGCTTTCTTTAAGTCAATAAATACTACTACAGTAATTTTCTTTTTATTGAGATTATTTGTAACTAGTGTGTACCCGCGACTTCATTCGCGTAGAATTAATCATTTGTAATGATGATGATAAAGCAAAGCAAGAATTTCCATTAACATACAAACTAAGATAAAATTTTCTCACATTTATGTCAGTATGAGAAAAAACAATATGGCGATATTATTATATAACTTGGTATAATATTTGAGGGGTAGTTTCATCTTGTTGGAATTTGACTTTCGAAAAATCGTTTGCCAAGAATAAGCTTTTTACGTCAAGCAGTTTAAGCAGAATCGTGGTTAATCAATTACCCCACTTTTTGGAACACCCTGTATGATTTTTTAAAAAATTTCAAAATATGTATAAAAACAAAATCAATTATGCGTGTCCATGTGTTTTCCCGAAAGGCTCACCGTTTTTTAAATAACAAATATTGTAATATTTGAGGGTTGTTTTCACCCGCTTGGAACTTGAAATTCGAGAAACCCCTCCTTATCGAACCTCTACACCCCACAGTTAATCCGTTTGCCAAAAATCAGCTTTAAACGTCAAGCAGTTTATGTAGAATCGTGATTACTCAATGGTTATATTTTATGAAACACCCTGTATAAATTTTTAAAAAATCTTAAAATATGTAAAACAACAAAATAAAATATACATGTTTAAGAGTTTTTCCGAAAAACTCACCGGTTTTTAAATAAAAAATATTGTAATATTTGAGGGGTGGTTTCACCTCCTTAGAATTCGAGTTTCGAAAAATCCCTTCTTATCGAACCTCTACACCTTAAAGTCAATCCGTTTTCCAAAAATCAACTTTTTACATCAAGCGCTTTAAGCAGGATCGTGATTAATCAATGACCAGATCTTTCGAAACACCCTGTATACATTTTTTAAAAAATCTTAAAATATGTAAAAAAAGAAAATAAAATATACGTGTTTAAGCGTTTTTTCGGAAACTTGACCGTTTTTTAAATAAAAAATATTCTAATATTTGAGGGGCGGTTTCACCCCCCTTAGAATTCGAGTTTCGAAAAATCCTTCTTATCGAACCTCTACACCCCTAATGTCAATCCGTTTTCCAAAATCAGCTTTTTACGTCATGCGCTTTAAGCAGGATCGTGATTAATCAATGCCCAAATTTTTCGAAACACCCTGTATACATTTTTAAAAAATCTTAAAATATGTAAAAAAAGAAAATAAAATATACGTGTTTAAGCGTTTTTTCGGAAACTTGACCGTTTTTTAAATAAAAAATATTGTAATATTCCACCCCCCTTTTTACCCCCTTAGGGGATGAATTTTAAAAAATCCTTTCTTACCTTACATAAACATCATAAAAGGAACCACTGTGCAAAATTTCAGCTTTCTATGGTCAAGGGTTTGGTCTGGGCGTTGATGAGTCAGTGATGAATGAATCAGGACTTACAGATTTATATATACAGGGTGTCCCAGAAATGAGTGCAGATATTTTAACTGGTAGTATAGTTCAACCCCAGAAACACGCCTATGAGGTTTTTTTTGAGAAAAAAAAATGTTGAAAATTTTATATTTTTCTTGACATTTTCCGGAAAATGTTGAAAAACTTTGAGTGCCACTGTTCACTCCCGGGAAATCGTTTACCGGGCATAGAGAGTGTCGGAGAGAATGCAACGTTGCCACCTCCTAACATACCCACATTCTGCATGTTTATCTATAAATTCAATTATTTTAAGTTGCTACAGAAAAAATACGAAAATTAATTTTATTCATATTAGTGTAGATTGCTCTACTAATTGTAGAGAAACGCGCAATATTTTAAATACTTTTACAGTGGAGTAAACTGAAAAAAATAAATCTTAACAATTAGCTTCATTTTTCGCCATATTAGGAAATATTTTCAATCGTTTCAATAAACAATTATAACCTTTAATGTTTAGTTAGAGCTTACCCTTTTAATGAAAGTGTTTTTTATCCAGCACATACAGGGTGTCCCAGAAATAAGTGCAAATATTTTAACTGGTAGTATAGTTCAACCCCAGAAACACGCCTATAAGGTTTTTTTAAAAAAAAAATGTTGAAAATTTAAAATTTTTCTTGACATTTTCCGGGAAATTTGAAAAACTTTTTAGTGCCTTGCAGTGTTGTAACCTCCTATGTTATCCACATTCTACATAGTTCTACATTTATAAATTTAAAGAAAAATTTCTACTCAAAAATTAAGAATGTTAAATTTTTATCAGTGCTCATTATTAATAATTATTATAGAAAAAAACACATTATTTATTTTTTAGTACTTACCCTTTTCAATGAAAACTTAACAAAACCACCGAAATTAACTAAAACATTACGTTTATGACGTTTACGAAAATGATTCATCATATTATTCACAACCAGGTCACAAAAATTCCTAAAATGTTTATCGTAATTTAGAATTCAATATTTGTTTTTCTTTCATGTTTCTTTCTGTTTTATTTGAACCACTGATTTACAAAACACCTTGAAAAGCGCACATTACTTTGAATACCGTCTCTTATCGCCACTTTACGAACTACTTTCAATTTAAGCATGTTTCACAACAATTTTAAATACGTATTTTGTTTTTTCGCTATTTTTTTCGATGTATTTTGACAGCCCGACCGTCGCGTGTCGGCCAAAGAAGTGCCACGTGTGAACTGGTCCTTTGAGCCGCGCCGTCGTGGCAGGCTTGCGTCGAACGACGATGTTGAGCAACGTTGCCGTAGTTACAACAATTTCAAATTCAAGAGATTCGAAGCAATCAAATTTGTATTAAATTTTAAAAATAAAACAGAGAAACATGAAAGGAAACAAACAAAACGAAAATGAATTGATTATTCGTCGGGCTGTTTTCGATATATTGAATTCTGAATTACGATAAACAATTTAGAAATTTCTTTTTTGTGACCTTATCAATAATCAATTCATTTGTGTTTTGTTTGTTTCCTTTCATGTTTTTCTGTTTTATTTTTAAAATTTAATAAGAATTTGATTGCTTCGAGTGTCTTGAATTTGAAATTGTTGAAACTACGGCAACCTCGCATGACGCAAGCACGCCGGCGCGACAAAGAAGCACTGGGCAGTTACCAACCAGTGATGCGTGGCTGTCTTGGCCAACGGATGGTTGGGCTGTTGACGGAATTGTCGAAATACATCGAAAAAATAGCGAAAAAGCAAAATACGTATTTAAAATTGTTGAGTGAAACATGTATTTTCTTAGATTGAAAGTAGTTCGTAAAGTGGCGGTAAGAGACAATAATTCTCAACATTTATTCATTCAGAAAGATATTCAAAGTAATGTGTAATGTGTGTTTTTCAAGGTGTTTTGTAAATCAGTGGTTCAAATTGTGATGAAGCCTATACGAAAATAATGTGTTAAGTTAAAAATGGGGACTGTTATTTAGCACGTACAAGTAAAGCAGCACAATGAAGTGTATTTTAGTTAAGTGTGTATCGAAAAAGAGAACTGTCGCAGTTACATCGATCTGTCATAAGTATCTTTTTTAATGTTGGGTAAGTTTTTTTAATTTAACTTTTAAACATTTAACTTTTAATTTATTTTATGTAATAATATCACAATCTTAAAAATGTAATGCATCTCTGCAAACTCCTCAGGTGTTGTGATTTTATGGCTTACTTGTAACATATACTTTCTTGTCCATATGGCAACACAGTGCGTAGATTAACTGGAAATCCGGGCTTGATCCGGGTAATTGGATGTAGTTGGCAATACCTGCCGGCGGTTCTCAAAATGTTGCGATTATTTTTTTAAATTTTCAAAGTTAAATAACTCAGTTATTTTCAATTTATTTTAAAAATGGTAAAGAGAAAATATGTTTATTTTGACCAGATCTACCACCTCTTAAAATATCTGCACTCATTTCTGGGACACCCTGTATAGATATTCTCAATTATATCTAGAACAGCGGATGTAGTGCTTGATTGGGTCTGTAAGGCGTACTATTGTTTATATATATTATATTGTTAGCTGATATATGATCTGAAATTCTGTTGTGTATTACTTTTTCTAATATTTTGTTGAGTGAAGAGAGTAATGAAATTGGTCTGTAGTTTTGTAGTTCATCTCGGTTTCCTTATTTATGTACTGGTATAAGGATGGTCTGCTTTAGGTATTCAGGATATACACCGGATATATACCGATATAGAAACCTTTATTTTAATGTTGTATTTTTCTATCCGTTTGTAGTACCTATCTTAGTTATCTTACAACTTATCGAAAAGGTGAAACTGTGTCCCGTAAAGTTTTTCACGTAGAATTCACTGGCATAACATGTTTTTCGCTGAAAGCTGCTATTTTCGAAATATGACTCAAACTATTTTTTTTAAATGAAACAATTTGTATATTTATTTTATTTGCCTTGTTATGAGCCTCCTAAAAACATAATAAATTCTATACTTCTTTCCATAAATAAGGTAAAAATAAGTATAGTAGAGATGTGTCGTTCGTGAATGATTCGTTCACAATGATCGAATCTTTAGAAAGACCCGTGATTGACTCGGTCACCTCACGTGACCCTATCAATCATATGACCCGAAACACAAAATCCTCTCCTGCGTGTCTTACTGAATTTGAACCTAAAACAACGATCGGATCATTGAAGATTAAAATGAAAAAACGAACCAAACGAACTCTTTTCACGCATCGCGTCGCGTTGCGTCGTTCGAATTAAACCCCGATCCGTTCAATGATCAATGCAAACATCCGAGCCGCATTTTAATATCTAATTTTCAGAAAATTTACGTCTTATATTGTTTTCACATTATTAGTTAATCAAGCTAGGCATCGCGTCATCGCGATCGCGATAATATTTCTTCATATAATGATTAAGATAAAATCATTCATGCATCATTTCATTCAGCGTTCCGAGTTTCGAGAATGTTCTGAATAAGTTACACTGAAACACAGTAAAGCGATCATTCATATGAACGAATCATGATGAACGGGTCATTTCAATGAATGACCTGGTGAGACACGGGTCACGGGAATGAACCGGGTCTTCCCATCTCTAAAGTATAGAGTATATTATATTTTTAGAAAGCTCATAACAAGGCAAATAAAATAAAGAAATAATATGCAAGGTATCTCATTTAAGAAAACATAAGTTTGTGTCGTATTTCACGAAAGACAGCTCCCAGTGACAAACTAGTTACGCCACTGAATTCTACGTGAAATACTCTGTGTGACCGAGATTTTACATTCTTGATTATCCGGTCAAATTAAACATTTCAATCTACCAAAATTCCCACAAAGCGGAATTTTGATAGCAACCTTGGGTTTACCATTATAAAGCGAAAAAAGTCCCCATCGATCCCACGTCTGCTAAAAAAGTGATTTAGTTAGTTTCCATTATAACTAGTTTTGCCTGAGGTCTAACTGAGGGTAACTCTAATTTCAGAATCGAAAGCGCTAACAAATAAGAAAATATACGTATTTTTGATATAATCTACTTAATAACTAAAAGTATCTAGATAAGCATCTATAAGCATGGCTAAAGGTAAAAAAACGTAATGACACTTACCGTCGAAATATCAATTCCGGGTTAGAATAGTCTACCTTTTTACAAACTATGCACTGGCGAACCATCGTAGATAGTTAAAAACTACTTTAAATAGTTTTCTTTGCAATAAACATTAATAATTATTAGAAAGTTGTTCAAAATCTACAAAAACTTTCAACTAACGCAGTAAACTCACAACCGCGCGCTGTTAAATATAAGTTGAATGAAAACAAATGAAAATGTCAAATGTCAGCGTAATTCCTACAGATTTCGACAATTTCGTAGTAAGGATGAATCCGCAGCTATGCCGCTAGTTGTCATTGTGATTTCCCTAATATAATTTAATTAGAAAACTAAAAATAATTTCAAAGGTATAATCGTTGGACAATCTATGTATATTAATTAAAGTTATATACCTATTCAAATATTTACTTTAACGTTTCTATAGGTACCCAAAAAACATTAATAACAATAATAACATTTGAAACTCGAACCGTATTCTATCACATACCGCGTAAATCTGTCATCATCGATTTTTGTGGAACACGGTTCATGATCGCGATAAAATGTAAACTGTTTTGTCTCCCTTTATTTAGATGTCTTTGGTATAATGTATAGAACATAACTCGATCGAAATTTTGAATCGCAATATAATAATAATAATCGCAAAGTATTAGGACCATTATTGTAGATAATTAAAGATTTATAATCTACAATTTTGGTCTGAACTACCTTTTTTTTTGAAAAAAACTTAGGTACCGTTTATAAGAAAAATCCAAAAAAATAAAATTTTGACCTTTGAGTTTGAATAACTTTTTTTAGCAGACGTGGGATCGATGGGGACTTTTTTCTTTTTCTTTACAATGGTAAACCCAAGATCTCTACCAAAATTCAGCTTTGTCGGAATTTTGGTTATTTGATCATTATTTTTATAGCTAAATTGACCGGACTATGAAAAGTTATAAGATATCCGAGATACATTCGTCCAGTATTTTAAGAACTAAGAGAGCTAGGACAAATATGTGTGGACTTATGTTTGTAAAACTATAACACCTGTCATGAATATCCCTTTTTCGGTTTCGGTAAACTATCCAGAGACAAATTTCTTTTAGAAAATGAAGCCTAATTTACCTTAAAATGAACTTTAGATTATTTGAATTAAGTCTGATATAGAAAAACATGTTTCTCATAAAAAATATTCTAATTTTATTTTATTATTTTATTATCTATACCAAATTCCATAACCTATAATGAAAGAGTCGCTGACTTGTTTAAATCCGGATCTATGTTTATGCTTATAGTTGCTGATTGATACATGGTTGCCAAATCAGCTAGTAAATTATTCGAAACTTAGATAATGTCTAGTTATAGCTCTAGCAATTAAAACATGCTGTGAGCGTGTTTTAACTGGGCTGGTTATATTTTTTTGTTGTTTATCTGTTTCATTAATATCTAGCTGTAGATTTAGGAAACAAAATAGGCTGTACGCTTTTTTTCTTATTTAAAAGTACTACTAAAATGGGTTATTTTTGATCAAAAAAAGAAAAATTCAAATATCGTGTGTCTGGATATTTTACCGGACCCCCCTTTTCCGGTAGATTTTTAAAAAATGCTTATTAAACACAGTCTGACTTGTTGCAGTCACCCTCATTCAAATTTTCACGCAAAGCTTCCTCTTCGTACTCGCTGAAACTCGAGCCACCGGGAAAGCAAAAGTTCAAGCAGAAGAGGAAACCGCTCAGCACACCGGCCTCGCCATCGAGGGCTTCCAGAGAGCCGCAATGCACTTGCATGACTGCAGAGCAGTACGCTAGGTTGCGGGCGCAAGATCCACGATATCGAGGTAAGTCTGGTTGTACGGTTTGTTTGGAAGGAAATTATAAAAAATCGAAATAAAAGACGATTTTAACCATCTGTAGTTACGAAATAAAGCAAAGGCAGACCTACCTGGATATGAAAAATAAATATGATTTTTATGTGTTGAATGAGAGAATGAGAGAACGGAGATGCGGCTTGCTATACCGCGCAAAAGTTGCCATAGGTGTTTACTAGCATAATAAAAAAAATTATCAAGTTCGGATAACATCGCGCAAAACGCCGAAAGTTTTAAAAAAACTACGACTTTGACAGTTTCTTTGTATTTTTTTTTCTTAACTTGAGGTTTGTATTTTTTAGCGCTATGGTGGTTAAACGTTAGTAATAGCACAGAATATCTAGCTACGCAACAGAAGCCTCGTTACATGTATAAAATTGTAGGTAGCAAAATGAGACAGGCTTCTAAAGCCTGTCTCCAATTCAGATATTTTGATGCGGTAGTTTCGCTACTACATAATAGAGGGCAATAAATTTAAAAGAAAACAGTTTTCTACAAACAAAATCTAAAAGAATTTTGTGCAGTGTTGCCATTGTGTAATTCATATCGTAATACTTCCTGATAAAGCCTACCTTCAAATTTGCTACATCATTTAAACATATTAAAATAGATCAGAGCTGTTTTTTTCAATTTGCCATGTTAGTTGGAATTAAATCTTATGAGATAAATTACAATCACTTCCTGACGTTTGATTGTATAATTGAATCCTGAATTTTCATTGTAATTCGGCGACAATATAATAAGTATTGTTCTACTGTATATGTATGTATTATGATACCACTTCCTGACGTTCGATTGTGTTCATACCAAGTTCATATTGTATAATCGGGAAAAAACGGCGTTAGCGATGGCTATGAAATGAATATCGCTGTCATTTTATATATAAATTTATATGGGAAATGTCATCGATCGTCCTTTTCCAGCCAATTGGACGCCGTTTTTTTCGGTATCATAAGGTATTTGATATATACTATTTTTCATGACATTACAATATTATGGTACCATGAAGCATATCAAGTGATACCATAATATAGTACCATATTACGATACATGGCGTTCGATTGGGCTTAAACTTGATATACTATATCTTCAGTGACATTGTAATATCATGGTACCATGGAGCATATAAAATGGTACCTTCTATAGTACCATATTTGATGACATAGCAATATTAGGTACATGGCGGCAATAGGGCTTAAACTTGGTATACTATATCTTCAGTGACATTGTAATATCATGGTACTATGGAGCATATAAAATGGTACCTTCTATAGTACCATATTTGATGACATAGCAATATTAGGTACATGGCGGCAATAGGGCTTAAACTTGGTATACTACGTATTTTCGGTGACATTGTAATATGATGGTACTATGATGCATATATAAAGGGGTACCTTAAAATAGTACCATATTTCAATACCATTTCCTGACGTTCGATTGAGCTCATATTTGATATATACTTGCGTATTTTTGATGACATTGCATTATTATGGTACCATGAAGCATATCAACTGGTACCATAATATAGTACCATATTATGTACATGGCGTTCGATTGGGCTTAAATTTGGGATACTACGTATCTTCGGTGATATTGTAATATTATGGTACCATGGAGCATAATAAGAGGTACCATATTACGATACCATTTCCTGGCGTTCGATTGGGCTTAAACTTAGTATACTACGTATCTTTGGTTACATTGTAATATGATGGTACTATGATGCATATAAAGTGGTACCTTAATATAGTACCATATTTCAATACCATTTCCTGGCGTTCGATTGAGCTCATATTTGATATATATTTGCGTATTTTTGATGACATTGCATTATTATGGTACCATGAAGCATATCAACTGGTACCATAATATAGTATATATTACGTACATGGCGTTCGATTGGACTTAAACTTGGGATACTACGTATTTTCGGTGACATTGTCATATGATGGTACTATGATGCATATAAAGTGGTACCTTAATATAGTACCATATTACGATACCATTTCCTGGCGTTCGATTGGGCTTAAACTTTCTATGCTACGTATTTTCGGTTACATTGTAATATGATTGTATTATGATGTATATAAAGTGGTACCGTAATTTAGTACCATATTACGATACCATTTCATGGCGTTCGATTGTTCTTAAATTTAGTATACTACGGATCTTCGGTGACAATGCAATATTATGGTACCTTAAAGCATATCAAGTGGTACCATAATATAGTACACTATTATATCATTTCCTGGAATTCGATTGGGCCCAAATTTGGTATACTTGCGTTTCTTTATAAAGATTTGTTTAATTAATAATTTTAATTTATTTTACGAATTTTAATTTATTGTTCGATGTCGTAACAGCAACTTTTATGCCGAACAAATATATTATTAATTGTACCTGTGTCACTTTTTAAAATCTACCTAGGTCTATATAAATAACGTGGCAAACGGAAGAAATTTGTTATTATAGTATTTTTTAGTCAGTTAACATTTTTTGTACTGCATTTTAATAAATTATTTCCATTATTATTAAACTTATATTTTATTACTAACGTTCGAGCATTAATAAATATCACTATCAATCGCCCTCTATATTATTAATTTTTAAGGTAATTAAAGGTATTTTCTTAGTTAACATTATAAGGTAGTGTATATTAAAAATGTATATGTTTTGTAATAATATACTTAAAACTATTTTAATAGCCAAAGGAATAACTAATATAAGTGTATCTGACAAGAAAAGAAGAATATAAAGAAACACATACTGGCATTATACACAGTAAAAAGAATGGGATGCCAATTCAAGTCTTTTTGAATCTGGCAACTGTGCATATTTAGCCGAGCTACAAGGCAGTCGACGAGCCGTCGATCCAAAACCGAAAGTTCAAAATTTCTAATTATATTCTGATTATGATATTGTCGCGCCATCTAGTATTCTATTTGTGCAATTTTAGCTCTTTCATTTCGAGTATTTTTCTGTTGCGTAGCTAGATATTCTGTGGTAATAGTAATGAGTTGCCTGCAGAAAAAATATTGCCTCTTTTAAACCATATCTTCCGATCGCGCAAAGCGTCTAAATATTTGCAAAAGATGCAAATGTGCAGCTCTTCGCTTGCTTGGAAAATAAGTGGTGAGTGGGCTACACTTCGAGTTCCGTCCACACCCTTCCCTCCATCTAACCATTAAGAGTGTATGCCGATTTATTCCGACCTTTCCAATGTCACTTTGTAGTCTGCGTTACTGCTAAATTGCTTCTCTCGATTTGAGTGTTGCCCTAATGTATCGATTTGAGTGTTGCCCTAATCCCTTCATTGCGGTCCACAAACCTTAAGAGAAGCTTCGGTAACTAGCTTTGCGCAACGCTCCACAGTTTGCTTGTGACATGGGAACAATCCGGGATTTCACCCGATTGTATGAAGCTTTTGATTTCTTCATCACTTATCCCACGGAGACGAGGCGGTGGCGATATTTCTGTAGTGCTCCAGTCTAATCATTTCCGTGTAATCAAATGCATCAAATCTAACTGAAGGAGTGTGAAAATTCCTAATGCGTTTTCCAGGCAAAGCAGACTGTCTGGGTTTAGTACTCTCGTAGAAAGAATTTCGTTCGATTACCGGGAATACCACTGCCTTCAGTTCATCACTCAGGTATCTAGCCGAATAACTAACTAACCCCGGCCCAATCTCCCACGCGAGATGGCTCACCTGCCCAAATAGAGTCCTTCGGCTATATGTTAGAGTTGTAAGTCCTTCTAATACCTTGATAATCATCGCTATTTTTATTTTGAACTCATATACGCCGTTGTGGTTCAAAATTAAGTGTGACAACCGAATTTCAAACGGACCCATTCATGTGTACCGGGCAATAGAAACATCTAGATATCTGAGTGATGAATTGAAGGCAGTGGTATTCCCGGTAATCGAACGAAATTCTTTCTATGCCCATCCTGAAAACATTTTAATAGCCATGCTATTTGATGAGAGGAGGCAGAATAGAAAGTTAGGGCCCAGGAGAGTACTAAAGGTCAGACAGTCTGCTTTGCCTGGAAAAGGCATTAAGAACTTTCACACGCCTTCACTTAAATTTGACGCATTTGATTACACGGAAATGATAGATTGTAGCACTAGAAAAATATCGCCACCACCTCTTCTACGTGGAATAAGTGATGAAGAACTCAAAAGCTTCATACAATCGGGTGAGACCCCGGATTGTTCCCATGTCACACGCAAGATGTGGAGCATTGCGTGAAGCTAGTTACCAAAGCTTCTCTTAAGGTATGCGGGCCGCAGTCAAGGGATGGATACATTAGGGCAACACTCAAATCGAGAGAAGCAATTGACGAATTCAGCAGTAACGCAGACTACAAAGTGACATTGGAAAGGTCGGAATAAATCGGCATACACTCTGGAATGGTTGGATGGAGGGAAGGGTGTGGATGGAACTCGAAGTGTAGCCACCTCCTCATGGTGAATTCTGGGTTGTTTAGATAATACTTTAAAATTAATTAGATTATTTTCTAAGCAAGCAAAGAGCTGCACATTTGCATGTGTAAACTTACGGAAAAAAAGCAAATTTTGCATTTTTTGCAAATATTTAGACGCTTTGTGCGATCGGAAGATATGGTTTAAAAGAGGCAATATTTTTTCTGCAGGCAACTCAATATTATTACTAACGTTTAAGCACCATAGCGCTAAAAAATACAAACCTCAAGTTAAGATAAAAAAAAAATTGAAAAAAAACTGTAAAAGTCGTATTTTTTTGAAAACTTCCGGCGGTTTGCGCGATCGGAAGATGTTATCCGAATTTGATATTTTTATTTATTATGCTAGTATACACCCAAGGCAATTTTTGCGCGGTATAGCAAGCCGAAATTTCATTTTTGAGATTTTTCGATCCATCCTACTGTATATACTCTCGTAGTATTTGACATATCAAAAGTGGGGAACTCGTCATCACCCTGTAGAGATAAAAATAGTATTTTTATTGATAACATTTGTACATTTTAAACGCTTACAAAGGCACTACTTTTTAGGGTCTTCAACTTTACCAAGAAGCACCAGAGTTTCCGATACCGAAGGTAGGACCGAAAAAATAGCTGCTGCCACTTCATCTACTAGTCTTTACGATAATGTTACCAATACACAGGGTGGAATTACACAGGGTAAATAAATAATATTTTGGTTAAAAATAGTTAGGAACTATTTATTTTATTTGGTTACTGAATAGAAATTTAAGACATCTAGTGTGCTGTTCAAATTTCTTAAACACTGTCTGTGATAAATTTAGTAGCTTTCTTTACTGTTTCTCTGAGCATGGACAAGCCCCAGATGCATCTTTCGGAAAACGAGTCACGTATACAAACTATCCAATCGTCTTATTATTTTGATAAAAAATCATACAAGATTGCCTCACCTTCGTAATCAGATGGAGCTAAAAGCAAAGTATGGTTCTATCTAAAATAGAAATAGTACACAAAAAAGTAAAAAGGCTCCTACAAACAAGTGTGCTAACTTCTGCATTAAGTTAATCAGACTGAAGGAAACATCCACGCGACGATGGGTTTTGGTGATTTATCCCCATCATCAGGTCGACTCTGTTGGATTCTTTGATCTGACAAACAAAATGCAGAAATCGCACTTGAGTACCAAAAGTTGACGAGATCTAGACTCGCCATCTAGCGATAATCTAGAATAGAAATAAAGTATCGTACCTATCAGAGAGAAAAAATATAATCCAAGCCAAGGGGTAACAAAAAACTGTGATGGTAAATAGCGGTGTACCATAGGGATCAGTCTTGGGACCTATAGTCTGGAACGTACTTTATGATGATCTACTGAGGATAGAAATGCCAGATAAAACAGTTCTAGTCGCTTTCGCAGACGACCTTGCCATTGCTGCATGTACAAGTGATGAAGCTGTACTGATGAACACCGTCAACTTGGCAATCCAGCGAGTTGTAAATTGAATGGAGGATAATAAACTCACCGTAGCTTCATATAAAATAGAAGCAGTATTTTGACCAAAAAAAAGAAAAATATCCCCGGTGCATTTTTAACACCAGGAGCTGTAATTAATCCAAGTAACTATTTGAAATACTTAGGAGTGTGGCTAGATACCAAATTGAATTTGAAGGCTGAGAAAATTGTTACCGCTTTAGCTTTACTCATGCCAAACGTGGGAGGAACTAGAGCATCCAAAAGGAGAGTGCTTACTAGTGTGGTACACTCGCAGCTATTGTATGGTGCACCGGTATGGCAAAAAGTAACTAACAATCAAAAACTTACACAAAGAATACGCAGAATATAACGTATCATGGCTATTAGAGCTGCAAAACGGTATCTGGAGAGGCTATTGGGGTTATATCTGAAATAGCATTTATTGAACTGCTCATACAGGAACGATATGATAGATACCATGGGATGGATTAGGATCTAGCGAGGACAAAACTTCTTAAACAATGGCAGGATAAATAGAATACCGGAATATATGGCAGATGGACATACAAGTTAATACCCGACATTCGTGGATGTTTTAAAAAATATTTGTATGATCGTTGTAGGGTTGATAGTGCATAATGCACCTACTGCGGTCAGGTTGATGATGTTCAGCATACATTGTTTGCGTGTGAAAGATGGCAGGGCTTTAGGGAACAATTCCGTAAGGACTTCGACTTACCCACATTTATGATATACTTAGTTGAAGGGGAAGAACAATGGACGTTAATATATCGGATAGTCCGAAATATCATAAACTGTAAAGAGAGCGAAGAGAGATAAAGAGCAACCCTTTGCACTGAAGCAATGCGAGAGCGGATTCCAGTGTAAAGTGGTAGTTGGAGGAGGGGTTTTTTAGCCGGTAGGAATCCGGCACTACCCAACTTAGGGAGTCTTATGCAAGATTTTTTTCCCTCCTCAACGAAAAAAAAAGAATAGAAGTAAGATAAAAACTCTTTATTGGGAATTTTTGTTGGATTAGTAATGAATTATAATGTAAAAATATGAAAAACATGTTTTATGAAATTTTCTGGTGTAGGTAACGCCTTTTTCCTACATTATATGCACGCCACTGCTTATTATTTAGATTAAGTGTGAACTTAAGTATGCAGAGTAAATCATAAAAACTTACTCGTTGATAGGTATATAAATTAATTTTCTTTTCTCACTTTAGTTTAGGATATTAAAGTAACACTTCCTGGGCTTTAATAAAGTTTATTTATAAATGCAATATTGCCATTACTTGGTATTAAAATACGTTGAGCTTAAAATCACAAAGTAACGAAAACCTGTTGTTTATTGGAGCAAATTGTAGTTGTGTTAAACAAAAAGCTATTATAATTATAGTTATTAACGTAATAAGGCCGATAAACAACAAATAACGGCCGGGCTGAAGTTTGTGATCCGAGGCGATAGCCGAGGATCATAAGCAGCCAAGGCCGTTATTTGTTATCGGCCGTGTTGCGTTCTAGATTTTTCGTCATACTGCAGATTTTTTAGAGCAATAAACACTACTATTTAATAACAAATTTTATTGAACAATAACACAAGTAAGGATAAAAAATACATAATGTCTTATACTAAAATTCATTTTTCATGATAATGAACATGGAAATTAAAAGTGCACTTGTTGTTCTTAGAAATCTGTAATCCTTCCCAGGGATTTACAGATTTTATAGAAGAAGATGATGCTACTGAAGAATGGCAAATATTTGTATCCACTAAAGACACATTATTTTTGGAGCTATCATGAAAAAGTTGATTTGTTATTTTCATTCTTTTGGAAACTGATTTTTCTATGTAAGTTTCTGCCACTGTTGAAGACTCCCATCCTCCTAGCTCCTTTAGCGATAGTAAATCACCACCATTTTCGGCGAGCATGGTTGCTGATGATCTACGAAATGAATGCCCTGTATAACGTTCTGGATTCTCCAAGTTCAAAATTTTGCAATTTTCTGCGGTACGCTCCCGATGGTATGTATACCGACGATTTGCTTAACACACTTGCCTTTCTTGTAACCAATGAAAATTTTGGATTGTCAAAGTTACGAGGACGCAGGTTGATGTATTTTTTGTATAAACCATAGGCATCAAACGGAAGGCCCGTTTTTGGAATAAGAAATTTCCTATCTTTCTTATTTTTAGTATTTCTTAATGAGACAAGAATATTTTTCTCCGAATCTTCGAAATCATCAACTGTGAGTGACCAAAGCTCGCTGCGCCTACAAGCTCCAAGAATACCAAGCACCAATACAATTTTTTCGAGTAACCAGGTGTAATCATCGGCATCCAGTAGAAAATTATTTATGTCATTCTCCGACAGAACTTTGGCTTTTTTGGTGAATAACCTTCGTTTTTGCGCCTCAGAAACATGAACAGTTTACCAAATCTATGAACAAATATAATTTAGATGAGTATGATTAAATATCGAAGAATATAATGGCTTTTTACCTTGATATGTCGATGTTTTCATATACTCAACGCAAGCTTCAGCATGGATATCTTTGTCCACAGTGATGTAGGAGAATACATTTCAGACATTCTTTTAGCATAATCCAGCAATACCGCTTCATTTACGCTGTTTATACTTCTATCCTGCCACCACTTCAAAAAATTGTCATATTCCTGCTGATATCTCTCTGGTTATAGTCGGAAGTAAATTTTGAGTAGCCGCAGCCGCTTCCTCCTGTATTTCCAACGGAATTTCTCGCGACATCTCGCTATGGTCTATTTTCCCAATTTTTGAAAAGTCCAACTGACAATAAATAGTCATTGTTGCAGGTGACAGACGTTACGATTACCTTAGAAACTTAACGGCCGCCGGCCGTTATGATAACGTCCGGCGGACGTTATATGCATCTTTTCCATTCTGATTTTGCTTATGTTATAATAATATAACAATATAGTATGACGAAAAAATCATTTATTAATTTTGAATTATGCTACTTCATCGTATACTCCTTTTTACTTAAACAAATTTTTGATGATATTACAATAAACAATAACAGCACACAGCTTTTCTTATAAACTTTTGTTATAAATTTATTAAAGGAGATTGGTTAGTTTATACATATACTAAATAACGAGTTGATTTACTATGAATTCTTAGAAGTTTTATGATCATTATTTTTCAAATAATGTAACTAGTGTGTAAACTACCTTAAATTGGTGTCAATTTGTATTAATTTATTTGAATGAACTTTGATGATAAGTCTTGTATAGTTTATAAACTAGCTGAATATACATACCAAATAAAATATTGGCAATTGTGTTAGATGAAATATGAATTTTTATAAAAATATCAGTCATTTGGAGTTTCTATACGTTGTAGTTAAGCTATAAAATAACCCTAAAGACGTTTTTTAATTGCACAGCCACACAAAAAAGTGGTTTATGCTTTTTACCAAACCATCATATTCTATAGTATTTTTCGACGCTGAGCAGGACTCAGTTGTCAGAATTACGCATAACACCTCATAGAAATTCAGGAAAATGTAGTAGGAAAAAATCAAAACAATTTTTTCTTATGTATAACAGTATAAGCTAATGTAAATGGGCCTGATACATTCAAAACACCCATCAAAATTGAGCTAGCATGTCGCATATTTTTTCTAATCAGAAAAAACCTACAAGAAGTCATGATCTTCGAAAATCGCACGGATCTTAACCAAAACCGGTATAGGGTTTTTTTGGGTTGCTGATCATGAATCTGACGTCGGATTGGCAGAATTCAAAATGGAGGATCAAATATGGCCGATGCGAATTTAAAAAAAAACACGGATCTGAAAAAACCATTGTCGCCGATCGCGAATCTGACGTCGGATTGGCAAAATTCAAGATGGCGGATCCCATTTGGTCAACCTTAAGAACGGGGTGGGTGTTTCTGATGGGTGTTTGAGTTTATCAGGCCCACTTACATTAGGTTATAGTGTTAGGTTAGCTTAGGTTGCTGGGGTTTGGGATCTTGTTTGATCCTTTACTCGGAGGCATTGGGCTCACTGCGATACCCCTGTATTGTTGTACCAAACCCTCCTCTTATTTTTTCTATGCGTTAAAGCACACCAGTTCCCGATGTCGCTGATGTTGGCTTCTGCTGCTTCCTCGAGTCCCTCCAAAAAACCTTGCCCTAAAGTTTTAAAGCGTCGGTATTCCAGTGCCGGACAGTGGCACAGCAGGTGCTCTTTGGTTTCTTCATCTCCGCTTTGGTTTCTTCATCTCCGCATTCTCTGCAGTAGTCATCGTTGAATATTTTCCATCTCACGAGGTTTTCCCCCGTGGGACAGTTTCCAGTGACGACACCTACAATTATGCGTACTAGATTCTTTTTGCTATCTACCAGTGGCCATAGTCTTCGAGCTGTATTATAGTGTAAGACATAAGATTTTTTTCTATTTTTTCCTATTACAGTTTCCTGAATTTTTACGGATTTTCATCAGTTTTTGAGATTAGAAAAGAAAATGAGATGTGATAGCGCAATTCTGATAGCGGATTCGTGCTCAGCGTCGAAAAATAACGGATATGATGGTCTGGTAAAAAGCATAGACTACTTTTTTTGTGTGACTGTGTTATTACTAAGAAAGTTTTTTTCCTTAGGTGGAAAAGGTACTCAACGGGAGGGAAGTCAAACCAGACAAACTCGCGATCGTGGTATTCAGCCACAGTCGGATACTAGCACTATGACTACAAATACTTCTACTGCACCTAAGACTGTTACAGCATCTGTGGGAACTGAAAATAATATAGGATCAAAGGTATTGAATCATGTTACTTTCAACGTAATAATAAAAACATATGTATTGTAATAAAAAATAGACAGAAGAGATTTTAGTATTTTAAAATTATAAATTATTTCATAAAAAATAATTTGGTAGAAAACTTTACAATAAAAATAGGTTCATGTTCAAATTATTCAATAGTGATATATTATCAGATATTATATTTATTACATTTATTATAACTTCCAACTGTATGTTATGTTATTTAATATGTTTTGTGTGATGTATTATTTTATTAATGGTAAACTTTATTCAGAACCTCCCAATTAGTGGAATAAATTAGTGGTTTCAATTACACTTTATAATTTTTAGTTTACGATCATTCACAATGTCTAAAAAACACAATTAAAATTAATGAAGTATCCTAGCAACAGCTTGAGGTAGTCTGTTGTTTCCATAGAGAAAGCATAATATTTAGCGTATAAAACTTTGGCATAAAACAATAAACTTTTGATTTCTAACCAACATTTTTCTTGACGGGTGATAATGAAAGGCCAGACATTTCTGGCAAATTTTGAAGTATAATTAGTGGAAAAGTCAAAACCTTCATTCAGAACCTCACAATTAGTGGAATAAATTAATGGTTTCAATTACAGTTCATACTTTTTAGTTTACGATCATTCACAATGTGTAAAAAACACAATTAAAATTAATAAAATATCCTAGCAACAAATTGCGGTAGTCTGTTGTATCCATAAAGAAAGCCTAATATTTAGCTTATAAAACAATAAACTTTTGATTTCTAACCAAAATTTTTATTGACGGGTGATAATTAAAGGCCAAAATGACATTCCTCGCAAATTTTGAAGTATAATTAGTGGAAAAGTCAAAAGTTTGTTAACTTTTTCCACTAATTGAAAATTACCAGGGTTGGCATGATTTAAATCATGATTTAAATCGTGATTTAAATCAAGTGATTTTTTTAATTTTAATCATGTGATTTAAATCAAAAAATCAACTTTTTTAAAACTTTGCAATAAATCGAAAAATAACTGTAAAAGTTATAAAAATGTGTCCTAGAAAACTATACAAAATATTTCTATAACATATATACCCTATATCTATTAAATAAAATGTTACACTTGCTATTGTAACATTTAAATACGTTTAATAAATCGAAAAAAAAAAAATAAAACTATATAAAAAATGATTTGTATAACACATATTATACCTACTACATATCTATTCATCAATTAAAATGTTGGAGCGATTTTTGTGAGTAGTAATTTCGTGTGAATCCATGACTTCTAAAGGGCAGGGATTTATTTTGAAATTTATGTACAAGTGACAAATAAAATGATGTTCGAATACATTTCACCTCTAGTGCAGAAAAAGGTTCTTTTGATGCTATATCTTCAAAGTGTTGTCAGAAAATATGCTGTTTTATATCTTTTTATTTTACACATTGACAATAGATAATACTAATTTCATTCTCGACTTAAGACTATTTCCGAACAATAGTGTATTGTGTAAGGAATAAAAATTATACTTTTTTTGACGAGGTTGTATGTTTGACGGACTAGCGTAAACAGGGAGGCACAAAAGTACATTTTTACTCCGAGTAAAATATACTATATTTTTACAAATTAAACATTACAAATAATTTTTTAATCAAATCCAAACGTTGCAAATAATATAAAAAGTAATGCCTTGTAAGTAATCGAGTAACAATTTGTACACTCGTTGAAATTGACGCTTAATATCAGTTTAATAATATATTTTTTGTACTTTTGTGCTTAGGCGTAAAAGTGCTTTACTTTTATGTCTAGGCGTTGAAATTACAAAAATAATACACTTGTGGCATTTCAAAAAAAATCCATATGATCTGAAGCGAGCGACTTTTTTTGCAGAATATATTGGTGACCGATGTCGGGAAAATGACATGCGTTGTCAGTATTGCGGGCAGAGTTATGAAAATTTAGCCATTTAGGATAGGAATTTAATTGGAATTAAGTCCTAATTATTTGGAAATCCGATTTAAATAATGTTTTGTATTAAAATCAAAAAAATCTGATTTAAATAAAAAAAATCATGATTTTTTCCAACCCTGAAAATTACTACCACTAATTATGACGTTCTGAATGCTTACATTAAAATTAGGCGAACAAACTTCTACGGCTAATTGAAAATACTAATTTATTCAAATGTTCTGAATGAAGCTGTAATTTAAATATTTCAAAATTTTTTTCCAGGTTAGTCAGACCGAAACTCAATCACAGACAATCGAATCGCAAAAGTCGGAAAGCACTCAGGCAGGAGGAGCATTGCCACCGACAACAAAATCATCGTCTACGTCTACCAGGCCGCCTCTAAGAGAGAATATGCATCACGTTTTGACTAATACAAAATCAATAGATTATTCCGAAATTGATATGATCAGGGATGCGGAATACCGTGCGAGCCACCAACAAAACAACTTAAGCAATACACTTCAAAGCAAAAGAAATAAATCAAAGAGTACCGAAGATATGAATAGGTAAGGATTCCTACTTTTTTATATTCTTATTTTTTTATATCGAGTGTCAATGAAATCGTTCCATAGATCGCCGTTTTATATGTAATAAATTTGTTTGCAATAATTATTCCAATTACAAAACTAACATTTTCCATTGAAAACAATTATATACTGGGTACGTCTCAGAAGTCAGTCATCCTTATAACTTTTTTAATTTTTCAGTTAAAAAACGAGATTTCGTATGTTCTTATATGATATAAATTAGAATTTATTGATGTATTCAATGGTGTTCGGTCACTTCATGTGTCATCGGAAATGACTACAACTTTTGATTGAATTATTAATCATTTACTTTATTATGGCTGAATTTAAGTGCGACTCTTGTCAAAAAATCCAAAAGGACAGTTATAAGGTTCGCTGTAGTGGAGAGTGTCGAAGAAGTTTTTGTATGACCTGTACAGGACTGGATAAGGCAACAACAAAGGTACTATGTCAACAAAAGTACCACAACGTTAGATTTTTCTGCACTGTCTGCGATTCTCCTACATTAAAATATGTTCATGTTAGGATTACACAGCTTCAAGAATGCCAGGTCAAACCAGAAATCATCGAAGCACTAGGATACTGTTTAAAAAAAAATATTGACATTTTTCCAGTCATAACTGAAATGTATGACATGCTGAGTGACCACGATTCCAAGTGGAAAATTTTACTCAAGAAAATTGATGACATATCCAGGATATCAGATACCACACAAAAATCCTTATTTAAGTCGATAAATGAGATAAAGCAAGACACCTTCAATTTATCATCAATTTTAATGGACAACCATGATGGGTCTGTTAAAGTCCAAGTTCATGACCCATCTAAGGAAGAAATGGCGAAGGAAATGGCTGACCTTAGGCAGAGCGTTAAACAAATGTCGCTCACATTGGAAAAGCTTGTTACAAGGGATAAGACCTGTACAGATCATAATATGCAGCGGAAAAAATCCATTTCAACGCAGACGGGTCCTATAGATCACCAAAATAGTACAGCTTTTATAGATTCGCCAAAAAACTAGTTTCACCCGAAATAGTGTCATCATCGCAACCCTCCTAAGGCCGCCATAAGAGAAGACTGGAATTATGTGGTGGTGTCCAGAATTCCACCTCCTTACACAGCGAATCAACTTGCGCACTATGTTAAAGAAAAACTAGGAACCACCGATTTCATCAGATGCTTTCCAATGCTGAAAAATAAGGACAGTTCCCATTCCGATTTCAAAATTGGAGTGCAAAAGAGGTGTCACTTAGTGCAGCTTAAGGACGTAAATATGTGGCCGCCGGGAACCAAAATAGATTCAACCTCAACATCCTTAAACCAAGCTTCGTTAACTTCTTCGGCTGAACCTGCTCAAAATCTCAAAATAAACATCACTGAGAACTGCAAGCTACCTCACCTACTTGACCCACCACTGGCAACTATGCCAAGGGAGGTAAGAACTATTAAGATTGGGTCTGACAGGGAGGCTATAGCTCCTTGCAAGTCCCTGGCGATGGAAAATCCAGAAATTATTGTGCAGGGAAGTACGAAGAGAGATGGTTTGGTAGTTATGGACCCGATGACTCCACCTATAGTACGGCTGTCTCAGGACTCAGATGCGGTAAATGGACGTTACGTGTTGGCCAGGTTGAGGGACCCCTCCATTTTGAAATCTCGTAGGCTATTCCTTGCCTATCTTCACGACCAACCATCCAGTGTATGTTTTGAAGGACACACTAGTACCAGCATCAAATTGATGCTTGCATCAGAAGGGCTACCTAGTGACCTGGACTCCTTGCGTAAGTTGTACTACCGCTTCCACAACGCCTATGGTATTGGTTCAACTGAAGTTGATGCAGATCTTTCAGCTTTCAGGTCATTCTTTTCTGCGGAGAGCCTTCTACGACTTCAAAAGATTAGGGAAAGTCACGGCAAATATTATTCCAGTGGCTCCCGAAATAAGAATACAAATTTTTAGTTGAATTGACGCGAACAGAGGATCAAGCACCCTTTGAAAAATTAAGCGATAGCAAGCTTGGTCTATTCCTTATTAATATTCAGTCCTTAAGACATAAAACAGATGAATTATATCTTTTACTAGAAGAACTTGAATTTTCAGATATCATTGCCATAACTGAGCACTGGTTGAATTTTGATGAGCCTGTGTTTGTTAAAAATAATACCACAGTAGCCAGATTTGATAGAACAAATTTTTCTCATGGAGGTACTATGAAAATGTCTTTAAACAACGACTTTTCCGAGGTAACTAGGTACAATGATTTGTTATCTGAAAAAGTATTCGAATTTTCCATTGTCCACCATAATGCTTATGACCTTTACATTATTTGTATTTATAGAACACCTGACTCTGACGTGCAATTATTCTGTCATAATCTACTAAGCTTGCTTGAGTCCCTGCCCTTGAAAAGCAAACTAATTTTGTGTGGTGATCATAATATTGGCTTTCTTGGTGTATGTGCTGCTCAGGAGTTTCTTCGGTCCGTTTTTGATTCTTTTGGAATGGCCATGCATGTAGGCTCACCTACCAGAATATCCAATACCAGTTCTAGTACTATAGACTATGTTGTATCATCTTTTGATCCTAACTCCATCGCCTGCAACGTCTTTAGCTCGGGTCTCTCTGACCATGAAGCAGTTTTAACTGAATTTTCGATAAAGTCCAAAATCAAAAATGCCCCTCGTAAATTATGTCGTATTTTTTCAGAAAAGAATGCTCAAAAGTTCAGCCACTTATGTAAAACAACCAACTGGGATACTAGCTCTTATGATGTCGACACCGAATTTTCTATTTTCGTAAAAACATTAACCAGTCTAGCGTTCAAATCCTTTCCTCTTAGGCCTATAAAAAATAAGCATAATAAACATTGGACCACTAAAGGTCTACGCATATCTTCTAAAAACATGCGTTCATTATCTCACTTAAAAAAATTCGCAGACAGTCTCTTCTTCCACAATTACGTAAAACTATACAGAAAAATTTATCATAAGACTATAAGAGCCGCTAAGGGCCTTTATTATAATAGGAGAATAGTCAATTCTGGTAATGTTGCTAAGGAAACATGGTCTATTGTGAATGAGTTGAGAAACAAAGCTTCTTCGTCTAGCAATATCTCTACCTCGCCTGAGAACCTTAACGATTACTTTGTAAATGTAGCGAAAAACTTAACTAATACCATATGTCCTCCTCATGATCCACTTTCTTATCTCTCTAATGATAATGTAAACTTACACAGTTTCTTTTTTTCGCCCGTAGTTCTTGAAGAGCTTCGCAGTACAATTAATACCATCAAAAATAAATCCTCTTCTGGGACCGACGGGCTAACTTTAAAAATGTTTTCGAATCTGCCAGAAAGCACTCTGAATCACCTAACAACTTTAATAAACATGTCGTTCCAAAATGGTGTTTTTCCAAAATGTCTTAAGACGGCAATAATCATTCCTCTGCACAAAGGAGGAGACAAAGATGAAGCTTCTAACTATCGCCCAATTGCACTCCTTCCAACGCTATCTAAGATCATAGAAAGGTTGGTTAAAAGAAGGCTGGTATCTTTTCTGTTTAAGTACAAAATACTTACTGAATATCAATTTGGATTTCTAAGCAACAAGTCCACAAATGACGCTATGTTTTCCTTCCTTAATAAAGTTTATTCCAGCCTTAACAACCATCATTCTACAGCAACAATTTTCTGTGATTTTTCTAAGGCGTTCGATTGTGTAAGTCATAAGATCCTAATTAATAAACTGCAGCACTATGGGTTCAGGTGATCATCTCTCGAATGGTTTAAGTCGTATCTGAGCAACAGAAGTCAACTTGTGAGGGTGGATACCATGTTGTCTTCTAGCAAGCCAATAGAATGTGGAGTACCACAAGGCTCAGTACTAGGCCCTATTTTGTTTCTTCTTTTTATTAACGACATTGCTAACATAAACATCAGTGGCAAAATATGTCTTTTTGCGGACGACACTAGCTTCACTTGGAGCAACAAGGACATCACGGCACTTCATAGGATTATATCAAATGACTTAATCACCATTAAATCTTGGTGCGATTCGAACCTCTTGAGTCTCAACATTTCTAAAACTAAAGCTTTGTCGTATAAAAACTCGTTGCAGCCTTTTGTACTTAACAACACCACCATTGACGTCGTAAAATCTGTAAAATTTTTTAGGGCTTGTTGTGGACAATTCTCTGAAATGGGACAACATATCGAAGCTTTGTCGAAAAAATTGAGCTCTGCCTGTTTTGCATTAAGGTCTGTTTCTAAGGAGCTTAACTTGTCAGTGGCTAGAACTGTTTATTATGCACTTTTTCAGTCGCACCTCAGGTATGCCCTTCCATTCTGGGGTACGTGTTGTGCGACTCAATTTGACCGCATTTTCAAGCTCCAGAAGAGAGCTGTTCGATATTCACTAGGACTAAACAGCAGAACTCATTGCCGGGAAAAAAGTAATTTTTAGCCGACCATACCAATAGGTATGGTAGGCTATTAGGATCGGAAAAAAAAAGTTTTTTTAATTTCACTCAAAATGAGTTACTTGGGTCATAAATGACCTAAATACAAAATATTTTCATGGTGTCTGACTGTCTGTCTGTCCGTCTGTCCGGCTGTAACACGATAACTCAAAAACCGCTGAACAGATTTTAACCAAATTTGGCACAAAAATACTGTGGCACCCGAGAATCTGGCCATTAGTTTTTGGTGGGGGTGGGTGGTTGGTAAGGGGGTATGGGAGGGGGTTAAAAATTTTAAAAAATCGTAACTCCAAAATTACAGTAGCTAGCGAAACGCGGTTTTCAATTTAAGATTAGGAATAATATTTGCAACAAAATTTGTAATAACATCAAAATAAGTCAAAGTCGCAGTTTTTGATTAAAAAAAATTGGAAAAATTCCTTTACTTTGAAACTAAAAGAACTGCCTACCAACTTTTTATTAACATATTTTAGTATGGGCGGCTATACGTGCCTCCCGGCGCCATTTTTTTACTTTATTTGATAGAACATAACACTCTGAATAGAATGACATATCATATGTCAACTTATGACATTTTCGCATATGATTTATTTGAAATTATAACATGCGGTTTATAACGACAATTTGACTGGAAATACGAAATGTGTGGTATCGAATTATTTGTAAAAAGAATGCTTTTTCCAAATATGCTAATGAGACACTGAGATATGAATAAAAATACGATTTGGGGGCATCTTTTAACGAGCCAGGACAACACACGAAAAACATTAGACAATTGAATCTATTTTTCCAACACTGCTTAATTAAAAATTACTATTTTTAACACAGCCGTGGCACACTAGATTGAAATTTAAAATACGATTTTTTAAAGCAAAAATATCAAAAGTTGACATATAATATCTCATTCTATTCAGAACCTCATTTTCTATCGAATAAAGTAAAAATATACCTAGGGTGCCATTTAAAAATCAAAAGTTGTAGTAATTTCCGGTGAAATAGGAAGTGACGAAAAACAATTGAATCCGTCAATCGGTCCTAATTTATATGATATACTAATATACCAAATCTCGTTTTTTTATCTAAAAAAATAAAACAAAATTATAGAGGTGAGCCACTTTTGAGACGCACCCAGTATATCCCCGGAGTGTCTTTAAAAGAGAATTTGAGAAAAATTTATTTTTCATAAAAATGTTTGCTTCTTCTGAAATGAATTAATACGTAAAAAGAATAACACATTCACTATTACTTTCATAATTACTAAATCACTGATTTTGTAGGGAGAATGGAATAAGTTTGGATAGTAATACCCTCAAGCGCATGCTCAAACCGATGCCAAGTCAAGAAAGTCCAGTGACATCTCCCGAATTAGGCAGGCGACGCTATCATTATTACAATTCTCATCATCCATCGAGACAATCTAGCGGAAATGGACGACATTCAGAATCGGAAACTGGTCATCCTCATCCTAGATCTGCAATGGCAAAGTTTTCAGGATCCAGGTAAAGTTCCTTTTTTAATATACTAGGTTTGGACATGCAGGAAAGATAATACCTACAAACTAAATTATAATAATAATTTAAGCGATACAAACAAAACCGTGATTTCCAACTGAACCAGAAACTCTTCTACCGCAACCTTGCAACAGATTCCCAACAACAGTAAGGAAAACCCCCAGAGAAGGCGCATATGATGGAATATTGGAGTGAAATATGGTCTCAGAAAGAAAATCATAATAAGGATGCCTATTGGCTGAGAAACGAAGAACAGAGAAACCAAGGTATACCGGAAATGGAAAGAATAATAGTAACGGCAGAGTTGGTGAGAAAAGCTCTTACAAGGTTGGGCAACTGGAAGACCCCAGGGAATGATAAGATCCAAGCATACTGGTGGAAAAACTTTCCTGCTACCCACCCAATCTTGTCCAGGCAGTTCCAGCAAGCCCTTGTCGACCCTGAAAAGATGCCGCCCATCTTCACGCAAGGAGTAACTTACATGCTCCCCAAGAATCAGGAACCTGAAAATCCAAAGAATTTTATACCAATAACCTGCTTACCGGTAATCTATAAAATACTTACATCTATAATAAACGCCCAAATAACTCAACATCTAAAGAAAAACCAAATTCTAGCCATGAAATAAAATGAAAGCCGGGAGGGATCGCAGGGTAGTAGAGAGTGAACCGTAGTTGACGCCATCGTAACAAAACAGGCCATGGTTAAAAAAAGAAATATAGCAATGGTATGGATTGACTACCAGAAGGCGTTTGACTCCGTCCCCCATTCATGGTTAGTAAAAACATTAGAAATATATAAAATTAATACAGAAGTAATATACTTCCTCCGGCAAACCATGGATAGATAGAGAACGCAACCAGCGGTGAACCTGAATGGTGTTTCATACCTTACTGACACCTTAAAAATCCGGAGAGGCATTTTCCAGGGGGGATAGCCTGTGCCCAATATGGTTTTGCTTGGCACTTAACCCACTTAGCTCTATGCTAAAGACTGGAAACTACGGGTACCAGATAACGAAAAACCCAAGTGTTCGACTAACGCACTTGTTCTACGTAGACGACTTGAAGCTCTACACTACAAATAGGGACCAACTACACAGCCTGCTAGAACTAGTGTCATGTTTTAGCGAGGATATTAAAATGAAATTTGGTATCAGTAAGTGCGCATACGTGAACGTGATAAAAGGAAAAATCATAGAATCCGAAGGCATCGACTTGAGGGGAGGACAACACATCGCAGGACTCGAACTAGGAGCAAAGTACAAATATCTTGGTGTGCAACAGTCCGCTATTATAGACCACACTGAAATGAAAAAGGCCGTCGAATCATCTTTTCTCCAACGCGTGACCAAAATACTTAAAACGGAATTATACTCTGGGGCAAAAGTCACGGCAATTAATTCTTGGGCAATACCAACTATATCCCACACATTTGGTATATTGAAATGGAGCAAAACAAACCTGGAAAGCATTGACAGGAAAGTAAGGTGCTTCTAACAAAATTCAGGTCCCACCACCCACAAGATTCGACTGCCAGATTATACCTTCCGCGGGCAAATGGAGGACGAGGTTTACAAAATCTAGTCGTACAACACCACCAACAGACCACCAACCTCAGAGACTACTTTCTCCGTACGATCAGCCATTGCATCGAGCGCTAATACAGGTTGACGACGGATATTCACAGCTTAAACTTGCAGATAAGAATCCCCCACCAATCCCAGTTACAATCAGCCAATTCGAGGAAGAATGGAAAGCGAAACCATTACATGGACGGTATGCAGCCAACCTCAACGGAGGTGAGGTCGATAAGAAGCTTTCAACGTCTTATCTTTCTGATGGCCAGTTAATGTTCGAAACTGAAGGATTCATAAACGCCATACAAGGACAGGTAATACCTACGAGAAACCGGAGAAAATTCATCCTAAAAGAGGACTTACCATCTGATAAGTGTCGACTATGCCAGACCACTACTGAATCTATTCAACACCTAACTGCTGGTTGCACATATCTTGCCCCGAGGGACTACCTAAACAGGCACAACCAAGTTGCAGGCGTAATACATCAGGAACTCTGTGTACAAATGGGGCTCCTTACTGCAAAAGTCCCATACTACAAATACCAGCCTCAGACGGTACTAGAAAACGAATCGTGGAAGATCCTATGGGACCTAGCTATAACAACGGATAGGACGGTGAGTCACAATCGACCAGACATCTTAGTTTTTGATAAGAAGCAAAGAAAGGCGCAAGTAATAGATATACAAATTCCAGCAGACGAAAATGTAGGAAAATCAAGAATGGAGAAAGTCCTGAAATACCAAGAACTCGCGGATGAGATAAAGAGAATGTATCAGTTGGAAAAGGTGGAAATATATCCTATAATAATATCATGTAATGGGTTAGTAGATAAGTACTTACCCCGCAATCTTAAGGCTATCAGCATACGCAACCCGAAGCAAATTGTAGCAATCTCACAAAAGCTGTCATACTGGCAACCTGTCACACCGTGAGACGTATACTGGCAACAGATGGTCGCGTTGGTCTATAAAGACCCCGCGAACATTGGCCGTACCAACAAAAGAGCTGTGAAAAAAAAAAAAAAAAAAAAATGCATAACAGCAGCGGAACAGCAATAGCGGAAATGCAGCGATTGGAGGCTGAAACAGGACAAAGTGATTCAGCACCAATGATAGAAATGATAGAAACAGAAGAAAGGCAGAGTAACATTTCAGCATCAATGATAGAAACTAACGAGCAATATGAAAATACAAAGCTGGTATTCGAATCTATCCTCAAACAATACGAGGGAATACCAATACACAACAGACCATTATTTCCAAAATAGAAACTTCAAAGAGAGTAAAAGAGCTAATAAAAATATCAAACGCCTTAATAAGAACCCAACAGGCAGAGTGTAATCCCTTGAAGGGATAATATGAAATAACATATGTAGCAGCAGCAACAGTACCAGAAATTAGTGGAAAAAAGTTAGTTAGTAGATATACAGATCACCGAAACACACCTAGACAACCGGACGCAAAACTACCACCATGGCGGGAGAGACTGGAAAGGAATATAAATTCTATACGAAGAAGCCCTCCCGGGACCAATAGCGTCAAAAAGAGAGCTGAAAAAATTCTCTCGACATTAGTCCTTCCATAAGTAAAAATAAAAATCAGAATTAAGATAGTATATTGAGCTATTAAAACAAAAAGTTGCAGTACTTGGAGCAAGGATCAAAAGATAGAATGAACACAACAAACGGAAACACCAACTGTTAAAAATAGCTATGACAAAGTGGAGTATCAAACTAATAGTAAAACATCAAACTGAAAGCTATGAAACAACTGAAATTAAAATAAGACGAGTTATATACCAGGGGGACAGCCTAAGCCCAATATAATTAATGTATGAAATGGATATAAAATGAATAGCCAGACGAACTACCGGATGTCACACTTGATGTACATGGACGACCTAAAACTATACGCTAGTAATCACCATCAGTTATACAGCATGCTTGAATCAGTCAGTAGGTTTAGCGAGAAAATCAAAATATAATTTGGACTGAGTAAATGTGCTGCAGCTCATTACAAAAAAGGAAAATTAAAAGACACACCGAATATAAAGCTAAGGAACGAAGTAGAAATCAACACTCTCAAAGAACCAGCTTACAAATATCTAGGCATGTTGCAGACCGGTCAAATTAAAGACAAGACAATGAGAGATATTACTAAAGAAAAATGTTTGAAACGTGTAAAAGCAGTTGTTCGAACATACTTACCTGGAAAGGAAAATATTATGACAATTAATAGCTGAGGGCAGTGCTGAAGTGGAGCGATAACGAATTGAAAGAAATGGATACAACTACTCGTTAAATATTAAGGAAGAACCGAATGCATAATCCTATTGCATCTACTGCAAGATTAATACTTACCTCGAACAAATGGGGGCAGAGGACTTTCAAACCTAGAAGATATTTGCAGAAAACAAGTAAGCAGTTTACAAAAATATTTTAACAACAAACAAACAACTTTACACCGAGCAATAAGAACCGCTAACACAGGATATTCAGTCAAAAACCGAGCTAGAAATGAAATCACTGAAATATTACCACTGAGTGTAGGAGACATAGTGCAGGAAGTAAAGGGCAAGGTTTATATCCGCTATTCAGGATCAGGTGATAACTACAAGATCACACAGAAAGTTTGTTTTGAAAGAAAACATAACGGACAGATGTAGAATGTGTAACCAATTTTCAGAATCCATACAACATATAAGTTCTGGTTGTCCCACGTTAACACCAACAAGTTATACAGAAAGGCATAATAACATAGCAAAAATAACCAATTTATAACTGTCACTAATCCTTGGTTTACAATCTGTGCAAACGAAGTATTTTAATTATACTCCAGAACCTGTAATCGAAAGCAGCAGCCATAAACTATATTGGGATACACTTATTTTAACAGATAAAACAGTATTACATAATATTACATATCATATAATAAACCCGATATACTCTGGATAAACAAGGATAAGAAAGAATGCTTCATAACTGATGTAGCCGTACCATTAGACCAGTATCTTCAAAAAAACCGCAACAGAAAAAATACAGAAGTATCAAGGTCTTGCATATGAATTAAAGAGAATATACCAGCTCAATAAAGCCATGGTTTTACCTTTTGTAATCTCTGCCAATGGACTTATTCATAGAGATTTTAGAAAGAATACCGAATTATTGAAATTAAACCCAAAGCTTACCAATGAGTGCTTAAAAGCAGCCATATTGGGAACAGTGAGAATTGTCCGAAAAGTGCTTAATATTTAAAAGACCATAAGCTAGAGCAGTTCTGGTCAAGAAACCAAACCAACCGAGTTATTCGTGAATTAAAAAAAAACAAAACAAAACGACAAATGCATAAAACCAGCTATTAGTTTTATAATCGTCTAAAGATTGTCTGGACTCACTCTGTCGACTGAAAGCAGAACTACGGTACAGTATTCTCGGCTGCGCTGTAACCGATCAGCGCGCAGCGGCGCAGAGGTAAACTAAACCTTGGAATTCTCGGACAAGCTGGCGGTAACGCCAGCTACATCTCGGACAGGTTTTGTGCCACGAAATTTCTCATAAGGTTTCGCATCTTCTTATATCTTCAATCAACGCCCATACTCACTATTCGCTAATGCGGTTCGTCATTGCGGCAATTTGGAGGAATATTGGTTTTTGGACGGACCATCCAAAGAAATATCACAAACGGAATGGACGACTTTCCAAACGAACTAACGAATCGCATCGACGAACCGCATCAGCGAATTGTGAGTACGGAATTTAACTACAACTATTTTTTTGACTTTATGTCATAAATTTAATTAAGATGGGAAAAAAAACTTTATACAAAAGTTGTTTAGGAAATTGCATGCCTTCCGATTATGACAAAATAGTGTATGGTAGTGGAAAAATAGTAGTAATGAATCCGACTTTAATGTGACATACTTGCAAGTACAAGCGACGCGACGGGCGAAAAACCGTATTTTTAATACGAGCGAAATATCATTTCAATTTCATTTAATCGAGCGATCACTCGGTTATTGAAATCGCTTGAAACTCGAGTACTCGATTGTGGAAATTAATCGGTTTTTTACATCACTACTATTGGTGTGGTCTCAGTCTGTTTTTCTTGGATTCCTGTGAGTTTCTGTTGGAGAATGGTTCCTCCAAATTTGAATTTGATAATTCTGTCTGATTTCAATCTGATGAATTCAGTCTGATAAGGAAGGTTCCATTGAGACCCTCCTCCACTTTCACGTAACTAATTATATTAGCGCTGCCTAGTCTGACAGGTGAAGCGCGGCACTCAAAAACTAACGAAATCGACTGGCTGTCTAATGAATATGATGTGCTTTAACTGTGCATTATCTACACTGAAATTGACGGCCATTACAAATTTAATTTAATATTTTAGTTACCCTTTCAGATCTTCACACGAAATAGGAAGAAGTTATCCGGGAAAGGGCGGTTTATATTTAGATCTGGAACGTGGAGTAACTGGAGACACGTCTCCTCCTTCTGACAATATTATTTTCGATAATCAGTGTTACGCCACGACACCTAGTTCCAGTAACGGGAATTCTGATCCGGAACAAACAAATCAGCATTACGGAAGACGTCATTTCCGTCACCAGGTAATCAAACCATAGATTGATAAATTATTAGAAGAATAAAAATATTTTCAAAAAATGTTCGAACAAAAACGGAACTGCTCGACCGGGAGAATTTTGTTCACAATGGTTAATAGGGTGTCCGTTATTTACAAAGTTGATCATTTCTCTCACGACGCCCTCTAAATTTTTAGTTTATCGTCTAAAAAATTAACAGATCATTATCTTCTTCTTCTAGTGCAGATCCATTAATGGATGTTTGCGATAACATTTTCCATTGCTTCTCTGTTCCGGGCGGTGTGTATTAACGACTGAATATCGAGTAGCCCTGTCCACTGTCTAATATTCCTCAGCCAAGACATTTTCTTCCTTCCGATACCCCTCCGACCTTCGATCTTGTCTTCGATAAACAAATTGATATTTGGGGTTTTGCATTATGTGCCCCAGGTATGCGGTTTTTTTTCTTTTTAATCAATTCAAATAATTCACGCTCTTTGTCAACACGTCTGAGAACTTCCTCATTTGTCAATTTAGCCGTCCAAGGTATCTTCAGGATTCTGCGATATAGCCACATCTCAAAAGCCTCCAATGTGTTGATGGTAGCTGCTTTCAATGTCCAACCTTCCACACCATAAAGAAGCACCGACCACACATAACACTTTACGACTTAATCTAAGGCTAAGGTCAAAATCAGAACAGACAAGTACTTTTCGAAACCTCAAGAATGACTGCCGAGCTTGTTCGATGCGACATTTAATTTCCTTGTCTGATGTCCAATCTTCTGAGAGCCAGATGCCCAAGTACTTAAATTGATCTACTCTTTCTATGGCCCTTGAGTTAAAAATGTTAGAATGGAATTTATAAACACATCTGGGTTTTTGGCTATAATCATAAATTTGGTTTTCTTGATGTTGATGTTTAAACCCATTGCTTTGCTCTGTTCTCCTACCTTGTTGACCAGTTGTTGTAGGTCGTGTATATTGTCTGCAATTAAGACCGTATCGTCGGCATAGCGGATATTATTAATCCACACTCCATTAACTTTGACTCCCATTTCCACGTCCTCCAGATCCTCTTGGAAAATAGCTGGAAATAGCTTCTGAGTATAAATTAAATAGGAGTGGAGATAGCACGCAACCCTGTCGCACCCCCCTTCTAACTTGTATGGGATTGCATATTACATCATATATACATGGTATTGGACAATTTTATTTGTGCTGTTTGGTTCCAGTATAACTTCTCAATGCATTGGATGTCTTTATGATCTATATCAAGTCTTTTCAGGAGCTGCATTAATTTGTGGCGCTGTACGCGATCGAATGCCCTTTCGTAGTCTATGAAACACAGGCACACATCCTTTCTCTGATCGTAGCAGTTCTGGACAAGCACCTGTGTTGCAACTATCGCTTCCCTGGTGCCTAATCCTTCTCTGAACCCCATTTGCGAATCGCTTATGTCCCTTTCACATTTTTTGTAAATTCTCTGGTGTATTATTTTCAGAAATATTTTTAGGGTATGGCTCATCAGGCTGATAAGTCTGTGATCTTCACACTTTCTGACATTGGTCTTCTCAAACCATTATAAACTTTTAATATTAAAAAATTATTAATAAACATTTATTTATATATTTATTTATTTCTAGTCGGAACACAAACAGGACAAGTCCCAAAATTAGTGTCCACAGCTTACATATAATAACTAAATACCAATAACAATAGTAATAACCAATTTTAAATTTATAATACTATTTTTCTTAAAATTACAATTTTTTCTATATATATACACAAACTATGTCAATATCGTGAGTAAGAGTCGATTTAGACACTTGCCAAGTCGGTAGGCCATTGACTATGATATGGCCGAGGACCGCGGTTCGGATTCCGCCTAAACAAAGTAGACCCCGTCCAGATTAGTCCTGGCAGCCAAAAAGGAGACGTTAACTTCAAATCTTTGCTAAAAGCAAAGAAGTACTTAAAAAGTATAGCTGATTTATTTTAATAAACATTATTTAGTTGGATTTTCATATTTCTTCTTATACTCGCTTACAATCTGAACCATATATTTTTTTTTACCGAGAATTTACCGAGTGATTAACTTTAACCGTGAATAACTTTTGAAGGAGTAGGTTTATCGAAAAATTGTAAGAGTCCTTTTTTGTAGAGCGTCCAATTCTGTAGAATATTTGTTTGTCATGGTTGTGAGAGAACAAGATCGAGAGAAAACAATTATTTGCAAAAAGTGGCAAATTCCCATGTAATTTAATGGGAAATGAATCGTCTTTGGGGCAAGGTTTATTGTGAATATTAAGGGGTTATTATGGTCCGTTATTTTTTAGACAATAAACTAAAAATTTAGAGGGCGTCATGAAAGAAATGATCAACTTTGTAAATATCGGACACCCTAATGGTTAATTTCAGTTTTACTTGTTCTATACCGTGTTTTATACATTTAAAGTACCTATTGGTGCAAAATATAAACTTCTTTATTTAGAAAAATATCTTTATTGGAATCTATTAAAAAGAAGAAATTTTTAACAATTAAGAGTGAACTTAAGCCTTAACTAAACAAAAATTATTTCTAACTTTTTTATCATCCTCGACAGCTACAATACCTACTCAACAGGCTAATGTGGTTTGTTCAGTATGTATTTTATATAGCAAAGGGGTAAAATCGTCTGTGTCTATTACTTTATATCAGATTGTTATCACTATCCATATATTCGATCCTATACACTTTCTGAATCAAGTTAGAGCTCTTCTGAGTTTGTATCCAGATTATTTAGAATAATAAGCGCAGTTGAATTCTCCATTCACCGGCACGAAAAACGGTCACCTTAAAATTTTGATTTAATTTAAAGTTTTATATATTTTTTTTTATTGGACCGATTTTGATGATTTTTAAGCAATGTGTAGCTAAATTATTTAGACTTTTTAGTATCTCTTTCCAAATTAAAAATGAAACTTCCAACCTGTCGCAAGAAAGATGGGAAAGAAAGGAATGAATCAAAAAATCATGCCATCAACTATGTGGTGCATCTTTTTTAAATAGTTTCTTTTTTGGTTCATCTCTATATTCGTTCTAGGTATATTTTTTGGAGATATTCGCATTTGAGGAAGGCATTAACATTTTTTCATAGTTTTTACATCAAAACTATTATTTTGCTCTTTGAATAAGAAGACTAAGGAAGGAGCATATCAAAAATCTTAGGTCCACCGCGATGGGACTCAAATATGGCCGACTTAAATTCCGGTTTATCAGTGCCGTGTCAATTTTATTTAAAAAATGTAAAACTATGATGTAGGGTAGACGTGGGGTAGACTCAATAATTTTTTACTTATTTTACGTTGTGAATAAATGTTGGTAGTTATTAAAATTGTTATAAAAACATATTATTATAATAAAAATAGATAAGTTTTAATAATTATTTATTAACACAAACATCCGATACGCTACTGAAGCAGGTAAGTCAAATTGACGTATCTAAATACTTTGACATCTAATCTTTGACAAGTAGTAAATAAAAGCAATAATGCAAGAAAAAATATATAATTAGTTAATTTAAGTGAATTTCATAAATGATCGGTTTACCACACGTATGTATATTATATAGTCACTTACTAGCGAAAAGTTGTTCCATTATTTCACTCGATTTTTGCCGAGATCTACTGCACGCTACACAACCAACTATTTTAGAGTCTTTTTCGTTAAATCGCGATAGTGTCACTGTTAATTTAAGTTCTGCCACAATTTCCATCTAGATTTATTACCTTTATACAACTATCAGTAGTAGAATAAATAATAAATAACATAAAATGACCTCCGTAAAGACTGACAAATCCACAAAATTTCAAATCAAATTCAAATGTGTCAAATGAATCGTCAAACAAAACTGTCAAGGATCCGAACTACCCTAACCACCCTAGAGTCCTTTTTCCGCCCACCATGCATGAATACATGGATAGCATTATGCTCCTTCCTTAGTCTTCTTATTCAAAGATTTTGCCTGTGAAAGAGTGTTTATGATTTATGTAATGTCACTGTCTTATGACTGTCTTTGAAAGATTATATTATTGTTTTCTGTAGGGCTGTTACTCTAGCAGAGATGGTTTTAAGTACAAAAGTTGATCTCTACCTACTTCTGAACTTAACCCCCCCCCCCCCTCCAATCACTACTCACTACTAGAGTCAACGTCAATAAACAATAATAAGTAAGCAGTGACTTAAATAATAACAAACACTATTTTATAAATGAAGAGCACACGGGAAAAATGATGAGTGTTCAAAAACTATAAATGTTCAGGAGAGCGTTTTTAAATCAAATCACTGTTTCTATGTGACCGTTATCGATATTCCCGTTTATTTAGGTAGCAAAAGGTGTAACTATTTAAGACGAAAAATATTATGTATTCAAATCAGATTAGCAAAAAAATCTACAATACAGATCAAGCTATTGAACTGAATAAAAAAATCTATCGAGAAAACATGATAAATTGATTTTTCAATTTTTTTGTTTTGTTAACATATTATTTGAGAGGGTACCTATTTCAAACACTCACCAAATTATCAATTTTATGTTTCCCTTCATATAATTGACAAATGAGAAGACTATTCTTTTGCTTATACCTGTGAAAGAGTGTTTAATTTTTATTAACTTTTGTAATTTTTAATTTAGAAAGAGACTAAAAAGTCAAATAAGGTAGCTATAAATTGCTTAAAAGATCATCAAAAACGGCCCGCTAGAACAAAATATATTACAGTTTAAAATACATCAAAATTTTAAGGTCCGTTAAAGACTGTTTTGAATGGTGAAGACTGGTGAGTGTAAAATTGTATGGAATAAAAGGCTAGGTATGTTTTTAATCTATAAAATCTAAAGGAATGTTAAGATTTTTATTACAGCTATAAAATATCTAAAGTTTATACAATAATCAAGTTTTATTCACTGTAAATCACCATTTCTAGATGTATTATTCTTAGACCAAATAGGGATGTATATTTAAAAATGAAAAAAATAGTTTGAAATATACCACGTGACTACAAAATCGCTGAATGGCCCTTTTTTTTTGTTGCATAAATTCTAAATATGAATTTAAGTAAAAATGATACCTAGTTTATTTTCTTCCACCAATTGTAGAGAAACTGATGACGACCAAATCGTGGTCGAAATGTTTTTGTAACTAAATTATTGGAAAAATACCGTATGATCGAGAAAAAACGGCTTCAGCGATGGCTACGGAATGAAGATCGCTGTCATTTTATATGTAAATTTATATGGGAAATGTCATTGATGTTCATTTCCCAGCCAACTGGACGCCGTTTTTTTTTCGATCATACGGTATAAAATATGATATACCTATAATATCTATTATTTAAACTGAACTGAATTCTCAAGAATCTCTGCATAATTTATCCATTACTTTTACGATAAATATGATTATGCATAATAAAACGCAATGAATAGCGACTATTTAGTTTCCACCAGGTATATTTTTGATTAGACGAATATTACAATAATAGAAGATTAAGTTACATATTATATTGCATAAAATTGACATTTTCTTTTTAGAACTCCAATATCACTCCAACACCGGGTTCTCCTACCAGTAGGCTCCTATTAGAATACGAAATGCATCTTAGAAACACATTAGCCAAAGGGATGGATGCTGAAAGTTATAGCCTTCATACGTTTGAGGCTCTACTCACACAAAGTATGGAAAATTTAGGTACGAATGATTTCAAAGAAAACAAATATTTAATATCAACTAGTTGTTTATCGCAGATTTTAGTTGTATACATAGTAGCCTAAGAGCCAGTGAAAGGCTACATGTACGTATTTGACCAGACCTAGGGTTTTGTACAGTGATACCTCTTTACTTAATGTACATGACATGGGGACTCACTAAGCCCAACGTGGTGGAGGCGGCGGGCGCCAAGGTAAAAAAGGTATCGATTTTTGGTAAATTTTAAATGTATTTGACCACGTCTGCCGTTTTGCAATGGGAAAATATATTATTATTATTATCGGAAAACAACAATGGCAGATCATTATCGCGCGTTTAACATTGCTGCAGACAGTTTTGAAAGTGGCGAGAAAAATAAAAATTTGAGAGTAATTGACCAGATCTGCCATTGGTATATTTTATTTATTAGAGTCTTATAAACTTGTGTTAATCACAGCAGATGTCTTTATTGAGTACACACTTCAGCAGACAACAAAATCTGAACTACTATCCGGTCAGATGTATGCATAGACTAATATAGCTTTAATGATAATGATTGGTATTGGTTTACAAAATTCTCATTCGAATATTTGGATACTCAATGGAACTGGAAATAACATATATTGACGTCACAAAAATTTATAAAGAGCTTGGTGAATTGTTAGCTAAAATCTTAACAGACTTTCATGCGTTCACAGGATGTGATTTTAATCCGACTTTCTTTAATAAAGGGAAGAAAAGACTTTTTACGTTACTGAAAAAAAATTGTTGAATTTCAACAAGCATTTGGGATGCTTGGCGAAGAAAATTTGACAGAGGACCAGTTACAACAGGTATTTAACAGCAAATAGAAATTTACTTGCCAGTTTTACAATGCAAAAAAATCAATTGACGTTGATGATAAAATAATTAAGGTACCAACTTTTCGACAGCAATTATAAAGCTTCCGACGTCAACTAAAACTTCTGCAAAAATTTTTAAATTTATTAATTAATTAATTTTTAATTTTGATGCGAGCTCAATACCACCATGTTAGAATGAGCTTTACCAGCAACTTCTAAGAACACATTATATATCAACAATTTGAAAGAATGCTCACAAAAAGCAAACCTACGACATTGGACCCATTAGAGTATGGTTGGATTGAGCAAGACGAGAAATTTGTGTTCAAATGGTTCGAAGGAGATCAACTTCCAACCCTGTAAGTGACTTAATTCATATCAATACCCAAGTCCCTGGTAAATTCATAATAATCAATTCTTTATCGACTATGTTCGGATCAATTTACAAATTACTTTTATTTCATAATTTACGTTTTATTTTTACAGATTCCGATTCAATGGACGATGAAGACGAGTCACACCATAAAAAACATGATTTCGATGACGATGAATACAAATTCAAGTTGATAAAAAAGACATTTATTTTATAATGCATCCATGATTCACGTTTTGAAGTCATTTTTTTAATTTTATCTTAAATATATAAAAAGAAGAAAATCAAATAAATATTTGAATGATTATTTGCTGATCGTTATACCTAGATATTTGAAATTTTTTCAAAATATATTTATTTTTTTATCATCAGCCTTATATGTTTTAGTATATTGTTGACAAAATTAAATATTAATTTCTATAAATACAGTGATAGAGTAAATCATATTGATGTGAAACAGGGAACGTCATAAATATACATCTAATAGCAGTTCAGATTTTGTTGTCTGCTGAAGTGTGTACTCAAAGACATCTGCTGTGATTATCATAAGTTTATAAGATACTTCAACATCCTTAAACCAAGCTTCGTTAACTTCTTCGGCTGAACCTGCTCAAAATCTCAAAATAAATATCATTGAGAACCGCAAGCTACCTCACCTACTTGACCCACCACTGGCAACTATTCCAAGGGATGTAAGAAATATTAAGATTGGTTCTGACAGGGAAGCTATAGCTGCTTGCAAGTCCCTGGCGATGGAAAATCCAGAAATTATTGTGCAGGGAAGTACGAAGAGAGATGGTTTGGTAGTTATGGACCCTATGACTCCACCTATAGTACGGCTGTCTCAGGACTCAGATGCGGTAAATGGACGTTACGTGTTGGCAAGGTTGAGAAACCCCTCCATTTTGAAATCTCTTAGGCTATTCCATGCCTATCTTCACGACTAACCATCCAGAGTGTGTTTTGAAGGACACACTAGTACCAGCATCAAATTGATGCTTGCATCAGAAGGGCTACCTAGTGACCTGGACTCTTTGCGTAAGTTGTACTACCGCTTCCACAACGCCTATGGTATTGGTTCAACTGAAGTTGATGCAGATCTTTTAGCTTTCAGGTCATTCTTTTCTGCGGAGAGCCTTCTACGACTTCATAAGATTAGGGAAAGTCATGGCAAATATTATTCCAGTGGCTCCCCAAATAAGAGTAAAAATTTTTAGTTGAATTGACGCGAACAGTGGATCAAGCACCCTCTGAAAAATTAAGCGATAGCAAGCTTGGTCTATTCCTTATTAATATTCAGTCCTTAAGACATAAAACAGATGAATTATATCTTTTACTACAAGAACTTGAATTTCCAGATATCATTGCCATAACTGAGCACTGGTTAAATTTTGATGAGCCTGTGTTTGTTAAAAATTATACCACAGTGGCCGGATTTAATAGAACAAATTTTTCTCATGGAGGTACTATGATAATGTCTTTAAACAACGACTTTTCCGAGGTAACTAGGTACAATGATTTGATATCTGAAAAAGTATTCGAATTTTCCATTGTCCACCATAATGCTTATGACCTTTACATTATTTGTATTTATAGAACACCTGACTCTGATGTGCAATTATTCTGTCATAATCTACTAAGCTTGCTTGAGTTCCTGCCCTTAAAAAGCAAATTAATTTTGTGTGGTGATCTTAATATTGACTTTCTTAGTGTATGTGCTGCTCAGGAGTTTCTTCAGTCCATTTTTGATTCTTTTGGAATAGCCATGCATGTAGGCTCACCTACCAGAATATTCAATACCAGTTCTAGTACTATAGACTATGATGTGTCATCTTTTGATCCGAACTCCATCGCCTGCAACGTCTTTAGCTCGGGTCTCTCTGATTATGAAGCAGTTTTAACTGAATTTTCGATGGAGTTCAAAATCAAAAATGCCCCTCGTAAATTATGTCGTAGAAGTCAACTTGTGAGGGTGGATACCACGTTGTCTTCTAGCAAGCCAATAGAATGTGGAGTACCATAAGGCTCAGTACTAGGCCCTATTTTGTTTCTTCTTTTTATTAACGACATTGCTAACATAAACATCAGTGGCAAAATATGTCTTTTTGCGGACGACACTAGCTTCACTTGGAGCAACAAGGACATCACGGCACTTCATAGGATTGTATCAAATGACTTAATCACCATTAAATCTTGGTGCGATTCGAACCTCCTGAGTCTCAACATTTCTAAAACTAAAGCTTTGTCGTATAAAAACTCGTTACTTAACAACACCACCATTGACATCGTCAAATCTGTAAAATTCTTAGGGCTTGTTGTGGAAAATTCTCTGAAATGGGACATACATATCGAAGCTTTGTCGAAAAAATTGAGCTCTGCCTGTTTTGCATCAAGGTCTGTTTCTAAGGAGCTTAACTTGTCAGTGGCTAGAACTGTTTATTATGCACTTTTTAAGTCGCATCTCAGGTATGCCCTTCCATTCTGGGGTACGTCAGATATATCAATGGCAGATCTGGTCAATTACTTTCAATTTTTTTTTCAAAACTTTCAAAACTGTCTGCAGCAATGTTAAACGCGCGATAATGGTCTGCTATTGTTGTTTTCCGATAATAATAATAATATTTTTTCAAATTGCAAAACGGCAGACGTGGTCAAATACATTTAAAATTCACCAAAAATCGATACCATTTTTACCTTGGCGCCCGCCGCGTCCGCCACGTTGGGCTTAGTGAGTCCCCATGTCGTTTACAGTAAGTATAGGGCACTCACTGTACAAAACCCTAGATCTGGTCAAATACATACAGGTAGTCTTTCACTGGATCTTAGACTATAGTGTTCTCACAACACACGCGCATTCATTTAAGTGTAATTTAGGATCTAATTAGATCTGAATATTTTAAGTGGACGATATTTCGAGATGTACCTTCCTAAAATATTTCCAATTTCCGGAACTACTTATTTACATCGAAGTGAATGACAATTTAAAATAAATTAATTTATCTAATTAAAACGGGTTGTAACTGGCAAAAAAATGACGCTACCCAAACGGTTGTTTCTGAAAAAAAGCAAGGTATTAAACTGCATTCACCGGGGGAAGAAAGCAAACGTAACATTTCCTATACATTGGCACTTATTAAAAGTAACATTTTGAATATAAAAAAAGAAATATAATATGGAGTTTTGGGGTGGAAGTATACCAGGTATCAGGTACGAAATAAAAAGAAATGTATAGAAGTAGATGTATTTAAAGAGAAAAGTCAGTAACAAATTAAAGAGAATAAACTTATAAATATAGTATTGGAACGATGGCGAACATACTGCGAAAAATTGTACAAAGAAAAGCATCTTCAGCCTAGTTGCTCTTTTCACAGTGATATATTTAATGAAGAAACAGATATACTAAAATCGGAAATTGAAGCAGCAATAAAAAACCTAAAACATCATATAGCCCCGGTACCAGATCAAATCACAGCCGAAATGCTCCAAGCGTCTGGAGATTTTGGTGTAGACATTTTGTACAGGTTATGTAATATGATATGGCATACTCAACAATGGCCATCAGATTGGACCGATTGTTCTATAATAGCTATTTCCAAAAAGGATCTCCAGACCAAACCAAAACAACTTCCTTACTATGGCACTAATTTCACATGCCAGTAAGATTCTTCTTCGACTACTTATCGAAAAGCTTTTGACAAAATCAAATGGTCAAAAGTATGGATGGTTCTTAAAGATATGGGCGTGCCTCTTCATTTGTTTTCATTGATTAGGAATCTCTATATAAATACCAAAAGTAGAATCACCATTAATGGCGTTATACATACAGGGTGGTCCGAATTGTATTCCGGAAACTTCGGCAGCATATTCTGCAGATAAAAATAAATAAAAAAGTTCGTATAAATGTAGGTCCTAAAATGCTTAGTTTCAGAGATACAGGGTGTAAAAATTTTATTTTTATTTCGAATTTTTCTAAATAATTTCTGAAGTAACGTCAATATTTGGATGAAAATTGGTGTCTGGGAGTTTTTTGACATGAGAAATTTGATTTTGATGTCACTATGACTCCTACTAGTAGAGGGCGCCACCTACATGTGTTTTAACTGTTTTGAAGCGTAATAACTTTTTGTTCGTATCGCGGCAAGTGACAAAACCATAGTTTTGAGAAAAATGGCAAAAACTTTGTGATGTTGTCCTTCACTAATAAGAATATATACATTCGGTTTTATTGTTCAACACTAATTGGATATACTATATTTAGTTATTTAGAGGTATTTTTAGACAATAGAGCAAGTTTCGTATAAAAAAAATGTTGGTTAATTCTTTCTTGCTTCGTTTTCTGCATTGAATACAGTAAGAAGTTGAAGTTAAAAGGCGGTAAACGGCAAAAAACTGTTCAAATGCCGCCTTTTAACTGCAAAACCTTTGACGTACCGCTATTTAGAATCAAGTAAAATATGTTAAGGTTTTAACTTAAAAAAGATAAGTTTTAAGTAACATCTATTTATAAACACACTTTAATTTTTAAATTAATAGTCATGTTGCAAATTTTAAGTAGTTTTATGATAACAATTATATAGTAAAAGGAATAATTTTAGGTATAACAGGGTAGTCCATAATGGATTGTTCTGTATATATTCCCATGCAGTTTTTGTTTGCCTGCGGCCATTTTATAAACTAGAGAGTTGTTTTTGTTGTTTTACTTAGAGATATAACAAAAATGGTTAATTGAGAAGTGCCACCTCAAAAATTTTTGCATCCGGCGCTAGTTTGGTGTCTGCTTTTTGTTGTTTTAAGCAAGAGGATACGCCGATGCCCCCTCTTTTAAAACCCAAAACAAATTTGCACTTCTGATCGATATACTAGAGTCTCCAAGTTAAAAAAATAATAGCAAGGTTTTCATTTTTATAATATATATATATATATATATATATATATATATATATATATATATATATATATATATATATATATATATATATATATATATATATATATATATATATATATATATATATATATATATATATATATATATATTTTTCCTGGCTTTAAATTACGCTTAAAATAAAAAAAGTTGAATGGATGAGTGAAAAATCTTTTCTTCAATAAATACTATAAATAATTTATTTATTGCCAATTAATTCGAAATATGAATATGAAACAATTAAACATTAAGATAACTCATAAATATATTTGTAAATATACTGATGTACCATTTAAAAGAAAAACTTATGGAGGCACTATAATAGTACTTATTTAATTAATGATACTTAATTTAATTAATAATACTTAATTATTGATAAATTTTACTAATTCGGACTATTTTTTTTTATTTCAGGGGTAAAATTTATATTTTGTTAACACATGACAAATTTAGCTACAAATTCATCATATAAATATGTATTGAATAATAAATAATATATAATAATCTAAAATACCTATAAAAATAGTTTAAAAGCTTACCTTTGCACAAAAGCCAATCACTATTATTATAATAAATTATTATTAATCACTTTATATAAGCCGAAAAATGCGATGCGTGCCTGGATTCGCAATCGACTAATTTATCTGTCGCGAAATATACCGCCTTCTTACTATCAAATTTACGTCCGTGTCAAAGTCCGCGTGGTGATTTTGACCGTTAAAAAAGGGCGCAATAGTCACATACCGCTTTTTTACTACAAGTTTCGTGACGTATTTCACGATCTTATTTAACGAATAGGGTGGTATTAAACAATGCCGCCTTATAACTTCAAGTTTTATGACGTATTTGATATCCATCTTTTAGGAATAGAGCAATTACTGTCTAATGCCGCCTTTTTACTACATAATATGCATCATTACGTCATCGTTTTTTAAATATAAATGGCATATTTGCAAGAATGCCGCCTTTTAACTTAAATATTTACACTTGCCGCCTTTTTACTTCCAAAATGGTGACGTTATGTCACTTGCCGCTTTTTTCAAATTTCAAAAATCGTAGAAAAAAAAATATTTTTCAAAAATATTTTTGAATATTTAGATAGGGGTCACATTAGTCTAAAAATGCAAAAATCTCGAAATTGAAAAAAATTCACTTGCTGCCTTTTAACTCGTTGAGTAGATAATTATTTCACTGAAATAATATATTTGAAAATTTTAATTCTTTTTAAAATTAATCATAAATTTTTCTGTAAAAAATGACGATAAAACAGTTTTTGTTGAACTTTTGACACAAAAATATTTCAAATTTATGATTTCAGTTTAATAACTATTTAGTCAACATGTTTAATTAATGTCAATGATGACAGGTATTAATAATTTCGATTCCAAATATCTCGAAAACCATTACTCGTAGCGATTTTTACCAAGAGACCTTTTTTACGTAAAAAACGCCGTAAATGCATATTTTTTTACTCAGTAGTTTTATACAGGTACGGACGAAGAGTTATTACACTTCATATCGGTTAAAAAGTATGTAGGTGGCGCCCTCTACTAGTAGGAACCATATTTACATTAAAATCAAATTTCTCCTGTCAAAAAACTTCCAGACACCAATTTTCATTCAAATATTGACTTTACTTCAGAAATTATTTGGAAAAAATTGAAATAAAAATGAAACTTCTACACCCTGTATCTCCGAAACTAAGCATTTTAGGACATACATTTATACAAACTTTTTTACTTATTTTTATCTGCAGAATATGCTGCCGAAGTTTCCGGAATACAGTTCGGACCACCCTGTGTATACTTATAATAATAAATGCAGGAAGTTTCTTGAAGTTGGAAAGTAAGAAATATGTTTTTTTGTATGTGGTATTTTGTTTACTACATATCTTTATGTGTTTTGTATTAGCAGACACCCTAAAATATTTTTGAAATAAAATAACTCGATAACGGAAAACATAATATATTCCGTTTTATAGAGTTTTTTAATAATATTTTGAAATAATCAATATAGTCACTAAAATTTAAAAAAAAATATATATTAATTTTCTGCTTTACATTCCAATTGTATCAACTTATTTCTTTGTAAAATAAGATAAACTCTTGAAATTAAAATGACAGACAGATATTCATCTTCTATAACTGTCAAGAATTTTGTCGTTTGAATGTTGATATCAAAATTTTAATTTTCCCTGTGCATTAATTCGTACCGAATCGAAAATGCGTAACATGTAACATTAAAAACTACATTTTTTTGATCTGCGAACGTTTTAAACTTCATGGGTATCAGAGCTGCAACAAATTAGATTAAAAAAACTTATAATAAGTCTTAAGTCATTTCCAAAATCAAAATGATTTAAATCTTAAGTCCATTCTTACATGAAGTTTAGGTAATTTAAGTCTTTGACTAATTATTTGATTTCAAGTTAAGTCATTTTTGTATAGACCTACATCAATATAATGTAATTTAAGTTGTTTTTATAACTTAAGTCTATATTTTTTATTTAAATCATGATGATCGGCGAGTTAAGTTGGCAAAATGACAATCGAGGTAATCGGGAATCGGAAATAAGTGATCGGAAATCAGCAAATCGGGGTAATTTGCTGATTTCCTTATATTACCTATATTTAATTTTTTGTAGGTAAAAATGAGACTAATAGCTCATAAAATAAAACGGTTAATTTTCAGAATACAAATACAAAAATATTTTTTTGTTAAATTTAATCGATTTTGTAGTACCTTATAATGTATCCACTGCAGTATAGATGTCATCGAATAGATGTCCATTAAAAAGTGGTGATATGTTTTTATCACTATGTAATATTTCGATGGCAAAAGTTAGGGGCTGGAAAATTTTAAGGCACTCTTCAATATATTCGAGATCAATTTCTTTCGTTCGTCTTTCGGGCTACAAAACGGAGTCGGGGATTAACTTGAAAGACAGCAGTCTTTTCTAAAAAAAATAAATCTTTTTCTATTTTGGAATTAAGATTTAAATCAAAAATCACTTTGAAAAAGACTTAAATTTTAAGTTTTAAGTCAGCTTTCGAAAAATGACTTAACTCATTAAAATGATTCTAATAAAAAAAGACTTCTGTAAGCTTGCGGCTGTGATGGAATTGAACGAATGAATGTTCTACACTAACCATTATCAGTTCATACTCGACAACGATTAGTGATCCATATAACCGAAACATTGTATAGTTTCAAAATTAGACACTGCCTTCTGTTTTAAGTCATTTGTTTGTCGTTGTTTTTGTGTCATTTGAAAAAGATATTTTTTGTCGTAGTTTTCCTAGAATTAATAACAAGTGAAAAATTAAGTTAATTTCTTGTTAATTTGCTAAGAATATACTACTTGTGTTAAAGATTAATAAGTAGAATAATTAGAAATAGTAATAAAAAAGATCAATTTAAATTCAATTTATTTAAATGCAGTTTGTCTTTTCTGCGATACATTTATTATTATATATTCCTTGGCCTTCAATAATAATATATTATATATTTTATTTCAGAATTTGCTGAAAGTCTTCCCGGCTCTACACAAAGGAGTCCATATCCTTCCAGAAAAAGTAAGATAATAGTTAATGCAGCAAAAAGAACCATACAATACGAAAAAATACAATATATAAAAATCCTATAACTTCCTAATTGGAGCCGAAGTACGTCTAAGAGAATACGCCATTGGGTCTTGTTTTTTTATTTTAATTGTGAAAAAGGTGTTTTTAAAGTTTTGTATTGTGGATTGTCATTAAGTCCCTACGATATTCTTTATTAATTATTTAAAAGCAAAATATGAAAGCACTGGGCTACCACTGATGTCACAAAGCGATGAGTTTTCGCATGCACATGGAAGACACTTTCGGCCGATTAAGCAGTCCTTATTACTTCATTTAAGATCTGGATTCTCTCTCTTAGTTTTGCTTTATGAATCACCCTATTAGAGGTATTGTCATATTGGCAGTGGCTTGACAGTAAAATGACAATAACAGTTTTGCGGGCTGTTAGGTCGTGGTTAGGAGTAGCTGGCTCGATAGCGTCTTAAACTACTCTTAACCACGGAGCCCGCAAAAACGTTATCATTTTACTGCCAATGACTGCGAAGAAGAATGTCTCTATATCTACCATATAATTATAGTTGACTGTCTTAAGACTGATGCCAACGATTGCCAGCGGTTTCCAATAAAATGTATATTTAATTCCAAAGTAAAACACCGCTCAGATAATCCTCAATGTGTTTACATGATCTACAAATGCTCTAAATGGTCTAGATCCCCCCTGTTCTGGGCGAATATGTTACCTATGACAGGCAGCAGTCTTGTCAACGGAATATTTGTAAGCAGTGGCGGATACAGAGGGGGGGCCCATGGTGACCGCCCCCCCCCCCCCTAAGATCTGTAAATTGGGTTAAATCTTAAGCTTTTCGGTTAAAAATGGCGCCCTAAAAAGCACATTTTACATTACTTTTTATTTTGGGCCCCCCCTAAAATAAAATCCTGTTAATACTAATACTTGTTTGTAAGTATTTTATTTAAAATATTTAGAAGTGTGATATCCCTCCAGTTGTTGCGCAGATCTAGGAAGCCATTTTCTGACAACTTCATTATTAAGACATCTTTCCCATCATCTGAAATTGATTTCTAATTCCAGATTTGTTTCATGGTTGAATGTAATGTTGTCGCATTTTAAGAGCTATTTTTTTTTAAATCTTCTAGTGAGCATTTTATTCCTTTAAGGGAAATGTGTTCTAGTAACGTCGTTGTTACGTTACCAGGCCCATCTTGTGCCTGATATGAAGCATTAAAACGCAGATAGGTAACTCTTCCCTAATGTTCCCAAAACGTGGCAAAACTTCGCTCACTGGGCTGGGTGTTGTGTAAACCAGCAGCTTTATTATTCTTTAGTGTTAAAATAGCATTCTCAATTTCCTGTTTTGAAGACGATGTGGTGTCAATACGTACCGGTCGCATTAGATTACCATCAGGGAGTTTTTGATTCTCGGTACGGCTGTTAATATGGTTTTTAAAATGCTCTCCCGATCGTTTTAGTTGTTGTTTGTCTGTTGTTAGTGACCATGACGCCAAATGGCTTTTTCGGTTTTCGCAGTAAAATTAATAATTCATAGACTTTTGTATTTTCGGGAGCTAGGTTTGACTTGTTTCTTAAGACTGAAATATTCTTACTCAAGTTGTTGTTTTGCGTTCCGTATTTATGCATTGTTGATTTTTATTTTAATAGCCTTTCTAGCTATTACAAGGTCCCATATGTATCTGAAGATATTCACTGTTTATATCTTTTCTCCACCGTTCTTAGGCATTGTTCAGCTATATCCTACAGCTATAGTGCTGCTTATATAAGGTCCATTGAGACGAATTGGATTTGTCATGTGGAGTGTTATCTACTGCCCCATTGAGATTAATTGGTCAAGTTTTTGTAAATGTCTAGCTGTTTCCACCTTCTAAGAAAATCTTTAGACGGTGCTGTTGTTGTCTGTCCTAATATTATTTCATTCAGTCTCTTTTGCTTAAAATTATTATTTGTTAAACCATTTTTTTCTTACGTTTAATTTTAATTCGCCTAATAGAAGATGGTGATCTGAAGCTGCCTCTGCTCTCCTTCTGTTACGTACATCAAGTAGCGAGCTTTGCCATGATTTTGAAATAATAATTTAGTAGATTCGGTTTTGTGTTATATGATCTGGCAAAACCCAAATCTCACTTGCAGAATATTATTTCAAATCTTAAGCACTATAAGATTCTATGTAAAAAAAAAGAAAATATTAAAGATACTTGGAGGTGGTATCGAATTCTTCAATCTATTTTTAAATTAAGTATCTCCTGTTGATGTTACAACAGGGGTAAAAATTACCTAAGAGCTTGCTTATTGCAGGTTAAAGCATTATTTTAATTTTATTTTAAATAGCTAGTAGAAAATATTATGTTTCTGTATAGGATTAATTTAATGTCAACGAGCTTATTACCTTTATATTATTAGTTTCCTTGAATACTGAAACAAGTGACATAAAAATACCTGTAGTAATAACGTTAAAATAAAACACGTAAATCTCCATTCGATTTTAGGACCAGCTTCCAGTGCTTCTATGAATAAATCGTCGACACTTCCATTTAATCACCGTATGGCTTTAAGAGAACGTGATCGCGACAGAGATGGATACTATAGCGATAGAAACGAATTGCTCAGGGAAAGAGAAAAGGAGAGAGAAAGAGAACGTGGATATATGAGTGATCATAATTCAAGGTATGTTTTTCGAAAATACCATATAATACTGTCGAATATGAACAGTATCAAAATGAATAATCATAAATCCGATTTTAGTTTACATGAAATAAAGGTATATACGAGTATATCTTCGGCCAAGATAAATATAAGCCTTTTAATACTTTAATAAACAACATATCTTATAAAAATCAAACATAATAAAATACTTTTGAAATATAATAATAAAATGCTTTCAAAAACGTCTGCCATGACTTTGGAAGCGCGATAATCGTCTGCCATTGCTATTTTTTATATAATACCGGTTATATATTGTAAAATTTATAAACGGCAGCTTTTATAAAATAGTTTTAAAGTTGGTGAACTATTTAAGGGTCCACCGGTTATCGATCTCATGGTTGGCAGGTATGGAACGACGGATCGGCGTAACGATTTCTAGCAATTATAATGGCTGAAATTTTTGATAGATGAATTTTCGAAAAATTTCAGCCAATAGAATTGCTAAATATCGATACGCCTATACGCCGTTCCGCTTTTTCTAGGATGGTGTGGATGCACCCTCACTGGACAAAATTTCAGGTTTTATGCCAGTGGCTCTTAGACTAAGAGTATAGGTACTAGGATTATCAAAACCGGAGATCTTTTTCAGATCCTAAAATGTCAGCACCATGCCACAAGTCTGTACTTTCGGTACTAGCTAATTTTTGGTCAATGGTACAATTCGTCAATGAGCAAGCCAGGCATGGTTTTCTAAAGCAAAATTAATATAAAAAAATAAAAGTAATAGTAATCAATCATGAGAAAGTTAACGTCAACACAAGCGAAGAAAAAAAATCAAATATGGACCGACTTAACTAAATAAAAAAAAATTACATTTTTAAATTAAAAATGCCAATGTCTATAAAAACATTATACATATACATAATCAATTTAATCTGGAAGCGATAACTTGTTTACTGTCTTCAAACAATGCTTAATTGCCGATCAATTTAATTATTGTTATTTTTTTCCTACTAGATTAACTCGGTTGGTTTTCTTACTAGATTAACTAACGTGTAGCGCCTTATCCTTTGATTCCTGCACTATGTCGCCTACACTCAGTGGTGACCTGTCAGTGATTTCATTTCTAGCTAGGTTTAAGACTGAATATCCTGTGTCAGCGGTTCTTATTGCTCGATGTAAAGTTGTTTCTTTGTTGTTAAAATATTTTTGTAAACAGTCTACTTGTTTTCTGCAAATATCTTCTAGGTTTGTAAGTCCCCTACCCTCATTTGTTCGAGGTGAGTATAATCTTGCAATGGATGCAATAGGATGATGCATTCGATTCTTCGTTAATATTTTACGAAAAATATTTTTTTGTTGTTATCTATTATATCATTTACCAATTTATTTACTTTATTATAATATGTATAAATAATGGGGTCAATTTTCGAATTTCCTTAGGGACTTTATTAGTAGATTAGTTACCAAACTGCAAACTACCGAAGTACCAAAGTATATATGTATCGAAGTATCGAACTAACCAACTACCGAACTACCGGACTACGAACTACCCAAGTACCGAACTACCCTTAATTTATTGCCTGTCTTATTCTGATGTATAAGTTATATAATTGTGAAGTTTCATTAAAACCCATTCAGTTGCTTTTGCGTGAAAGAGTAGAATTTTTTTTTAGAATTTAGAGTGAGTGGGAGGGGGGTTAATCACTTCGACCTTACAGATCCATTGTGTCCCCCTTTCTTGAATCATAACTCATCATACAGTCCCAGGGCTTTGACAAAAGCCAGTATCTGGGACGGTTTTATAGAGGGTAGTTCTCCATCTCCAATATCAGTCGTACCAAAATTCATGGCACGAATGGTTGTCGTCTCGGCACTCTCAGTGATGAGGTGTACTGGTGTTTCCCCATCTTCCCCACAGAATCTGCATTCGCCGTTTCTTCTTAGTTTCAATCTACTGAGGTGTTCATTGAGGAGACAGTGTCCTGTTAAAAACCCCGTGACAATCCGAAGATTGTTCTTACTCAGACCCAGGAAGATCTGTGATTTTTCTTGATCATAAGCCCTCAGAAACTTCTTCGAAGATTTCCATTCCAGGTTGCGGATGGAATCTTCCAAGTTCTTGAGTTCCGCCTTGAGTTGGTTACCACTTGGAAAGCAGAACGGTTCTGGTCCAGTTAGTGGAGTGTTCGCTCCTTTCCTAGCTAGATTATTTGCTTTTTCATTGCCTTCTATCCCTTGGTGAGCAGGCACCCAGTGTAGGAGGACTTTGTTTTCTTTGCCTAATTTATTCAGCTTCTCTAAGCATTCTTTGACCAATTTCGAATCGATTGATACTGAGTTGATCGCCTTTAACGCTGCTTGACTATCAGATAAGATGGCTATTTCTTGTGTCCGATAGTTCCTATCTAAGATAAGTTGTACGCATCTCTCGATAGCGTAGATTTCTGCCTGTAGGATACTAGGGCCCATTGGTTCGGAGTAATTAGCTCTCGGCCCAAACACTCCGATCCCTGTTCCCGTATTGGATTTGGAAGCATCAGTATACCAAGTTATGGTATGGTCTTTTAACTGATGGGCAAGCGTTTCGCTCTTCCAATCCTTCTTATTGCTCAATACTACATTGACATGTTTGTCAAAGTTGTACGTTCTTGGCATATCGTCCACTGGGAGTTGCAGGAGTGGTACTTCCTTTTTGAGGGTGTTCCAAGCCCCTGATCTGACAATTCTCCCAGTACTAATTCCGTTAGTGACCATTCTAATCATTGTCGCATTGGCATATCTACCAATGACAATGTGCAGTGGTGTTAGATCTAGAATGACCTCCATTGCTGCTGTTGGACAGGTTCTCATGGCTCCTGTGATGCAAACACATGCTAGTCTCTGGACATTGCATAGGTTTAGCCTTGCCGTCCGTTGCACTAGTTTTGTGTACCAGGCAACTGCTCCATAAGTAATCATGGGTCTTACTATCATGGTATACATCCAGCGCAAAATGTTAGGGGAGCAGCCCCATCTATTTCCGGCCAGTCTTCTGCATATCATGAGAGCCTTTATGGCTTTGCTGGTAGTGTTCTTAATATGCCTGTTCCACAGGAGTTTACTGTCCAGGGTTATTCCCAGGTATTTAACTTCCTGTGTTGGCAGTATTTCCTTTCCATCTAGTTGGATTCTTTTCAAGTTTTTCAGACTTCGCCTTCTGGTGAATGGCACTATCGCGGTTTTGTCTGAGTTGATACTCAGCCCGACAGTCCTACACCATCTCTCAGTGATACGGAGTCCTCTTTGGATAATATCACACAAGGTGCCTTCATGTTTCCCCCGAGCGATCATGACTATGTCATCTGCATACCCAATGCAGTGTATTCCCGCTAGAGTTAATTCATCTAGTAGTTCATCCACCACCAAGCTCCACAGCAAAGGGGAGGTTACTCCACCTTGTGGAGTTCCTTGCGTTGTTTTAACAGCTACAGTTTTGGTGCCCATCTGAGCCTCTGCTGTTCGTGTTGACAGCATTTCCCAAAACCAGCGAATAATAGTTCTGTTCACCCCTCTTGTTTCTAGAGATCGCCTGACCACCTTATGTGGTATATTGTCAAACGCCCCCGCAATATCCAAGAAGGCACAAATTGCTGTTTCTTTGCTATCCAGACTTGTCTGTATTAGCTCCGTTAATTGGTACAGAGCAGTTTCTGTGGATCTGCCCGTTCTATATGCATGCTGACTATCATGCAGTGGTTTAACCTTTAGATGATTTTCTCCAATATGGTTGTCAACTACTTTCTCCAGCGTTTTTAGTATGAACGATGTGAGACAAATAGGCCTAAATGACTTGGGATTTGTCCAGTCAGTTTTGCCTATTTTGGGTATGAAGATTACTTTTGCTCTTCTCCATGTGGTTGGTATATATCCCATCGCTAGACTGCTTCTTGTAATGCTTAGTAGATGGTGAGTAGCTATTTGCTGACCCTCCTTTAGAAGGGCAGGAAAGATCCCATCCACTCCTGCTGCTTTATAGGGCTGAAAGGTGTCGATCGCCCATTTCAGCTTTTGTTCTGTTATTACTAGCTTGGCCACTTCCCAATCTTCCCTGCAAGGATTGTGGGGTTCAGTGGGAGCTACATAAGTATCAATAGGTATGCTACCTGGAAAGTGTGTATAAAGTAGGAGATTTGCTCTCTCTTCCTCTCCCTCCGTGTAGCTTCCGTCAGATTTCTTAAGTGCCATGTTGGGGATAGATCCACTCTTGGTCATAGCTTTGTGTAATCTAGCTGCATCAGGAGTAGAAGTGATGTTTTCGCAAAAGGATCTAAAGTCAGACCGCTTTGCCCTTCTTATCTCCTTCTTATACTCAGTTAATTTCTCGCTGTAGAGCTGCCATTCGCCACTGGATTTAGTTCTATTAAAGAGTCGTCGGACGTCCGATCTAAGTTTGGCCAACTTCTTGTTCCACTAGGGCTTGTTGTTACTTTTTTGTATGCCTTTACTTGCGGGGCAACTAGATTCATATGCATCCAATATTGCACCGCTGACTTCCCTTGCGTACCATTCTAGATGCAGATGGTTTCTGGCCCTACTTGCATCTATACGGTTTAGGTTGTCTACGAGATTGGTGTTATAAGAGTAACGTGCGTGAAAGAGTAACAAAGATTCATATACAGGGGGTTTCAAAAAACATGCGCCATCTCTTGTGGGGAGATTTTTCACGTAAAAATAAGATTTATTTTTTATATAAACATAGGTCCGATTCTGCTTTGTTTCGTAGCTACAAGGTGTTATAGTCTTAATATTTTATCGATTTGTTATAATTTTCTCTCAAGTACTTTTAGTGATTCGAATGAAATTTTGAGGGTAAAAGTTAGTATAAGTGCTACATATTTTAGTTAGTGGGGGCGGAGAGCTCTGAAAATCATAAAAATATTTCAGTTCTGGCGGCGAACTTGAATCTTTGGATATGGATAGTACATATACCAAGCATCAAAAAACGCCTCAGACCCCAAAATTTTGGGACCCCCCACCACCGGTATGACGTCATTAAATCGGGCGTAAAACAACGGCTTTCAGACATATACATACTTTCTTTTTCTTTGTAAAAACCCATTTTAATTTTATTTTTTGTACTAAAACAATTTATTTGAAAATATGTTCAACTGTTTTTAATTATATGGCGGCCATCTTGTTATATAAATGTCAAAATTTTGACATTTTATCTGAAATTTCGTGTTTGATTTCAATTTATAGGTTTTTGGGGTCGACAAATTTAGTGATGATATTAAAATTTTTCTTTTATACATCCCTTCATCAACACCCCCCTATGCACCAACCTTTATACTAAAACATAAACTTCTATATATGTTCATACTATTTTATTTCATCAAACGTATGAATAAAAACAACTTGAAAATTAAAAATAAGTTAACATTCTAAATAAAAATAACATTTTAATAAAGTAAGTTAATAAACTCTATTAATCGTTTTCAGAACAATGTCCTTCACATGCACACAGCTGTGTACACCGAACACCGTTTTTACACATTTACATGCTGAACGCCGTTTTTTGCAACTACAAGCGATTAGTTCCTCACAGCTTTTCACAACATCTGGAATGTTAGACCAAAATGGCTGAAATCCGTCGTTAGGTTAGGTTAGGTTAGGTTTTTTGCCATCCCCAATTATCAAGCAATGGAGCTTGAAAGTCTTTTTCCAAGCAGTTGTTCCATATAAGGTCTTGTAGACTGGCTCGCTTAATATGTTGAATTTGTTGATATGTTGCTTTTACAGGAGACAAAGCATTTTGCGTTGGAGGTATATTCTCAATTGCCCTATTTTTTATGAAAAGGAAACGTCTACACTCGTTAACAGTACTCAAGGGTGACGTCACATCATATAATAGAACCACAAACATTTTCATAGTACGCAAAATATCTTCACCTGGATCTTTTCCCATAAGCAGTTGTTCAAAAGCCGAATTAACATTAGGATCTGCTATCCAAACTTTCCAAGCTCCTTTCTTGCCCACCCCACAGAATGATGACACAGTATCGCAACCTGTTATAGAATGAAACATTGGTAGATATCTGCAAATCTCCTGTAAAAGCTGGGGACATAAGCCATGGATGCTAATTAATCTTTGATGTTTCCCATTTCGAAAATTGAATTTTTACGAGTAGATGAAAACAAACAGCAGTTATTTAGCTTTTTGGCAAAACAGCTAACAAGCAAAACTTTTATTCGAAAAACAATAGTCTGTACGCTCGAAGAATCAGTAATATCTTCTTCAGCAGAATTGTTTTTTTCAGATATTTTGTCATCGTGGCATGAAGAAACAGACTTTCGCCTTCTTCTGCATGCTAATCATGCAGTCGATAATGGTCACAACTGCGTCGCCATTCGAACGGTAGATTCAGATGTTGTTGTCATTGCAGTGTCGACATTTTTTAAAATTAAAAACATTCAACAACTTTGGATTGATTTTGGAACTGGGAAACATCAAAGACTAATTAGCATCCATGGCTTATGTTCCCAGCTTTTACAGGAGACTTGCAGATATCTACCAATATTTCATTCTATAACAGGTTGCGATACTGTGTCATCATTCTGTGGGATGGGCAAGAAAGGAGCTTGGAAGGTTTGGATAGCAGATCTTAATGTTAATTCGGCTTTTGAACAACTGCTTATGGGAAGAGATCCAGATGAAGATATTTTGCGTACCATGGAAAGATTTGTGGTTCTATTATATGACGCGACATCACCCTTGAGTACTGTTAACGAGTGTAAACGTTTCCTTTTCATAAAAAAATAGGGCAATTGAGAATATACCTCCAATGCAAAATGCTTTGATTCAACATCATATCAAGCGAGCCAGTCTACAAGCCCTTATATGGAACAACTGCTTGGAAAAAGACTTTCAAGCTCCATTGCCTGATAATTGGGGATGGCAAAAAACTAACGACGGATTTCAGCCATTGTGGTCTACCATTCCAAATGTTGTGAAAAGCTGTGAGGAACTAATCGCTTGTAGTTGCAAACAACGGTGTTCAGCATGTAAATGTGTAAAAAACGGTCTTCGGTGTACACAGCTGTGTGCATGTGAAGGACATTGTTCTGAAAACGATTAATAGAGTGTATTAACTCATTTTATTAAAATGTTATTTTTATTTAGAATGTCAACTTATTTTTAATTTTCAAGTCGTTTTTATTCATACGTTTGATGAAATAAAATATTATGAACATGAATAGAAGTTTATATTTTAGTATAAAGGTTTGTTACATAGGGGTGGGGGGGTGTTGGGGAAGGGATGTATAAAAAAAAATTTGAGGAGTTGTTTGGGGTAGCATCTAGTGGTAGTTGCTACCTGTATTAAAATTTTATTGTTGTGCTATTGTATTAAAATTTTAATATCATCCCTAAATTTGTCGACCCCAAAAACCTACAAATTGAAATCAAACACGAAATTTCAGATAAAATGTAAAAATTTTGACATTTATACAACAAAATGGCCGCCATATAATTAAATACAGTTGAAAATATTTTCAAATAAGTTGTTTTAGTATAAAAAATAAAATTAAATTGGGTTTTTACAAAGAAAAAAAAAGTATTTATATGCCTAAAAGCCGTTTTTTTGACCCTCGCTTTAATGACTTCATACCGGTGGTGGGGGGCTCCAAAATTTTGAGGTCTGGGGCATTTTTTGATGCTTGGTATATGTACTATCCATATTCAAAAATTCAAATTCGCCGCCAGCACTGAAATATTTTTATGCTATCCGACCCCACTAAGAGCTAAAAAAGTGTAGATAAATTCATCAAGGACTTATCACTGGAATATTTTTTCAAAAAAAATATATGTGCGCCACTGATTTTTTTTTGATATCAAAATTATATAGGCCGTGTAATGCCAATTAAAAGATATCTCTTGATATTTTGTCGAATTCGGTCTCCTTGATTAGATAAACGCAATTTTATTAATCACAATTAATAAAATCAAAATAAAAATAATATTAAAATTATATATTTTACGTAATTTATTATTAAATAATACTAGTATTACTTATTACTACTATTAGTCCAACTTACAGAAATTTCAAATAAAAAAATAATGATATTTAAGAAAATTACAAAAAACTAATTTTAAAAAGTTTTTACATACTGTAACTCTAAAACTATGCATTGCTATACCGATATTTATACCAACATTTTATCATATTTTTTGATAATAAATCAATGAGTACTTATTTCAAACTTTTGCATGTTAATGATCTTACATTTTTTTAAAGGTTGCTATTGGACTTGGATCAAGGCAAATTAATAAAAAAATATAAAGAGAAAACTTTTAATCGGCATTAAACTGTTTACACTATTTTGCTAGCAAGAGAAAAAAGAAGTTAGTGGCGTACATGCTTTTTTTAGAAAAATATTCCAGTGGTAACCCATGCACCTCTCTGGTGATAATATCGACATTTTTTTAGCATTAATATATGTCGCATTTATAATAACTTTTACCCTCAAAATTTCATTCGAATCCTTAAAAATGCTTGAAAGAAAATTATAATAAATCAAAAAAATATTAAGACTTTAACACCCTGTAGCTACAAAACAAAAGCTAGCAGAATCGGACCTATATTGATATAAAAAATAAACCTTATTTTTACGTGAGGAATTTCCCCACTAGAGCACATGTTTTTTGAAACACCCTGTATACAAACTTTCGCGTTTATAATATTAGGAAGAATAATATGTGCACGTCCAGTTTTTAAGAAATTGTCATCAATTGTGATTGACACGCTGATTAATTTTTAAATAACATAACAATTATAATTTAGTTTTTTTACAGCTTTATTGCGGAAAGTAATTTACTTTCTTCACTAGTGCGGCAAGAACCTATTCACCGTACTAAAATGGTTGAAGAAAATGTGGATTTTTTGCACAAATACGGGAAAAATAATTTGTAAAATAAAACAAGAATTAAGGTTATGGCATTCAACAAATATTTTAATATACTTGATAATATAGAGACAGGATAAGATGCGGGGTTTCATTATAACAATACATTTTTATCGCTTGAAAAATATACCAGACAACTACCTTCGACGCGATGGCCTGATACAGAAAGAAAAATTACTGTTAAGGGGTCATCAATCATTTTTTATTGCTAGAAAAGGGAAAATTAATGGAGGTTTATACGTTTCTTGAAATGTTTTTTCGTTTGATTTATTGTATTTGTCTTATTTATTGACAATATTTATTAAAACAAATTGTTAGAATTAACCTTTAAAATTTATTAAATATTATATCAACACTTTTCTGAGTATTGTGTATTTTATCTTTCAATATTTCCAAACAGTAAAAAACCAACTATGAAAACGGCTTCATAAAAGCTGTTTGATGAATTAATGTTGAATTGGAAATTACAGTTTAAGAGAGAGTATAAATAGTGCTGAGTCTGTGGTTGGTTCCTTGTGAAACATCGTTGAAATATTAGTAAAATTTAGTAATTATTTAAAAGTTTTATTCTTACTGAATTGTTACTGTCTTTTCTGCGAAGTCGTTAATGACATTCTCATTTAATTTGTGACTGAATAAATCAATTACCCTATAAAAAGCAGATATTCCATTTCATGAATCTCTATGTATATTATCACAGATAACACATAATATTATATAAGTCCAGGGACTTTGACTAGTAATACTGACTGAAAGTTATTTGAAACTAATATAAAAACAACTATATTAGTAGACTGAAGAATGTAGAATGAGGGGGAGGGGGAGGGGACTAATCACTGCGACATTAAATATCTACTGTCTCCCTCTTCCTTGAGTTATAACTCATCATATGGTCTACAAGTTCATACCAAATAAACTTTTAGTCATGTGATTAACATTGACCGGCACATGGTTTGTCCATTTCTATATATTTTCTTTTAATCAAAATATTTTAGGAAACAAAAATAAATTAATTATAAATATATAAACAGATATTACTTACATCAACAAAACTCGCCTTCTTAACAGTGCTTAAAGGACATAAAGAGCCATTACTACCGTTTTCCCGTTCAAAATATTCCAATAAAGTTATATAGCGATGAATTTTTTACGGCTATTAAGGTATCAAAAAAGAACAATGTTTGAAAGGGCTGCTAATTAATTTATTTAAATCAAAAACAAAAAATGTGTCAAAACGAATAACAATGTCAGGAAATAAATAAGTAAATGTGGCAACTTGGCATTTTTTAGAGCAGAGCTACCACCTGAATCCCTAGCGAAATTTAAATTCCAGTTAGTTAGCATGGTACCGAAATGTCCATGGTTGGCAACAATGAATTTAAAAATCGCGCCCTCGATTTAGAAGTTTAATTTTGATATGAAATATAATAACCCATCATACATAATGATTTTCCTATTGTAAGGAGGGACAGGGTATTTCCCATCCTCCTCTGACAACAGATGTTCTTCCTCCGAGGGTTACTCCCTTCCATAGTTGGGGTTTGGCCCTCCGTTTCACAGTCGACGAGCTTGTCTCCGGCTGATGTACCCGTGAGGCGGAAGCTGGAGGATCTGTCTTTATTTTCTCTATCTCATTAACTTGGTCTCTCCTTAGACCTGATACCGGTGCTATCCTAAATCTATAATAGAGGTTATATCCCTCTTTCTCTATTGCCTCTTTGGATTCGAGGTCAATTCCTATTGTGAAGACCTGACCATGACCCTCCTCCGTCGAGTGGATGATTTGCCAACTCGATGTCCGTAAGGACATCGAGTGTTCTTCTGGAGTTCTGAGCCTGGATTGGCCTCAGCAGGTAGTTGGTGTCTTTTCCCTTCATACAATATTGCTGTTTAAATATGCCACAAGTTTTATTAGGGATTGTTGAAAAACACCACTCTCAATATTTATTTTGTAATACATACCTTATTTTTTTATAATATTTATCACTGGAATATTTTTCAAAAAAAAAACATGTGCGCCACTGACTTTTTTCTTTTGATATCAAAATTGTGTAGGCAGTTTAATGTCAATTAAAAGTTATCTCTTAATATTTTGTCGGCCTCCTTGATGAGATAAACGCAATTTTATTAATCACAATTAATAAAAATAAAATTATATATATTATCTAATTTATCATTAAATATTATTACTATTAGTCCAAACTACAGCAATTTCAAATAAAAAAAAATAATGTTACTTAAGATAATTACAAAAAGCCTAATTTAAAAAAGTTTTAACATCCTGTATCTCTAAAACTATGCATTTCCATACCCATGTTTATAGGAACTTTTTTTCATATTTTTTGAGGAGGAATCAATGAGTACTTATTTAAAACTTTCGCAAGTTAATGATATTATTTTTTTTAAAAGATGCTATTGACTTGGATCAGGGCAAATTAATAAAATAGCGTTTAACTCATCAAGGAAGCCGAAATCGACAAAATATCAAGATACAGCTTTTAATCCGCATTAAACTGCTCACACTATTTCGCTAACAAGAGAAAAAAACTCAGTGGCGTACATGCTTTTTTTAGAAAAATATTCCAGTGATAACCCATATGCACGTCCCTGGTGAATATGTCGACACTTTTTTAGCTTTAAAATATATCACATTTATAGTAACTTTTACCCTCAAAATTTCATTCGGAACGCTAAAAGTACTTGGAAGAAAATTATAATAAATCGAAAAAATATTAAGACTTTAACACCCTGTAGCTACGAAACAAAGCAGAATCGGACCTATGTAAATATGAAAAATAAATCTCATTTTTACATGAGGAATCTCCCCACGAGAGATGGCACAAGCTTTTTGAAACACCCTGTGTATAATCTGTATTAAAAATACAAGCACAGAGTACAAGAACATAAAATCAAAGAACGCAGATACTTTTCATTACAAATTTATTGGAAGGCTAGGCACGTAAAAACAAACATACAGTTGGCAAAACTGCGAAGTTGCGATTAGTATGCGCTGAAATTTTTTATTTATACCTACTATTTATATATTACTTCTTACTCTATGTCGATTAGTATTTAAGACATCATTATTTAACTGTAAAATACTACCAATAAGATCCTCTGATCAGTTTCAGTTCTCGTTGTGCATCATGCATTGGCGAGTCAAGTCGGGCCCAATGGTTCCGCCACTCGGACGGTTGGAAATCCGGAAGTTCAACTTTCAGCTCGTCACAAGGACCGGTGGTCACCGGACACAAGAGGTCACCTTGGGATTCGTTGCCATCCTTGCGTCAAGACAGTAGTATGAACGACAGCGGATACAAAAGTAATAGGGCAGATAGTTTTGAGCAGAGGTTAGTGTTAAACATAAATTGTTATTTCTGATTGAGAAATTTTGATATTTTGTTAAACAAACAATACATTTTTAAATAAACGCTATTAGGAGCTTTACTCTGGTCTTAATTCTAGAACTCCCGGATTTTTTACAACAACAACAACAACAACAACAACAAACAACGCATTATTGTGAAACAGCTTCATCGACAAAGGACTCACAAAACAAACAAAAGCACAAAAAAATATACAAACAACAAAAATACACAATACAAATCATACAATTCAAAAAAATTTAAGTCATTAAAATTACAAAAAGAACATACATGGATAATTGCAGAACAGTAAACAGTAAATAGATATAATTTTAAGAGTTATAAAATATTAAATACTTGACCTTTGACCAGTGTGTGAGATGATCAAAATTTTAAAATTCAAAATTGTTCATAATTAAACATCAATAACAAAGTCGTTTACCTCATATAGGGCTCTCTCCAGTAAGTATGATTTCAGAGCTTTGCGAAATGCGGGAAAGAATGAAAGCGACTTGATATTCAAAGGCAGATGATTGTACATTTTTTGGCATTGTATAGTATTGAACCTTTAACTAAATAGTTCTGAACTCGGGGTTGGCAGATAAAGATCGTGCTGCGCATTCTAAAGTGAGATGGACTTTCGAGAATAGCAGATATGTGCTTGCGGATTAAGCAAACGGATTCAAAAATGAATAAAGAAGGAAGAGTCAGTATTTTGAAATTTTTAAAGAAATTCTGGCAGTGAGTTCTACTGTTCAGTCTCAATAAATATCGAACTACTCTCTTTTGAAGTCCCCCAGAATGGATGGCATAACGAATATGTGACTCAAAAATGGCATAATAGGCTATTCTAGAGGGTGATAAGTTAAGTTCCTTAGAAACTCATGTTAGCGCAAACCAGGCAGCGCTTAGTTTCTTTGATAGAGCTTCGATGTGAAAGTCCCATTTTAACGAGTTGTCTACAACAAGTCCTAAGAATTTCACAGAGTCCACGACGTCAATAGTGGTGTTATTAAGTACAAAAGGTTGTATAGTACTTTTATATGACAAAACTTTAGTTTTTGATAGGTTGAGGCATAGGAGATTAGAATCGCACCAAGATTTAATGGTGCGTAAGTCACTGGATATAGTATCATATATTGCTGTAACATCTGGGCCGCTCCAAGTGAAACTAGTATCGTCCGCAAAGAGGCAGATTTTACCGCTAATGTCTAGATTTGCAATGTCGTTGATAAACACCAGAAACAAAATAGAGGGGCAAGTACTGAACCCTGAGGGACACCACATTCTATAGGCTTAGAAGAAGACATAGACGTATCAATCCTCACAAGCTGCCTAGATATCTGTTGCCAAGATATGACTTAAGCCACTCGAGCGGCACTCCCCTGAATCCATAGTATTGCTATTTGTTAATTAAGATATTATGATTTACACAGTCGAAAGCCTTAGAGAAATCACAGAAAACTGTAGCTGTAGAGGGATGGTTATTCAGACTTGAATATACATTATTAAAAAGGTCAAACATAGCATCATTTGTGCAACTGTTACTTAGAAATCCATCCAAAATGAAGGGTAGTAAGTATTTTATATTTAAGGAGAAAAGATAGACATTTTTTTACACATAGTTCTTGACTTGTTTTCGGGCAATCTGTGGTATAACAATATGTAATATTTCTAGTAGGTATTATAAAAGAACGGGGGGTAAACTAATATCAGGCTGTGTGTACGTTTGTGTTAATCTAATGGCGAAAAAGATGTTTTCAAAAGATTTTTACATCTATGGAGTGTGTAAATACTTTTATTTTGTCTGTGGATTGTGACTAAGTGTCTACGATATTGTTTATTAATTATTTTAAAGCAAAATATGGAAGCACTCTAAAAAGAATGCCTACCAAAGAAATTACATGATTTTCAACATCTTTTTTATGGAAAAAAACCTCATAGACGCGTTCCTGGGCCGAAATATACCACCCCTGAAAATATTTGCACTTATTTAAGACTCACTGTGTATCGGTATTCTATAAAGTTCCTAGGTATTCCATAAAATGTCTTTTTTTTTCGATGAGGAGGGAAAAAATCTTCCATAAGACACCATAGTTGGGTTGTGCCGGATTCCTACCGGCTAAAAAAACCCTCCTCGGTCAAGTAAGCACACCACACCGGAACCGCTTACGCATTACTTCTTACTGTTTCCCATAATAATTCACCTCCCTCAAGGCTTCTCATCAAGTTCGTTTCAGTAAAATACAGTCCACTCTCCTTCTTAATTCCATATTTTCCTTTATCCCACTGATCCCGCCACTTCTCCATCACAGTTTTCCTTGCTATTTGTTTGAGCTCTCCCTTGTTTGCTCGTTCATGAGCTAATAAGTGGATAGGAGGGATGCCCGCAATGACACCAACTGCCTCAGTAGATACAATTCTGTAAGCGCTACAAACTCTAATACATAATTTGCGCTGCAGAGCTGTTATTTTTTGCTTTGTTTTTATTTTGTCCATTGCCTTACACCATACCGGAGTTGCATATAACAATTGTGAATGTATTACGCTTACAAGAATTCTACGCTTTGATGACCTAGGGCCCCCTATGTTCGGCATTAGTTTTGATAATGCTGCTAGAGTTTTTTTCCGCTTTAGTGATTGTTTGGGTAACATGTTCATAGAATCGTGTTATACTATCTAGCGAGACTCCGAGGTATTTTACAGCATTCTTAGGTACGATCAATGTTCCCTTAACATCAAAAAGAATGGGTGCCAGTTTTCGTTTAATGGTTAGAATTACCGCCTCTATCTTTGTGGTCCATCCATTTAAAAATTCTCAAGAGGCCGGTGTTAGCTTTATTCATTAGTATTTCTTTGTTATTAGCAATCACTACCATGGCTACATCATCTGTAAAATCAATGAGAGTATCGCGGACGGTCCGCTCCATCTGAAAGCGCTGTAAACATAAATATTATAAGAAAAATATATTTTAAAACATGTAGTTTATAAATGTCGGAGGAAAACGGTCCCAAATAAAAAAGACACATGTTTTTGTGCATAAAGAAGTTTTTACATTCATTTATTTACATTAATTATTTTATTTTGTGTGAAATTATTGATGAATATCAATAATTATATTCAGTACCCGTCTATACGCGCGTTGTCACTATTCTGACTTCCACCAGCTGCCGACTGACGGGGTTCTATTATTGACGTGTTTGTTTTCACTATTACCTTACAAAGTTTCAGCCTTCAGAAATCAATTTGAGGGGCACATTTTTTGACAGCGCGTTTGAGGTAGCGCCGACGCTTTGTGTTCCCATACTGCTCTGTCTGACTGTTATATTTTTGTTTTACATTGCATTCGAATGTTATCTAAAAATTTTCAACCTTTAGAAGACAGTTTGGAGGTGCTCATTAAAATTACAGCGATTACCTTTGCGAGCTTCTGAGCACCAGGTGTCCCGGTAATACTTTGCGGTAATAGGATTGCTGACTGTACCTTTGCTTTTTAATACTAAAATGCAATCGATTTTGAAAATATGAATCTTCAGAAAACTCTTGCATGTTTTTGCACCCGACTCTTGAACTATTGGGACAATACTTGCCTTCTGTTTTTATTCAGTACATCTTATTTAACTAAGCGTGTTGATTATACTCTTCATACACACGAAAATCGGCACCCAAGGCCAGAAATGCTGACCCTAGCATATATTATTTTATACCGGGTGCGTCCTAAAAGTGGCTTACTCCTATAACTTTTTTATTTTTTAGGTAAAAAAACGAGATTTGGTATGTTAGTATATGACATAAATTAGGATTGACTGACGTATTCAATTGTTTTCGGTCACTTCCTGTTTTACCGGAAATGACTACAACTTGTGATTTTTAAATGGCACCCTCGGTATTTTTTACTTTATTCGATAGAAAATAACACTCAGAATAGAATGTTATATGTCAACTTTTGACATTTTCGCATATGGTTTATTTGAAATTACAACTTGCGGTTCGTAACGAAAATTTGACTCGAAATACCAAGTGCGTGGTATCAAATTATTCGTAAAAAAATGCTTTTTCCAAATATGCTAATGAGCCACCACATTTCATTTGAAAAAATTGAGATATGATTAAAAAAACGATTTAACTAACCTAACTTAACTGGCCAGGACAAGACACTAAAAACATTAGACGATCAAATCTATTTTTTCCAAAGGCTCCTTGATTAAGAATTAGTGCTTTAACGTAGCCATGGCACTGTAGATTGAATTTTAAAATACGATTTTTGATTAAGCGAGAATGTCAAAATTTTACATATAATAGGTATGTCAATCTATTCAGAATGTAATTTTCTATCGAATAAAGTAAAAAAATACCGAGGGTGTCATTTAAAAATCAAAAGTTGTAGTCATTTCCCATACAGCACATCAAGTCACATTTACGATGTGTTTACATTATTAGATGTAGACACAGGGTGACACAATTCCCCCGATGTAAATATGCTACGTTTATACATTGTAGTTCAACGTATGTTGCGTGTATACGTATGTATTTTGCTTCGTATATACATATTGTGCTAGATAAAACTACTTCTTATGAACGAATTTAGGAAATAATACAAGTTTTGATGCCTAACTTTTCGTTCTTTTTAAGAAATATTTATTCAATTCTAGTGCAAATTCAATTCAAGTACCTAGTATAACAACATACTAAAATAGAAACACTGGTATATCGCTACGATTTGGTGGACCTCGTTTAGTAATTTTTTTCTCCTCTTTTCCCTCCAGTCAGTTGGTTTATTAGCATACTAATTCATCGAGCACTCTGTTGGACTTTGTTGTATTTTATTTCCAGATTAACAATCTCATCCTTAAATTTTATATGAAACTGATTATTGAATATTAAACATATCTGTGTATATTGATCCATCAATAACTTACTGAATATCAGTGTAAGAAGTTCTTTGAAGTGTTTAAATCTTTCTTTTTCTGGTCCATTTAGATTTTTATTATTTCCAAACTAAAAAAAATTATATTGCAGAGCTAACTCAGCTAACCTCTTTATCATTATACGAGAATATTTGGAGTTTTCATTCATTGGAGTCAAAATTTGGTAAATTGGGTATCGAGTAAGGGAAGAGTCGCTACTATAATATTAATAATACTCTTAGGAAGGTGTAACAAGGTAATTAAAAACTTGTACTTACCTTAAAATCTCTTTTAAACTACACACAAACAGAACATTTATATAGAGCTTCCGAATGATAAAACAATAATGGCTGCTAACACATACCACTCCTAGAAAGGAGAAAGGAATGAGAACACATAAGATACACTTAGTCGGTGTGTCTACGCTGATACTATCCGCGCATGCGCACACCTTTATTTCAGGCTAGAATGTAGACACAACAGTACACTATTACAAAGTGTCTATATAGATATTTATGTTATGTGTATACGTCACATTTTTACAAGGTGTGTACTATAGGCACAACTATGACACGAAATATCACACATACATATGACTTATACATTGTATGTCTCATATACCGACGTCAGATTTCATCATTTTAATAATTATTTGTTACGTTACAAAAAACTCTTTAGAATATTGAGTGCATACGGTATACAACTAGTATACACTGTATCACACAATTATATCAATATAAACCTGCGTGTATCTCATATGTATATGTTAGAACTAGATGAACACTTAGGTACACTTTAACATATGTTGTTTCTTATGTGTCTCCCTTGTAGAAACGTAATTTCATTTGGACGTGCTATATGGATTCCGGTGAAACAGGACATGACCAAAAACAATTGAATACGTCAATCAATCCTAATATATGTCATATACTAACATACCAAATCTCGTTTTTTTTTTATCTGAAAAAATAAAAAAAAGTTATAAGGGTGAGCTACTTTTGAGACGCACCCGGTACAGTATGCCTTAATTTTATTTTTTATCGACAGTATAAAAAATAAAAATGTACCCATCTCATGGCCTTGAATATACACGGTGAGTCTTAAATAAGTGCAAATATTTTTAGAGGTAGTATACCGTATGATCGAATAAAAACGGCGCCGGCGGCGTCATCGATGGCTATGAAATGAAGATCGCTGTCATTTTATATGTAAAATCTTATGAGAAATGTCATCGATCGTCATTTCATGGCCATCGCTGACGCCGTTTTTATTCGATCATACGGTATTTCGACCCCAGAAACACGATTATGAGGTTTTTTCGCAAAAAAAAATTGAAAATTTTAAATTTTTTGAAAAAATTTTTGGATTTTTTTTAGTTCTTAGTTGAAAAATATAATTTGTTGATAATATGGCAACATAGGTAGTAAATTAAATATACAAGAAAGAAAACCCAGAAAAGTTCCAGTGGTTCTCAAAATTTTAGCAAAAAATATTTTTTTTTTAATTTTCGGAGTAAAATATCTCGGTTAGTTTAGATTTATTTGAAAAACAATAAAGAGGAAATATGTTTCTTTTATCGAGATCTACCAGCCCTGAGGATATAAGCACTTATTTAACACTCACCCTGTATAACTACAGTCTTCTAGAATACAGATAGATAATATTATTTCAGAGCTATTTTTAAATAAATCTGATATACGCCAGCTGAAGATAAATTTGATTTAATCATTTATTTTTTAGAGAGTTTTTGTATGAATTATAAAATTTACCAGAAAATATACTGAAATTTAAACAACCTATTTTCTAAATTTTACATATCATCAAAAAATATGCTATTGACGAATTTATTTGTCTTTATAGAGGCATGTTCGATCGCCAAGACAGTTTGAGGTCAGATTACATGAGTGACAGAGAGTCGACCAGATATGGAATTGTTCAACAAGCATCAATCGAGAGTGCGGATTCCAGATTGTGCTATTTGACATCATCCGAGGTAAGTGACATATTGTTTTTGATGATTGCGCAGCCTCGATTCAATTAATAATTACTGCTCATTATATCTTCTCCTTTTTATCTACAGCGTGTGCCAAAATTTTCTGAACAAATCGAAAAAAATATTGAGTGATAGAAAAAAGTTTATATGGAATTAATTCAGCATATCTATCAGAATAATATATTTTGACATCATTATGTCGTCTTCTTTACGTGTTTTTCAATTTTGCGGAAGAAAAATATTGTTTTATGTAGCTATTTTTTGTTAAGTTTTTGATATCTATGAGAGTATAGGTAATTGTAATTAATTAAATAATTTTTAAGTTCGAAAAATATTCGCTTGTGAACATCATCTGTGTTAGCATCAGCATCTGTTAGGGCCAATCAGAAACCGGCAATTTCTGAAAAATATGCACGTGAAAATGGATAAATATTTATATTGTGATGGCTGTAAAATATTTAATAACAGGTAGTTTATACTTCCCTAATCATTTTTTAATAATTATAATTACAATAACAATATTTCAAATAATTCATTATGGGCCTATTTCTGAGAAAATTTCCATGTTTCTGACTGGTCATGACTGCATGATAAGAACCCTAGAGGGCATTTTTTTTTTCGAACTTGAAAATAATTTTCAGGGATTTTTTTTTGGTCGAGTTACTAAGTGGATTTTTTCCCAAAGTGCCACGAAGTCTTAGTTTCTGAGATATATCCAATATTTATTCTTACTTGGCCATCCGATACATAGACATAAAAATATAGACGTTTTTAGTTTAAAAATTAAAAATTTAGTGAATAGTATACCGGGTGCGTCTCAAAAGTGGCTCACCCCTATAACTTTTTTATTTTTTTAGATAAAACAACGAGATTTGGTATGTTAGTATATGACATAAATTGGGATTGATTGACGTATTCAATTGTTTTTGGTCACTTCCGGTTTCACCGGAAATAACTACAAATTTTGATTTTTAAATGGCACCCTCGGCATTTTTTTACTGTATTCGATAGAAAATGACACTCTGAATCGAATGACATATCATATGTCAATTTTTGATATAGTCACTCAAAAACAAATTCTATTTTAAATTTCAATCTAGAGTGCCATGGCTGTGTTAAAAACACTAATTTTTAATCAAGGAGCCTTTGAAAAATAGATTTGATTGTCAAATGTTTTTAGTGTCTTGTCCTGGCCGGTTAAAAGATGCCCAAATCGTATCTTTAATAATATCTCAATTTTTTCAAATGGAACTAGGGTGGCTCATTACCATATTTGGAAAAAGATTTTTTTAAGAATAATTTGATACCACACACTTGGTATTGTGAGTCAAATTGACGCTATGAACCGCATGTTACAATTTCAAATAAACCATATGCCAAAATGTCAAAAGTTGACATGTGATGTCATTCGATTTAGAGTGTCATTTTCTATCAAATAAAGTAAAAAAAATACCGGTGGTGCCATTTAAAAATCAAAAGTTGTAGTCATTTCCGGTGAAACCGGAAGTGACCGATAACAATTGAATACGTCAATCAATCCCAATTTATGTCATACAGTAACATACCAAATATCGTTGTTTTATCTGAAAATATAAAAGAGTTATAGGGGGTGAGCCACTTTTGAGACGCACGGTATTGTTTTATTAGAAGTAAAAATAGCGAGGCTGTACATTTGATTAGGCTGTACGCCGACAAACAGGCGAACCACAAAATAGCCATTTATGTAACAAGTTGCGAAATGAATGTGTTTTAAGCACGGGACGCAAAATTGTCCAACGAGGCGAAAGCCTATTTGGACAATGCGTCGATTGCTTAAAACACTCTTTTCGCAACGAATTTCATACAAGATTTTTTGTGAAAGCGGATAATTTGAGATTTTCATGCTATTATTATTATTTATTTTTAAACATTTTTTAAAATGTTCTGGTAATCGGTTTCTAAGGCATTGTTATGCATTGTTTAATGACAAAGTTTTGTCAGGTTCAAACATCGCTGTATTTTCTACATTTCATTTTTTACTTTTAGGTACTAAAGCCTAAACAAGTGTCACTTTTAGATACTAGTGCCTAAAAGAATGTCATTTCAATCAATCTCAAATAAATATCAAAAACTGTCAATTTCGAGACGCTTTCACAAAAAATCATTTTTACTCCGAATAGAATATGCTATTTTTTTTCAAACGCCACAAATCATTTTTTAAACAATTTGAAACGTTCCAAATAACATAAAGGATTTAAAAGTAATACCGTGTATGTAATTATATATCGAGAAACTGTGGTTAGGCTCATTGCATTTGACTCTTTATGTCAGTTTAATAATATATTTTATCTATAACCGTTTAGTTATAACGTTTTTACATCCTATTTTTTTTGTATTTCAGTTACGTTATGAGATTCATTACACAACTAGTGGTGTTATGAATCTATAACACAACTAGTTTCTATAATAATGAAAAACAACTACGAGCATCTAAATATATTAACTTTTCCGGCAATAATGATTCCGTGGCACGTACTGGGGCGACTTCTACATCTGAAGGGAGACTTTCGGAATCGCTCATCGTAATTTTTAAAATTATTTTTCTGGGCAAAAAGTGCTCGCGTTTACTTGACAGGGCAAACTGACTTTTCAGAAAAAAATGTGACAAATGTCATAGTTAAAGATGGGCGACTAATAAACGAAAATTAAAACAGCATTTTCTTATTTTTCGGTTGTAGATAAAACATTGTACATGACACGTGCGTTTAAACATGATTACAATACTCGTGTGATTAGAACGACTCGGTCTACGACCTCGTCGTTCTAATCGTTCACACTCGTTGTTGTAATCATGTTCATAAACACACTTGTACGTAAAAGTGCTTTACTTCTATGCCTAGGCGTTAAAATTACTTTTTGTCAATCACGGTGCAAAAATTAATACTTTTGTGACGTTTGAAAAACTTTTTTTTTGTAGTTAGCCATCATAACAATTATCACATGATTTATGTTCAAAATGTACTCCTCTGTTCTTGTGTACGGGCATGCTGACTTGATTTCACATTATTTTCTTTCGAAAATACTTTTTATCGATTTGTTGTGAATTTTTTGGTACCCCCTATAAAATAATATTAACCAGTATCGCACTATTATTAGTATCTAGTGATTTGATTTTAATCCCACATCATCAAGTCGACAGAGATGATTAAAAGGTAGCTTTGATCTGAAAAGAATGAGGCTTATTTGATAGTACCCTTGTTTATACAGGGTCCGGCAGTAGTGCGTCAGGCATCTGTAGGTCCTAGAATAAAAAACTTGGGAATTTTGTTTAAGTGCAAACCTAAAGCATGTACTAGGATGTAATTCAGGAAAATATTTTAACTTCTATAGGGTGGCTCAAAAAAGTGTGAGTGGATCGGGATGATTTTTTTTAAATGGAACACCCTGTATATTATTGCATTTTTGGCTTCCTTTCAGATCACTTTACATAAACCTAAGACATGAGTAAATATATAAAAATATATAAAAATTATATATTTTTCAGCCTTTTTTAAAAAAAATACTAATAATACAAGAACTGTCCTAAAATCAAAACTGTATTAGATATTTACTTTAGATGGTCTGTACTTACTTTGCTATAAATATGGAAATCGTAAATCATACAGGAGGTTCAAAATTCTACGCCAAACTTTCTAAAATATACAATAATTTTTCTTTGTTTTTTTTTTAAATGGGACACCCTGTATATTATTTTTTCAATAGATGGAGAATTAAAAAATGAAAATTTTTTGCATTTAAAGTATTTCAAAATTTTTAACGGTTTTGCAGATATTCCCGGTTTTATATTTCATATGGCATTTTCCACAGTAAATTTTTATCAAAGCCACCCAATTATTTTTCTCTCTTATTTTACCATTGAAAGCGCCTTATGAAATAATACTGCGTGTATCCGCAAAACTATTAAAAATTTTGAAATGCTATAAATACAAAAAAGGTTCATTTTTTAATTCTCCATCAAATAAAAAAATAATATATAGGGTGTTCCATTTAAAAAAACGAAGTAAAATTATTTTACATTTTTGAAAGTTTGGCGTAAAATATTGAACATTCTGTATGATTTACGATTACCATATTTATCGCAAAGTAAGAATAGACCATCTAAAATAAATATCTAATATAGTTTTGATTTCAGAACAGTTCTTGTATTTTTAATATTTTTTTTTAAGAAGGGTTGAAAAATATATATTTTTGATTTATTATTAATATCTTTGAAACCACTGAAATAGATTTACTCATATCTTAGGATTATGTAAAGTGATCTAAAAGGAAGCCAAAAATGCAATAATATACAGGGTGTTCCATTTAAAAAAAGTCATCCAGACCCACTCACACTTTTTTGAGCCACCCTATAGAAGTTTAAATATTTTGCGGAAATACATCCTGGTACATACTTTAGGTTTGCACTTAAACAAAATTCTAAAGTTTTTTATTCTAGGAGTTACAGACGCCCGACGCACTATTGCCGGACCCTGTATACAAGGATAGTACCTTTTAAATCAAAAACGTGTTTGTGAATTATTAAAAAATATTGAATATAAACTGGTATGCTGCGACATTAATGACAATTTTACTATATTCTTGTATAAAGTGTGCCTCTTTTGATTTACTGTCAAAATTGGATTAAAAATAAATTCATTCAAGCATATACTCTCAAATTTTTAATTAATATTAAATTTTTTAAGTGAAACTATTAAAATAATAGAATAAGTAGGTATTGTTTATTATTAAATACAATTATTCGAATTTGATTTGGTTTATAAATTTTTATAGTTTTTAACTCAACATTCTATATTTTATAACAAACAAAAAGAGGTAGGTTATAACTAATGGTTTTCGAAATACGAGAAAAAAATCAGTTATTTGTGTTTATTCTATGTAAATATACCATCTTCTATAGGTTTGTATCAACGCTATTTTATTTCCTACAATGGCAATGTATTAAAAATGTTTTTCAGTGTGATAGATATTAATTTTTCCTAGTGATATTTATAGATCTTCTAGCATAATTAGGTAAGTATAGAATTAATTATATTAGATATGCATATATTTAGGTTGGAGATCATTGCATTATTAGTTCGAGATATTTAAATGAATAATATAATGATTACAACTACATGGAATTACAATTACAATTGTTTCCACAGCTAACAGAATTTGACTTTTTAAGCTAGAATATTAATTAAAAATCAAATTATAAGCATTTTAGTTAGGGTTATGTTTTAACGTATTACCCTTGTATTGCCAAACATTGCAATCTTGTCAAATGTTAGTTACATTTATTGATATATGTATAGTATTATTTTTAATGAGCCACTCTATATATTAGAAATGTTTTATATAGTGATGGGATAACTCGAGCGAAAATTCGCTCGAGTACTCGATTATTGAAATAATCGACGTCGCTCTATTATGAACGAGCGATGCAAGTGACGAGTTACGAGCGACCAACGCAAGCAATGATCCTAGAATGAAATAAATTGAAATCCGATTGACATGCTCTATAAAAAGCCGAGCGAATTTTCTACATACGTTGCAGGTAGCAAATTTATACGACGTTATCCGTTGCGTATCTGAGTGACGAAATTTTACGACCTACATCGACAATGCTTTGAAATAAACTAAATCAAGCGATCAAGCGAATCGCTCGTCGCTTGCTCCTTGCCATTCTTCTTCACCGAAAGAATATGTACTCTGCGCACGCAACTCACTGTTTGGCGTTACAACAAGCGACAAGCGACTGGCGAAAAACCGTATTTTTAAATACTTACGAGCGATATTTCGCTAGAACGATCGCTCGATTATTGAAATCGCTGAGAACTCTTGTACTCGATTATCAAAATTAATCGGTTTTTCTCATGACTAGTTTCATATAGCATTTTTTTTATTTTAAAAATATATCACATATTATATAAAACGTGTACTAGACTTTTTTAAAAGTTATTTGCAAAAATCTATCTTCATATTAGTAAAATTTATAATACGGCCCAGAGAAAGCTACAATTAGAATACCAGCAAAAATGTGATTTGGTCATTGCCAAATTCTGTCACATTTTGTTTACAATAATTAGTGGGTTTGGTAAGGTTGGTTATTTTCTTTCTGAATTGGAATGATCATCTAAAAAATAATTAGTTGAACCGAGAATAGTATTTGCGACGTATGACTTGCGTGCTGTTCATTACTGGATCACCCTAAGGCCTCGCTCATACCACTTAATACATCCACAATAATTGTTAATTAAGAAAAAAAAGAAATATGTGTAATTAAAGAAACTTTACTAAACAACTATACTAATTAATAAAATGTTCACATAATTCCCCATTCACAGCAAAACCATATCCCAAATGATTATAAAACTCACGCCTCACAATACAAGGCTGTTAAGGGGACAATCTTTAACATTTCAACTCAATTTCTGTATTTAATATGCCCATAAAGACGGTTTTTAAGTGTGCTCTAAAGGAAGAAGTCGGGATCTTTCCCTGTGGTCTTTTTCTACTGTATCCCTAATCCCAATAGACGGGAGTCAATGTTTTTCTTTTCTGCAACAGGAAGAAAGATATTCAAGTCCTTGTGGTTTTGTTCCTGTTCATTATTTTTGTCTTCAGACTTCCATATGCTTAATACTGTAAATTTAATTTCAAACCTCTGGTTTATTCTTTAAACTGTTGACTTATACGGTATAGGTTTTTCGAGAGACTACCACAGTAAGAAGATACACTAACATACCAAATCTCTTTAATGCGAACCTGAAAAAAAAATAAAACAGTTATAGGGGTTTGGTTTGGTTTGATGAATCTCTTTTAAAAACACCGGGTATATTAAAACCTAAAAATTAATTTGCATGCTTATTTATTTATGGAAAAAGCCAATAATTTAATTCTATATCTTTACAACAAGACCCGCAGTTTGATTATAAGTGTTTTAAAAGAAACTTAGAGATGATAATTAACTATGAATATAATAATAATATTACTAACGACACTATAATAAAACATTGTAAAAAATAAGATGACAATTCTTTATTCGTATATTTTTTCATTCAGGGAAAAAAAGATAAATGTTCTAAAAATCATCTTTCTTTTTCGTTTAAATGGCTATATCAGCCAGGGGTCTCAAATTTATTTTCCAACTGTTACGGTTGTATATAAACTGGAGTCTGGATTTGGCGTGATATGCAGGATAATAAACGATACAAAAATTTACACAGATGTTTTCGTCATAAATTTCGATTAAAAGATACCGTGTGAACAATAAGTTTAATGCCTTATATTAACTGTATTAAATCACAGGCCTTGGGCAACGACAATATTAGTAATAATATGCTAAAAATAGTTCAAAGGTAAAACGAACTCAAAAATTTATTTAATTAAATAATAAAATATTTAATCAAGACTCTTTTCCAGGGTTATTGAAAGTGGGGCATATTTTACCAATTCCTAAAACATAGACCTCTACTTCTATCAACTATAGACATAGGTTACAGAAGGTTTTTATGAATGAGGGTTTCCGGTGTTCTAAACTTTTGGAAACACAGACAGGTATGCCTCAGGGCAGCATTCTCGGTCCGTTATTGTTTTTGTTATTTATATTCGATAATCACAACTCACTGTTTACTTCAAATATTTATCTTCATGCAGACGATATTCAGGTTTACAAATCTTTCAACAACATGAGTAATATATTTAAGTAAGTAACATATTTATGATAAATTAGTGATTGTATTCTCTATCATATATCTAGTGTTTTAAAATCGAATTTTTCTATTGGGGTCTAGGAAACGATAAGAGATACGAGGTAGCTTACTGTCTCCTTTGGTTATTTTCAGCATATTTCGTACCATTGAGCGTTGTGCGACCTGCAGTTAGTTTCCTTATGATTTCCGTTTTAAGTGTCCAGGTTCGCATGCATAGGCCATGACTGGCAGTACACATTAGTTGAATGTTCTCTTCTTTAGATAGAGTAGCATTCTAGATTTAAATATGATCGTGTCTCTTCCCTAAGTACTCCACGCTAACTTAATTCTTCTGTTGATTTCTGGTCTTGGAGATCCCGAGTTGTGTATTAATTGTTTCAAATATCCAATAATATGAAATACTTGTATAATGAAGAATATTATTATATGATACTACCGTATGATCGAGAATAACGACGTCCAGTTGGCCTGGCAGTGACGATCGATGACATTCCCCATATAATTTTACATATAAAATGACAGCGATCATCATTTTATAAACATCGCCAACGCCGCTTTTTTTCGATCATATTGTAAAATTATCATGTGTTTAGAAAGGTGTTAGATCAGAAGAGATTCCTTTCGTTATTTGCTTGTAAAAGAGAAGCAACATTTTTTGGGTAAGTGCGATACATCATTGCAATTGGGAGAACGTAAGCTTCTAAAAACTGAAATAAAAAATCGAGGTTGCTATTTAAACAAAAAAACAAAGTTGACGATGATCCCAGAAGAATGTTCGATTTATATTCAATACTAGAATTTATAGGACTAAATTAAAAAAAAATATATAGGACCTTCTTCTTATGCGCAGTAGTGAACGCAACGGGTATCGCAGCCAGGCATGCTGTTCCAGAGAGCATAGTAAAATAAAAAAAAATATCAAAAAACAAGTTTCATCATCACTAGAAACAAGTTTCTAGTAAGCTAAGTTTCTCTAAGTCTTTCTAAGTTTATTTCACTAAAAAGTCATTATAAACCATCTTTTTCTTGAAAAAATTGTGTTTTGTATTTTTTCGCAATACTCTAAGACAATATTGAAAGAGAAACAAACGGCCTTTATGATTATTTTCTTTTCAGAAGTAATTGTCTTTTTCCAGTCCATTATGACGATGATTTAATAAGAATATTTTTTGTACTGGCGGTTTCTTTAACAAAAAATCACATCTTTTCAAAAAAAGTAATTTAAGTTAAACAATAAAAAATGTTTAAAAGACACGAAGTTTCTGTTATATTAACTTTTTTATGAATTACAAATTGCTCTCTACAGGGTGTTTCAAATTCTACTCTCACCACTGGTAACTCGTGGCTAACTGGCTCTATCATTATGACGTTAAAAATCACTTAAGACGTTTCATTCTTCTGGGACCATTGTCAACTTTGTTTTTTTGTTTAAATAGCAACCTGGATTTTTATTTCAGTTTTTAGAAGCTTACGATCTCCCAATTGCAATGATGTATCGCACTTACCCAAAAAATGTTGTTTCTCTTTTAGAAGCAAATAACGAAAAGAATCTCTTCTGATCTAACACCTCTCTAAACACATGATAACTTTACAATATGATCGAAAAAAAGCGGCGTTGGCGATGTTTGCAAAATGATGTTCGCATATAATAATATTCTTCATTATACAATTATTCGTATCGTTCGTATAAATCTATGTCCTAAAATGCTTAGTTTTGGAGATACAGGGTGTAGAAGTTTCATTTTTATTTCAAGATTTTTTCCAAATAATTTATGAAGTAACGTCAATATTTGGATGAAAATTGGTGTCTGGGAGTTTTTTGACATGAGAAATTTGATTTTGATGTCAATATGACTCCTACTTGTAGAGGGCGCCACCTACTTGTGTTTTAACTGTTTTGAAGAGTAATAACTTTTTGTCCGTACCTGTATAAACTATGGAGTGAAATAATATACATTTTCGTGACTTTTACATAAAAATTGTCTACTGATAAAAATCGCTACGAGCAACCGTTCAATATATTTAAAATGAAAATAGTCAATACATGCCATTATTGACAAAAAATAAACACGTTGAGTAGATAGTTACTTGACTGAAGTAATAAATTTCGGAAATATTTATTTTTTTAAATTAATCATAAACTTTTCTGCGAAAAAATGATGATAAAATAGTAATATCAAAATAAAATTTCTCATATCAAAAAGCTCCCAGGCACCAATTTTCATCCAAATATTGACGTTACTTCATAAATTATTTGAAAAAAATCTTGAAATAAAAATGAAACTTCTACACCCTGTATCTCCGAAACTAAGCATTCTAGGACATACATTTATACGAACTTTTTGGCTTATTTTGATCTGCAGAATATGTTGCCGAAGTTTCCGGAATACAATTTGGACCACCCTGTATAATTAATATAATTAATAAAAAGGGTACAATTAAAAAATTAAAATTTTTAGTAATTTCTGGTGAGACAAGAAGTGACCCAAAGTAATTGAATACGTCAATCAATCCCAATTTATGTCATATGCTAACGTAGCCATTTTCGTTTTTTATTTGAATAAATTTAAAAGATAAGGGATAAGCCATTTCTGAAAAACACCCGCTGTACATACAAATCATTAAATACTGGATTATTATTAAACATTAATTCCTTTCTTGATTTTTAGCCGACCATACCAATAGGTATGGTAGGCTATTAGGATCGGCAAAAAAAAAGTTTTTTTAATTTCACTCAAAATGAGTTACTTGGGTCATAAATGACCTAAATACAAAATATTTTCATGGTGTCTGTCTGTCTGTCTGTCTGTCTGTCCGTCTGCCCGTCTGTCCGTCTGTCCGTTTGTCCGTCTGTAACACGATAACTCAAAAACCGCTGAACCGATTTTAACCAAATTTGGCACAAAAATACTGTGGCACCCGAGAATCTGGCTATTAGATTTTGGTGGGGGTGGGGGGTTGGTAAGGGGCTTAAAAATTTAAAAAAAAATCGTAACTCCAAAATTACAGTAGCTAGCGAAACGCGGTTTTCAAATTAAGATTAGGAATAATATTTGCAACAAAATCCATACATGTATAAAAGCTCACAAGTTTTTTTTTGTTACATCCATCCCGTCGAAACTGCTTTACCAATCTTGATGATTCTTCTTATAAATGAAAGGTATATATGTCTAGATTTGTTATGAAGTATTTTTAAATTGTTGAATGGCTATTTCTTTGTATAAATCGTCTAAATATTAAAACATACCTGAAAAACACCTACACACAATACCTCCAGAAATAAATTATTTGTCATTGTCAGTGGTTTGTCAGTTACATTATATATCAAGTTTTTAGATATTTTAGGGATCAGTTCATACAGCCAGCTTTAGATACATAAATATTAGAACAAAGGTTCGTTTAAACGACATTAGTGAATTAGCTACACAAAGCGATTTTAGGAAATTCATCCTCTTAGAAAGTAAAATTATGTCGGAACAATTTGTTGTATGAAACTTCCTTACTATGTGGTCTAGAAGAATGAAATCCAACAAAAAGAATTAGAAGAGATTTTTGAAATTCATCAACCAAATGGGTAAAGTTAGTAAAAATTTATATAAAACTTGGTGACCTCTGGATTATACACATAAAAATTGGCACAAAGGATCATTTAAAAGACATGAGTTAATTATTTGGATAAAGCGATTTTATGAAACTTATAATCTTAGGGAGCCGAATAGGGAATGAAAGTTTGCTGTACGAAAATGTATTACTATAACATCTAGCAGTATAACATTTTTACTTTTATTCGATTTTTTGTCGAGCGAGTCTTAAATAAGTGCAATTATTCTTAGCGGTAGTAGGTATATTTGACCCCAGAAACACGATTATGAGTTTTTTCGCGAAATTTTTTTTTGAAAATTTGGAATTTTTTGAAAAACCTTTTGGATTTTTTTTTAGTTTTTAGTTAAAAACCAGAATTTCTTGATAATATGACAACATAGATAGGTACTAGATTAAATTTACAAGACAGAAAAACCCGAAAAGCTGCAGTGGTTCTCAAAATTTAAGCAAAAAATATTTTTTTTTGGAAATTTTTAAAGTAAAATAACTCAGTTATTTGAAAAACGGTAAAGAGAAAATATATATTCAAGACTTGCCCTGTATAATACCCAGAAAATCGACAATTGCTAACTTTCATATGAAATACGAGTAGCTCTAAAACTCTTAAAAACATAATTTAAATAGGGCATTTGTAAGGCTCACTAGCTCTATATAAAAAGTAAATCATTTAAATCAATGCATGAACTATTCGAGGTGTAACGCGAACGTAGTCGCGGGAAAAACCTAGTTTGTAATATCATCAAAATCAGTCAAAGTCGCAGTTTTCGAGATATTAACACATTTTAGTATGGGCGGCTATACGTGCCTCCCGGCGCCAATTTTTTTATTTTGGATAGAAAAAAAACTATTGCAAATAAATTATATTTTATCCCCAAAACACAACCTGCTTTTCATAATCTTTATTTTCACGGAAACTTGCCAAGATATCGATCGAGCGATACCTAATTGCCAATTAAACTTATCTAAAATATCCAAGAAAAATAAGTAAAGAAAACGCTGATAATTATAGCGCCCCAATTGTATTATAAACGAGTTCCAGGGTGAAAATTGAAATAGAAGAAAACGGGTGATAATCAGTTTATTTTCTTAATTCCGAGATTAAAATCAGTACAAACCTAAATATCGTAGTTTCAAATAAGGTTGCTAACAATATATCCAATATTATTTTGGATAGAAAAAAAAGTATTGTGGGTATCTCAAGATGTGGGTGCGATTCTCACAACCGGCATTTCATCAGCCTACTAAATAGTTTGGGTACCTAGGTCGACGTAAATTGTTAGTGTATTTTTAAAAGCTAATATCTCCTACAAAAAAGCTATTGAGATGAACCAAAAAGCAATCTATCGAGAAAAAATGCACTTTGATAATAAATTGGTTTTTAAATTCCTTACTTTGTTAAACCGTTCCGTTAGAAATAATAACATTTTATTTCTCTACGTATAATAGAGAGAGGAATATTTAAATTTTCAATTTATGTAGATCATAATAAGTCAATTATTTTAGCATATAGTGTTTAAAAATCATCAAAACTACCTACCCTCTACTAGAGTAAAAAATCAACGAGATTAAGTGTAAAAAACATGAAATTTTATCCAGTTGAGCCCGAGTTGAGTTCATGAGTCCGAGTTTTGTGCCGGTCACTATAAGATCTGACTAATACAATCTCTACTTTAGATAAAATGATTTGTCTAAGGTGATTAACAACTAACGATTAAGTATACTTTAGGAACTTAAACTTAGATACATATGAATATTACAACTGACAAATATTTAAAACAGCCTTCTTTTTTTGGATCAAATTGACCTAATTATACCACCTGCTATTTTATATTATTAAACATTTTTTTTTTAATTCTGAAATAAACAACGTTTCTCTTTGGCCCTCATTTTTTACCGGATTAACCTTTATTTAACATATCCCGTAAAGTTGCGAAAACAAAAAGGAATATTTTACACTTTTTTTGTATGTGGCTTTTATTAAGTATATTTTATAATGCTAATTAAGTTATTCTTTTATTTTCACTGTTATATTATTTGCATGATGAGATCTATGCAGAGATTGACTTTCATTCGGATAGTAATATTCTAGTTGTTTTTTTACTATTTCGTGTTACTAGGTGCTGAAAAAAATTAAGGTTGTTATTTCTGAATTATTAATTTATTAACAGATTTAACAAAAGAATATCAAAAAAAATGTAGAGTAGAAATAAGAAATTAAGAGTAAAAGGTACGTTACTAATAACAGATGAATCCGCCACATAGGTATAGATATTTTTTACTAATAACAGGTTTACAAAGAGAATCATCTCTAAATCTAATATCAAAGTATGTGATGGATATATTGTGTTTTTTATATTCTAACATGCAGCGAATACTAAATTAATTTTACAGTCAAAGTGGATTAAGCAAGTAAACTTGGATGCTTCCCTATAAGTATACTTATTATGGATGCTGCTCGCGGCTCACTTCTACGCTGCTTGTATCGTATTAACTATTTTATCCAAGTCGAGTTAGAAGATTTCATAAAATCCAAGTAAGTTGGCCGCAAGCCTACTTACTTGGGCGTTCCGCAGCTTTCCAACTGAGCTGAGGCAAAGCTGTTGATACAATACCAAAAGCGTACAAGTGAGACGCGTGCAACATCTATAATAGGGCTGGAATTTCTGGTCTTGGGTACCGATTTTCGTGTGTACGAAGAGGACGGTCAACACTCTTAGCAAAATAAGATGTACTGAATAAAGACAGAAAGCAAGTATTTTCCCAAGCGTATGGAATCTAGCGTCATATTAAGTTGTTATGTAATAAATACTTCGTATTTTTGCTCTCTCCGACTTACTAGATTGCCATAGCGATTCACTCCTATACATGTAAACGCCAACCCAAGGTTTCGCTTGTCAGCAGGGTATAAGTATGTTTATATGACAATTATGGCAGCATCAACCGGGCTTTAAGATGGAATCATGAGATGGTGATGGAAGATTAGGATGTAACAGTCCAAATTTAGCTTTAACTAGGTTTAAAAATATATACCAATTTTTCTTACAAGTTAGATCAAACTCTTATTTATGCTGATAAATAAATTTATTGCATTTAATTTTTATAAACAAATATTCATTACAGCTATATTTTATTATCTTTCTTACTCTCCTTTGCTTAATTTATTTTGCTTTCCATGCCATATCTCAAGTCAGTAATCAATCAGTAATCTAAAATATAATTAAAATTTATTATCTAATGCTAATATAATCAAATTCACCAAAATATTACCTTTAATTTCTGGACTCGAAATCGACATCCTTTCCGTAATATTGTGTATGCATCGTCACCGGCATAAGGTTTGGTATGTTTGAGTTTGAATGGTTATTGGAATTTACTTTTAATTCTAAGTAATGTTTATTTTGGCAATGTTTCTAAATTCCCAGAATATTAAATTGCAACTTTGCAGTATAAGTCAAATTTCTTCGGAGCGGAACTCTATCTGATCGATGTAGGTTTCCCATTTTTCCCTTCAGCTTCAAAGCAGGTGTTTTAGTCAGTGTAATTTGTTGGAATTTTCCTGTTTTACCCGTTTGTTGGGGATAATCACTGACTAGAACTATAAGGGATACTTTTGCTGTTTGAGTTGTACCTTACCTTTTAAAAAGTATCTCTGAGCCGTTTATACGGGATTTTAATCTGCTCGTGGCTGGTAAGTTTTTTTGATCGCCATTTTGTCTAGTGTGATTTGTACTATTCAAATTATTTCTTAACAGGGAAAGCCTTTTGATTTATTTCTTTGTCATCGTCGATTTTCTTGGGAAGAGGAACTTAAAACCACCACCTGTTCCAGTAATTTCTGCTTTCTGAATCCAATTCAATTTGAACATCCATCTATTAGAAAAAAAAACTAGATTTTTTGTGAAGCCCAGCAAGGTAACTTTTTATGATATTTTTTATATTTCTACAGTTGAAACGTGTTTTGATTATTTAATTAATTATAGCTGTGTTTCTTTGTTTCAATTTATCCCTTCTAGGTAACTTTCTTTTATTTCGTAAACCTAATACCGCTCTCGGTTTTAGGGCTTTTTTTGGACCAGGCTTTTAAGACCAGGATTTTTCCACCAGGCTTTGAGACCAGAACTTTTTTTGGACCAGGATTTTTCTTTTATACGAGGATTTTTCTACGAAGCATTTTTCTGGCTTGCTTTTCTGACAGACTTTTTCCAGTACGTCTCTCTGGAAGTGGTATCCTTCTGAAGCACTGAGCTTGGCAACTACGTCGCTGGATCAGGTTTGAAGCAGAAACAAGTAAACGTTTACTGAAATTTTATCTTCCCTTATTATTTGTTTTCCCTTTTCTTACTTACCTTTTTTTATCTTATATTGATTCAAGGTTCCAGAGTTCAAGGTACATACATACGGTTCAGTTTTCAATTTTTAATTAAATTTAGTATATACAACGTCATCAAATTTGGTTCATTTTTTTTTTAATTTAATATCATTATACAATACTCTATTAATTTATCTTAGTGTTTCATTCATCCCTTAATTTTTTATCTTTCTAATATTTTTTTTTTAATAACAAGTCTTGTTAGATTCCAAGAATATCTTGGGGGTTTTCTGGCTTATCTGTGCAAAGCCAGTGGCGCTTAAAACCCACCCCATCTCTTCGGCAGAGCTAGGGCCTATTTGCACGCACACTCCACAGTTTAATAAGACGTTTTTTTTTATTTATTTTTTTTCGGTTCTCTATAAATTTTTAATTTTATAATTTTTCTTGTCAATTTAATAATTTTAAAATTTAACAATTTAACATTTTTTTTAAATCAATTTCCTTCAAAGGAAACGCGTGGCAAGGATATTTAAATTTTTTTCGAATATCAAATATTCAAATGCTCATAACAATGTTTTTTATATCGAGAATAATTTGGTTTAACAAATTTGGTATTACAAAATTGTTGAAATTTTGCAGAAAAAAAAACTCACCCGACATTTTATATTTAACTATTATTTGTGTAGTCTCTATATTGCAAATCAGTTTTACTTAAACATAATATCAGTGGATCCGATAGCCGTTTGATAATTAAAAAGTGTTGTAATTAAACTATGAGATAAAGAGAAACTATTGTCTTATCATTGTTTTCTTTATATTGCGATTAACGATTAATTAAGTAAACTAAGGGGGGGGGGGGCTAAAATATACAGAGTTTTCAGAGACTTGACATGTGTGTCTAATTCTTGTATTTTATTGCTTTTATTTCAAACATATATAGTTTTAAAAACATTATAATACCAGTGGATATGATAGCGGTTACATCTATACACGTACGAGATTAAAATAAAAATATACGTGTTTGTTTTGTGTTTTTTACGTGCGGCAGGGACAAAATTATTTTAAATTTTAAATACGTATATAGCAGGTATCGAACTACGACAATAAATGGAAAATGAAACTTTTAAAATGTATGTTTTAGAATAAAGCATTGTCCTCTCGGGTAAATCGAGGTTAATTTTTATTTATCAGATTTGGTCTTAAAATAGTTTTAATAGGAAGAAAGCTGACCAGTCATTTATACGTAACTTTTGTGTGGCTTTTATAATGCACATTAAAAAGAATTGATATTTATGAACATAATATGCGCGGATATGACAACATTTTATTAATTTATAATTTTTTGGTTTGTAATCGATATATTGACCTAGAGTAACATATTACTCTAGGTCAATATATCGATTATATTAAAAAGCGAGTAATGTCATAACATTACTCGCTTTTTCTGGTGAACTTATTTGTACAGACTAAAATTGAGATGTATATTGTAATATTGGTTTAACTTGTATGATATAAAACACAAAGTTGAAACAGGTATATGTATAGAAAACATATTTTAAGTATTTTAAAAAGGAGGACAATCACTACCAGAATATTTTAACATTCATTGAATTTTAATGTATATACAGCGTAATCAAAAAAAATTCATGATCAAACATGCTGCATGGTCAAGTTCCTTTTTGTTGTCAAGGCTAATCTGGTCGGTGCCTACTTTGTTTACGCGGAACTCGAACCGCGATCCTCGGCTGACTTGGAGACTCACGATATAGCCTATCTGATTCGTCTTCGAACCGGCGTGAGTGAGCAGTGCGTGTCAATAGATTTCACAATCTTGCCGGGGTATAACAGCACGACAGAGTTAAAGACAGAACTAAATCTTTAAAGGTTATAACTGCTGATTGAAGCGTTTGAAAATATTTCCTAATAGGGCGAAACAAGAAGCTGTAATAATTGTGAAGATCTATTCAGTTGGTTCAACTGAAAAAAATATTTTAATGCGTAGAAACTTAAAGTTACTGTGAATTTATAAACATGCAGAATGTGGATAATGTAGGAGGTGGCATCATTGCATTCTCTCTGAGATTATCTCTATACACCGCAAAAGAATTTCTGGAGAATGAACAGTAGCACTCAAAAAGTTTTTCAACATTTTCCGGAAAATGTCAAGAAAAATATAAAATTTTCAACATTTCATTTTTTTGGAAAAAAACCTCATGGACGTGTTTCTGGGGCGAACTATACTGCCAGTTAAAATACTTGCCCTTATTTCTGAGACACCCTGTATAATTAATAATTCCATAATGTGATATTTTCTATTATAGAGGGTCGTCCGAATTATTTTTCGAAAAATTCGCCAGCATATTCTGCACATAAAAATAAGTAAAAAAGTTCTTATAACCTTATGTCCTAAAATGCTTCGTTTCGTAGATACAGGGTGTAGAAATTTGTACACACCTACATGTGTTTTAACTGTTTTGAAACAGAAAAAAAAATTTCGTTCGTGCCTATATAAAACTACTGAGTGAAAAAATATACATTAACGTGATTTTTTACGTAAAAAATGTCTGTTGGTAAAAATCGCTACGAGTAACCGTTCTCAAGATATCTAGAATCGAAATAGTCAATACATGTCATTATTGACAAAAAAAATTAACATGTTGAATAGATATGTTATATGAAATTATGAATTTGGGAACTTTTTATTTTTTTAAATTATTCATAAATTTTTCTTCAAAAAAATTATTATAAAATAGTTTCTTTTTCTCAATTTATGATTTCAGTCTAATAACTCTCTAAAGTCAACATGTTTAATTTATGTCAATGATGAGAGGTATTGATAATTCAGATTCCAAATATCTTCGTAAAAAACTTCGTAAATATATATGTAATGTATAATTCGTTATTATTCAGTACTTTTATACAGGTACAGACAAAAAGTTATTACTCTTCAAACCAGTTAAAAATATGTAGGTGGCGCCCTCTATAAGTAAGAATCATATTGACACATCAAAATCAAATTTCTCATTCGAAAAATCTCCCAGACACCAATTTTCATCCAAATATTGATTTTTCTTCAGAAATTATTTTAAAAAATCAAAATATACATTAAACTTCTAGACTCTGTATCTCCGAAACTAAGCATTTTAGGACTACACTTATACGAACTTTTTACCTATTTTTAACTGCAAAATATTTTGCCAAAGTTTCTGGTATACAGTTCGGACCACCCTGTATAAAAAACACATTGGTTTAACTTCAGTCATAATATTATTCTTCTGACGTTCGAGCTTAAGTATAGTCGTTCCTCTGTATTTTAAATACAAAAGTTTTCCGCAGTTCAAGCCATTTCCTTTTAATAACGGCTAAGTCTCATCTAGTTTGGCACGTAACCTTTTATCTTATAACGTGCACTCGGAATGGCAGCTCGCTGAGAGAATATTTATCGCTTCATGTCTGTTAGGATTACATAAATCCAGCTCCATTCGTTTCATTTATTGTAAGTTGGTAGGTCTCGATTTGTTATCCTAAGCGTTCCAGCTAGGAAAAAAAATTGAGACTAAGTTGGAATAGTGCTTGATAAAGCTTTGGTTAAGTTAGGCAAACCGTATCTATGGAAATTTATATTTATTAATCTACTCCTATGTATCAGCTGGGCTAAAAACAATGTAATGTAATTTTATACAGACATTCTTTTCCTGATATCATTGTTGGATTCTATCCCTTCCTCCCATCCTTTACCCGAAAAACCTTAGTGGGTACGTAGCCGTAGTCGAATACGCAGAGTGACAAGATCGGCCGAGTACACAGTGTACACCTCCAAGCGCGCTCTATTCTCAAGTGTTTTATAAGCAAAAAATCAACAAGTACGAGTCCAGAACGGGAATAAAGGTGAGTGCCCACAGTCCTGATACATTAACTCACCCTAATGAACTGAGCCCCTTAATACTCGCCCGTAACATTGGTCCTTCCGCCGCAGATCCCTTTCTGAACTACGTACATATTTTACTTATACTCAATTAAATTGATTATCATAATTAATTTCTCAAAATTATCTAAATATCATTAATATTTTGTAATATATTATTTTAAATATATTCAATAAAATAAATTCTCGAACAAAATCTATATTTATCTTCTCTTTAACGCAGTAAAAAAAGGTAGTACATTTTTTGTCACTGGTTCCACTGACCAGCAATTTGCGACCGATCGATTTTTAAATTGCCGTACCGGTGTTAAAAGCGATATCTAGCGCTGTTTCGCGATACTGGTCCGGATATTTCTCTTTTACGCTCCAATTTATCGATACGCATTTAGTCTCAACTCTAGTCTGTTCTCTCTCTTAATAATTTAATTTTTAATTGATAAATACACTCAATTAATACGAATACCTTAGTAAAAATAAAAATTATTTTCTCATATCATATATTATTGTAGAATATATCTTTCTTACTCTCCCCCTCTCTCTCTCTCCCTCTCTCTCTCTCTCTCTCTCTCTCTCTCTCTCTCTATCTCTCTCTCTCACACACACACATACACTCTCTCAGTTAATTATTCTATTTCTCTCTTACTCTCTTAGTTAATTACTCTCTCTCTCTCTCTCTCTCTTTCTCTCTCTCTCAGTTAATTATTATATTCTATAATATTTTATTTTCTCACCTTATAAAGTAAAAATATAATAATTATTTTCTCATATAATATTTTATTGTAGAATATATCATTCTCTCTCTCTCTCTCTCAGTTAATTATTATACTCTATAATATTTTATTTTCTCACATTATAGCATTCCATTTCTCTCTTACGCTCTAATTAATTATTATACTCATTTTCGCTATGTCTGCAGATGCTCGCAAATTAAAAACTCTTATAGCTCAACGCTCTGTAGAACTTACTAAAATTAAAGAACTTAAAAAATCCGCTGATCAAGCTCTTGAAGATCCAAATTTTCACCCTAACTTTAGATGTAGAGCAAAACACTTAGAAGATATTTATAAAACTTTTAATAAGATTCATAATAATATAATTTTATTAGTCTCCGCACAGGATAATGGCGATATTGATCCTCATGTCAAAATTCAAACTGAATTTAATGATTATTATTTTCACATTGAAGCATTATTCACAAATTTATTTCCGCAAACGAAATCGGAGCTGGATACTACACAATTACAAAACACTACTGCTCAATGTTCAGGTAAAACTTCCTAAAATTGAGGTACCCATTTTGATGGTGAATTTAAACATTGGCAAACATTTATCGATATGTTTGATTCTCTTATACACTGTAACTCGTCTCTTAGTGATATATCGAAATACAACTATCTAGTGAGTTTCTTACGAGGTCCTCCTTTAGCTTTGGTATCTAGTACTCCACTTGCCAATCAAAATTATAATATAGCATATCAAGCCTTAAAAAATAAGTACGATAAGAAACGTTTGATTGCAAAAGCTCACTGGCAGGCTCTAGAAAATATTAAGCCCATCTCTAACGAAAATAATCATGAAGCTCTAAGAAATATGATTGATATTTATACTCGTAATATTACAATTTTAAATAACTTGGGTTTTCCCACAGAGAGCTGGAGTTTTGTGCTATTTAATATGATTTATGATAGACTTCCAGAAATTTTGCAAACTAATTTTGAACTGGAATGTGGCTCTGTTTTATCACAAGATATGCTATACCTCAAATCATACGATACACTCATTGAATTTTTAGAAAAACAATGTTCAGCTAAAGATACAATCTCTCTAACTAAATCGTTTTCTCATTTTAATAAAAATAGTAATTATGACAAAACTAAAACGAAGTATTCACAAAAAAGTTATAAAAATAAACCTACCTCTTCCTTTGTTGTCAACACTCAGTTGAAACAAAATTTAACTTGTCAAGTTTGTAACAAGGATCATTTTATTTATAACTGTCCAGATTTTATTGCTTTTACTCCAAAACAGAGATATGATTTAATTAAATCCCGAAGTTGGTGCTCAAACTGTCTCGGCACTAGACATTCTTCTAAGAGTTGTAATTCTCGTTCCTCATGCCGAACTTGTGGCAAAAAACATCATTCGCTTTTACATTTCGAAGGTCAAATAACAACTCCTGTAAACGTTCCTCCATCCACTTCATCGCAAACTCTTCCAGTTCTGCAAGCAAGCAGCTCTATCTCAGAAGTTGTATCTACAAATTTATTTGCAAAACATAAGAATAAAGCTCTTCTTTCTACAGCATTAATCAATGTTCAAGATGCGTGGGGTAATTTTCATGTAATACGCGCTGTAATTGACAGTGGAAGTGAAAGTCACTTTATTTCAAAATCTTGTTTTAATAAATTAGGTTTATCTAAATTTTTCCTCCCCATCCAATTGTGTGGCATCGGGAAAAATATTTCCAAAGGTTCTCACGGTGTTAGATGCAACATTAAACCTATTGGAAAGTCTGATCCGATCTACTCCTTGGAGTTTATTATATTAAACGAAATTAGTGATAATTTACCGATTAATTCTCTTCCCGTTGAACAGTTCTCAAAGTTTTCTCAATTGCCCTTAGCTGATCCCAACTTTCACCTCTCTAAACCCGTAGATATACTTTTGGGTGCAGATATTATGGTTTCTTGATAACAGGAAACAAACTCCTCTCAGATCCAGATCAACCCGTCGCTTTAGAAACTATATTTGGATGGATAATTACAGGAAGAGTTAAAACATCTAGTGTTTCACTCTCTGTAAACTCATACTTTCTTACCTCTTATGCTTCCTTGGATCAATCACTTCAAAGATTCTGGGAGTTAGAGGACGTTCCACAATCCTCGACGCTTTCTTCAGATGAAAAGCTTGCCGAAGAACACTTTTGTAAAACATTTTCACGCACTCTTTCTGGACGTTATAAAGTATCTTTACCATTTAAAACTTTGGAACCGATCTTTGAAGGTTCTAGAGATGTCGCCCTTCGTAGATTTTTCTCGCTCGAAAAACGATTGCTTCGAAACCCCCAATTGTATTCTCAATATTCTAATTACATGCGTGAATATTTAGATTCTCAATATATGATTGCCGTGCAAAATCCTTCTCCCAACGCTCATTCTTATTATCTGCCTCATCATTGCGTAATCCGACCAGATAGTCTCACGACCAAACTTAGAGTTGTCTTTGATGCTTCCGCTCGAGATTACACAAATAAATCTTTGAATGACACTCTCTTAACTGGGCCAAAATTACAGTCAGATATTTTATCTATTTTGCTTCGATTTAGATCGCATTTGATTGTATTTGCTAGCGATGTTAAACAAATGTTTAGTCAAATTCTTGTTAATGAAAATCATACTGAATACCTCAAAATTTTATGGCGATTTAACGCTAATGAGCCCATTCAAGAATACAAACTTACTCGCGTTACTTTTGGTTTAAGCTGTAGCCCATTTTTAGCCATTCGAGTTATAAAACAAATTGCTTTAGAACATTTAGTAAAATATCCCGAAGCATCAAAGATTTTAGATATGGATACGTATGTCGATGATATTATATCTGGTTGCGATTCTCTTTCTCTTGCTATAAAAATTCAACGCGATCTCATTTCTATACTGAAACACAGCGGTTTTGAACTTAGAAAATGGACTTCGAATAGCTCAGATTTTCTTTCTCAGTTATCTCCAAATGAATGCAAAATAGACTCTCTCTCTTTAAATATAAATTCTCTTTCTTCCTCTAAAGTTCTAGGACTAAACTGGAATCCCTCTACAGATGAATTTTTCTTTGATTCACCAGCGTTGTCCTTGACAAACAAAATCTGTAACAAACGCAATATTCTTTCACAACTCGCAAGCATATTCGATCCCTGTGGCATGGTAGTTCCTCTCACTCTTCACCTAAAACTGATAGATTTGTGGAAGTTAGGTATAAATTGGGATGATCCTGCTCCCAATAACATTGCTACATCTTGGCATCAACTCGTTCAAGAATTACCTTGTATTTTCTCTCTCAAAGTTCCTCGATATTTTCTCACTCTCAAATATTTATCCCTGGAAGTACATGGTTTTTGTGATGCTAGTGAAAAAGGCTATTGTGCAGTAATTTATTTTAGGATAATTCTTCCAGATAACTCTGTAAAAACAAATTTTGTCTGCGCTAAAGGCAAAGTAGCTCCACTCAAAAAAATCTCAATTCCAAGACTGGAACTCTGTGCAGCCTTACTTCTGACCAGGTTAATTGATTTCGTTAGAACTTCTCTTTCTAATAAACTTATTAATGTTAGTACGATTGCATGGTCCGACTCGATGGTTGTTTTGCATTGGCTTAAAAGTGAACCATATAAGTGGAACACCTTTGTAAGCAATCGAGTTTCCCAAATTCAAGAGAAATTACCTCCTTCTTGTTGGCGTCATGTAGTCTCCAAAGACAACCCCGCTGATCCAGGTTCTCGTGGTCTTCAACCTAGCGAGTTACTCGACAATGCCTTATGGTGGGCGGGACCTCCATGGCTAAGCCAACCGGAATCTTATTGGCCGCAATCAATTTTTACTTTCCCTGAAACTGAAGAAGAACAACGAAAAGTTTACATGTACTTCACAGCCCTCATTGTTTGATACTCTCTTTGACAAGTTCTCTTCTTTCTCTAAAATTATAAATATTGTCACGTTTTGCAGACGCTTTCTCTATAATACTCGACATTCTAAATCTCGTAAAACCTCTCCTCTCTCGAAATTTGAAATAAATGAAACTCTAGAATGTATTATTAAATGTGTTCAATCACAATATTATGCTAGGGAAATTCTCTTAATAAATAATCGCAAATCTCTACCTAAATACTTACGAAAATTGACCCCCTTTCTCGACACCAATGGAATTCTTAGAGTTGGTGGTCGCTTGCGCAATGCTTCTCTAAATTTCTCTCAAAAACATCCCGCACTCTTACCCAATAATCATAAATTTACTACTCTACTCATAGAATATACTCATAAACTCTATTTGCATCCCGGTCTCCAAACTCTTCACTATATTCTCGCTCAACAATACTGGATTGTTTCTGCTAGAAAAACAATTCGTAGTGTTCTCTTTAAATGTAGGAAAAAGTAAAAGAGCAGCAATGTAAATTTTATATTGCATTCATTGACCTAACAAAAGCCTGCAACTCTGTGAATGAGATGCACTAATTATGAAAAAGTTCGGAGTACCAACATATTTCTTACGGTATGTAAAGGTATCCATAACAACAAGTCAAGAGTGTCACATCATAGATAACTGAGCGATCCCTTCCTAACAAATACAGGAGTTAGGCAGGGATGTGTCTTAGCGCCTCTCCTATTCAACATATTCATGGCAGCGCTCTCCATTACAGTGGACAACAAACTGCAGGAAAGTAGAGTGGTCATTACTTTCAGATACGACGGAGGTCTGTTCAAGATAAAAAGGCTCAGGACAAAAATACGTACAAAATTTATTACAGAACTTCAATATGCTGATGACTGCGCTCTAGTTACAAAAACGTTACAGCAATTACAATAAATGGTAATCGACGCAAACATGTAAACATATACCTAGGCATACGAGGCTTTGGGCTTTAAGTTGAACATCGACAAAACTAAATCATGTGTACTCCCCCGGAATATCACAACAATGCTATAAAAATTGGTGGAGAACTATTGCAATATGTAACAGAAATCAATTACTTCGGCAGTTTGATTTTGGAAAAGGCTAATATTGACTCTGAAATTCAGCACAGGATTAGCAGCACCTCAAGAGCATTCGGGAAATTAAAAGACAGGGTTTTCTACAATTATGACTTGAGCACAAAAACGAAACTTGCCGTGTAGCAATAATAATCCCCACCATGTTATATGGAAGCGATACCTGAGTGCCGTACCGCTAACACATAAACGCATTAAGCAAGTTGCAACAGAGAAACCTTATGGTGCGTTTAGACTTGAGCACGCACGAGCTGAGCGTGCGCGCACGGCATTCGTTCGCGCTCTCGGCTCCGTTCAAACTAAAAGCTTATTTTTCGACGAATGAAGTGATCCATTTGTGCGCGCACAGCAGAGTTGTGTTGGCGAAAATAATGGACGACCAAGAAATAGTCGAGGCTGCAGTCATTGTTATGCACAGCTTAATTATTAAAATGAAGAAAAATCGAAAACATCGTCGCTGGTGGCAAACCCAAATTTTTTAGAAATCGATATAATTTGCTACAACAACTTAGTGTCTGAGGAGGGCTATGATCAGTTTAAAAACTTTACAAGAATGACCAGGCCCGACTTTGAATATTTACAAAATTTAATAACACCAAAAATTACGAACAAAAGATACAAATTTTAGAATAGCAATTTCATTAATATCGACATATTCAATATTAAATTTATTTACAAGGTTTTTGCCATGAGTTATATTTTTTTTTTATTTTTTAATAATACAAAGAATGTTTAACATCCCATAATATATGCAACTTTTCATATTTTTCAATTAATAATAACAAAGATTCATTGATCTACTCCATAATTTTAATAAAGAAAACAAAAAAAATCACACACGCACGCACGAACGCAGACAAAACAAATTGCGGGTCCAAATTGAGCACCATTCGACAACTCTTAAGAATCAAATGGTTTCACCACGTCTCAAACGTATCGATTCTTGAAAAAGCTAGCTAACTGCTTAAGATGAGCTGGACACATATGCAGAATGCAAGAAAATCGCATACCAAAATCTCTAATTTACGGTGAGCTTGTAGACGGTAAGAGGAAACCGGGTGTACAACTAAAAAGGAACAATAATATTTTCCATGAAAACTAAAAGGGGATAAGTATGCAGCATCAGCGGGAGGAAGCAGCGTACAATAGAAGGCAATGGAGAAGAATTATTGTAATTTCAGTTAGCAACTACAACCAAAAAGTTAAGCGGCAACAAAGCAATGAGATTTTTGAAAGCCGGAAGTGCGGAGGAGAGATCCATCACGTATCGGGCTTTTCAGTCACAGAAAAGTTCATGAAAGTAAACGCCTTGCGTAACTATCTTCTGATGCGTGTCATATACTCGTCAGCAAGTAATGGAAGTATGTATGTATGTGGTAGTATAATTCGACACCAGAAACACAACTATAAGATATTTTTGGGAAAAGAAAAAAAATTAAATAAAAATTGATTTTTTTTTATTTTAGTTAAAAAATATAATATTTTGATAATATGGAAACATAGTAGTAGCTTAAATGTACAAGAAAGAAAACGAAGGAAAGATCCAGTGGGGTTTTCAAAACTTAAACAAAGAAACATTTTTTTTATTTTTTAAAATAAACTAACTCGGTTTTGGCGACATCATAAAACGGTAAAGGGAAAATATGTTTCTTTTATCGAGATTTACCAGCCCCGAAAATATTTGCACATAATAAGACTCATCCTGTATAGCCCAGGAGGCAGTGAATATTTTCGATACTTATTTTCCTAGTGAGCTAACGGCTATAAAATTATTCGGAGTTTTGAGGTCTGAATTAACAGAGTTGTTTTTAAAAAACGATTTTATTGTTACAAACGTTCTCGACAAAGTACAGAGAGTGAAAAGTCTGCTTCGAACCGTGCAGTTCGCTTTTATATGTGACATAATGTAAAATAGGCATTCAGTATTTAATTACAATGAAATAACACTTATTTATACATATAACTCCTCCCCTGTTAAGACAAGAAAATAACGGAGTTATTTTCGGGGTCCTCTTCTGTGGGACTGGAACATGCTGTTCTTCTTTCTTCTTTAAACATGGAAAGTACTTTTGAGTTGTGGGTATTTTCTGAACACTAGGTATATTGCAATTATTAGACAAATGAAAATAATCGCAATATCGAAGATGACTGGTTGATAGGTTCTTTCTTCGTCTTCTTTGATCGGTGATAGTTCATTGAATTTTTTCTTTTATCTCGTATATATCGTCGAAGTTGATTTTCGATAGCTTCGAGCAATATATTCGAATTTGGACTTTGGTTTTTCAAGATTTTCTAGTTGTACCTCAGGCAGGATTAAAGGTTTTCCTTCTCTTAGTTGAACATCGTTTCTATATGTTCTTGAATCGATGGTCACTTGGCATTCGGATGGAATATTTATTAAAGTTGGTTTCTTAACATTGATGTATTGATTGATTCTGCATTGTGCATATATTCGTTCTTCTTTAACTGGCAAGAGTAGAACTTCTTTTTGCGTGATTTGTTCAATGACGGATTCTTTTATGTCGATGTGGATCGTTGAACAGTTGAAGTTTCCGGACAGTAGTTGGATAGTGCATTCGTCTCGTGCATGGAAGTTTTCTTGACAGAAGTATTTTTCTTCCAGGAATGGACATGCTTCTTCCTCAAATTGGTATGACTGGTCTTCTTGTGCCAGGAATGGGTATTTGGGAATGAAAATATTTTGATTTAGGATAATTGGGTATAGGTGGTAAAAGGTGTATTCCTTAGATCTAATTATAGGAACGTGTATAGCGAAAAATTAATTTATTTTCAGAAAATGTTACCTGTGTACCCAATAACTGATAATAGGTTAATATATTTTTAAAATTTGGAACTTCGTTATTTTTATAAATTTTTCTTAAGTAATTTGATAGTTCATTTAACTCGTAGCTTGATATGATAACGTTATGTAAGGCGTTCAACTTTGCAAACATAATCGCGTCTTCGAGATTATCGAGAAAAGTAATCAGACTCTGGCAGTCTAGATTAAGTTGCGAAACAATGCCTTGAAAATTCAAGTATGCATTTAAATTTGATATAGTTTTATCAACTGTTTGTTGGAATAGTTTCAGACTTTTTTCTAGTTTTTGCTGATTTGTAGTTAGAGAAACAATTGTTTTATTATAATTATTTATTAAGTTTTTCGATAGGGAAATTTGTAAATTAGCTTCGTTTATTAAGCCTTTTTGATTTTGTTCTAGCTTATTTATAGCATTTTGATATTTTTGTCCGTCTTCAGAATCTAGTGTACCGAAAAGCCATTTAGAGGTTTTTCCTACAATATTTACTAATCCACGCTTTGTCCTAATGTGCGGATAAAGATTCTTTAATTTATTTTGTGTTGAATCGATCAAGAATTGCGTTCTTAATAAAGTACTTTCTGATAATCCATAATATGACATATGGTTAGTAACGTTTTCTTTATTTACATGATTTTTAATAAGCGAAAAGCATTGTTCCATATTAATTAATTGATTAATAATAGGGTTTATATCTATATAATGTAAAAATGTGTGCTTAGAATAAACTAACTTAGAGGTTCCTAGTTGCATAGGCAAAATAGGGTTTTTTATAGTTTTAAGTTCGATGTCCTGTGACAGAATTGTCTTCGTGTGAAGTACCAGGAATATCAGCAGGATCTGGATCTTCTCCATCGTTGTTTTCCTGAAAATTTGATTTTTTCTTTACCTTAGGTTTTCTAGCTAGGCTTTTATGATATGTTCCTTTATTTGTTATTAATTTAATTTGATCTTCTTTTTCGATTGTTGCCTTTTTAAATTTAGGTTGATCTTTTCCTCTAGCTTTTGTTTTTATATAAACTACATCTGATTTAAGGAATTCAGGTGGATCTTGTCTTTTCTCATTTCTTTTTGTTATAATTAATTCCTTAGTTCTTGCGTTTATACTTTGAATATTTCTATAAAGATCTTCAGCTTGTTCTTTATGTTTTTGTATATAATTTGATACTATTATTTCGTCATTTAAATCGAATGGGTCAGTGTTATTTATATGCCCTTTAATTATTTCAAAAGGTGTATGTTTTGTTACGCTATGAATTGAATTATTATATCCTAATATAGATCGTTTTATTAATTGACTGGGACTAAGATTTGGATGATCACTTTTTAGACATCTATAATGTTCGATCAGAGATGAGTGAAATCTCTCTACAGGTGAATTTGATGTACTATTTTTCGGTGTTGTATAGTGTATCTCAATTTTATAGAGTTTACAAAAATCTTCTACTTCCTTGTTTTTGAACTCGGTTCCACAATCGGTTGTTATTTTCAAAGGTAAACCGTGATGGGTTATAAAAGTGTATAGATTTTCGATTATCGTAGGACCTGTTAAAAGCGTTTAAATGATATGCTTGTCCATATCTAGAAAAAGCATCTATAATTGTTAAAAAGCTCTCATTTGATATTTTAAATGTATCAATATGGATTTGTTCGAAAGGTTTCGATGTTGTAGGTGTTAAATTAAATTTTACGATGGGTGGACTTCGATCGTACTTATTTTTCTGACAAGTCTCACAATTGTTTACGTAGTTTTCAATATCTTCGCTCATTTTTGGCCAGTAAAATTTTGATGTTAAAGCGTTTTCATTTCATTGATACCGCGATGACAAGTTTTGTCGTGTGGTACATTTCAAGTTTTTCTTTTTGCTCGTTTAATGTTTCGATATCGTTTAGAAATTTACTACACTGAATAAAATTAAATGCAGTATTTTTAAATAATTTTTGTAAAGTAATAATAAAATTTCTAGCTATTAATTGATCTTTAAAATACATAGCATAGGTTTGTTTGGGGTCAATAAATTTTTGAGAAATTTTACAAAGTTTTCTGTTGATCGGCGTTGTGATATAGTTACATATATTCGAGTATTTTGAATATTTGTTCGTGTCTACATTTTATATTATCGATCTCTCCGTAGGTGAATATTACTTGATTTTTATAAGTGTTTAATGAACGTTCTGAAATAGGGAGACCTATTATTGGTTCTTCTAGAGAGGTATGACGTGTTTCTAGATCAGTTGATTCTTTTTTCTTTATAGGATTTGGTGGTCTTATTTGTATATCTGAGTGGATAATTATTTTGGTTTAGGTTTTATTCCTAATATTTCTTCTAATTCTTTTTCTTCTATATCAGGTAAACTTTCTCTATTTTTATTAATTCTTCGATTACTTCGTCAATATCTCCTGGGTTATTATCGATTGATTCTGTCTCTAAGGCGTTTAACTCTTGATTATTTATTGGTATTCTTGATAACGCATCGGCTGCTTGATTTTGTTTGCCTTTTTTGTATTTGATATTGTAATCGAACTCTTCTTTTGGTCGAGTTATAATTTCTCCTTGAAAAATATTAACTGGAACTTTTTTTATTAGTTTTTCGTGAGGGTTTATAGAAAAAGAAAAATTTATTTCTTCCGGTTGGCGATATTTGAATGGTATTTCGACAAAATTGTTTATTAATCTTTTATTAGTTAAATCGATATTTAAGTTCATATTTATTAAGTCTTTTAAACCTATAACTCCATCGAAATAATCGTGGAAATCAAATAAAATAAATTTAATTTTATGATTTCTTCCAAATTCCGGGAATGAGAGGTCAGCTTGATATTTTGTTGATTTTTGACCAATAGCTGTTTTGATTATATTGGTTGTTTGATAGATACAGTTCGGGAAAAAGTTTTCTACAATAGATGGTTTTAAAATAGAGCGCGAGCTTCCGGTATCGATTAATAATTTTAACTTAGGATGTTTTATTTCTACATACGGAAGAGCGTTACTTGAACAGATGTTTATTTCTATCATGTTTTTCCTTCTTTCTGGCTGGGTTTCCGAAAATTTCCTCTTGTGCAGGATTTTTGTTCCTCAACAACTTTCTCGTATTCGGGTTCCTGTTGAAATTCTTCTTCCAAACTATGAACAGGGTATTCTTCAGAATATTGGTTTTCGTATTCGTCATAATTGTTATAATCGGTATAATTATAGTTTTGTTCATAGGGATGCGTATTTGTTGTGTCTTGGTACGCATAATTATTCATATCTTCGTTGTAATCATTAGTAAATAATTCTTGGAAGGTGAAATCTGGTGGTCCAGTTGCTTGGAAAGGTATTGGATACTGTCTATTCTGATATGATTGGATTTGACTATCCCTTTTCTTCGAAGCAAAAGATGGGTTTGCTGAAGTTGTAGACATAGGCTCTGGTTTTGATTGTTGGTGTGGTGGAATGGGCTTTGGCTTAAAGACATTTATAGGTGGTCCAAAGACTTCTCTATTTGTTGGATATCGTCTTGGAGGCATTTCTCTTGGAGTAATATTAATTGGTTGACAAGGCCAAGGTTGTTTTTGGTTAAAATTTGTATTAGGTACATTTTGATTGAATTGATTGTATTGATTTGGGTGATTAAATTGATTTTGATTATTAAATTGTTGTCTATTATTATTTTGATAGTTAGAATTGTTGTGTGGAAAATTTGTTGTGTTAGAAAAATTATTTTGATTTTGGAAATTTTGTTGTGCTGGCTTTTGATGGAAATTTTGTGTTTTGTACACCTTGTTTTGTTCGTTAGAACTGCCATAGAGCATTTCAAAATTTTCAAATTCATTTACGCACGCCATTGCATCTTCTAAGGATGTCGGTTTTTTAATGTAAAGATTGTTTCTTAAAGTTCCGCTGCAACCTGCAATAAATGTATTTAACGCGGTCTTATCATAGTGGCTTATCTGACACGTTTTCTCTAGAGGCGCTAGGCACGTATCGTTACTGATTCTTTGAATTACGTTACTTTTTAAGAGTTGTAATCTGCTGCCAAAACTTAAGAGATGTTCGTTTTTAAACGGTCGCGTTCTCGTCAATTCTTGGATTAAGCAATCTAAATCACGTCTATCTGAGAAACATTGTATTAAAGCGGCTTTTAATTTTGACCAATTGTCTAATTCCAATCTGTTTCCTATCATTATTTCGGCTTTTCCCACTAATTTGGACTGTACGCACTCAAAAACATGCTGTTTAAAATCCTCGTCTGGTACGGTAGCATATTTTAGTAAAAGTGATTCGCATTTAAATATAAAAGTATTTAATGTATTACTGTTTCCGTCAAAGGGCTTAATATTTTGTACTTTTGACTTAAAAATATCCCAATTTACAGTTCGCATATTTTCATTTTCTGAAGCACTTGTTCTCGCATTCATTTTATTTATTTCTGTATTAAGTTTTACTGTTAAATTTGATAGTCTGTCCGCTAACTCGTCTACACTCATGAACGTGCTAGTTTTTCATTTACGATCTATGAGCGTAAATTTTATTTTATTTTTATATTTATTTTTAATTATTTTTACTTAATAAAAATGTAGTACTAGGTAACTTTTTCTTTGTTACTTTACTAGTAAGAATTTTTTCTTTTTTTTTTTGTTTTTTGTTTTTCTTAATCTAATGTCTGCGATAGACTGCTCCTATAACTATCCCTACTGATTTCCTTAAACAGAGGTATACCAAAAGGGGCAAAAAGGAAGGCACTTACTTCTTTTTTGAAGTCTTTCCTGTCCTTTTCCTGGACTCCGCTCTCTGCTTTCTTCGTCGGGGTGGTTTTGCGACAACTTTCTTTGCTCGTTCAGGTTTAGACAGCTAATCCGGATCGATTGCACTATCCTGTCCTTCACTTCACAAAGTTTTTGTTCGAATTTCGCGTTTAAGGGTTGAAACCGCACTTCCCGATTTACCACTGCATGTGACACTCGAGAAAGGGAATACACGAAATCCTACCGACTGCGCCAGTTTTGAGGTCTGAATTAACAGAGTTGTTTTTAAAAAACGATTTTATTGTTACAAACGTTCTCGACAAAGTACAGAGAGTGAAAAGTCTGCTTCGAACCGTGCAGTTCGCTTTTATATGTGACATAATGTAAAATAGGCATTCAGTATTTAATTACAATGAAATAACACTTATTTATACATATAACTTCGGTATGTTATTCTAAGGAAATTTCATATAATATATTAAATTGCTTGCTATATACAGGGTAATAGAATCTTACGTTTTTTTTGTTATATTTTAAAAAATTATCCTAGTAATGGGAGTATTGTGAATGTGCAAAAAAATTAGACGAAAAATAGTCGTATTTCAAAAACCTGTCTGTACAGAATATAATATAATCACAGATATAATTATATTTTGAGAATTGAGCTTGGAATGAGAATTTTTAGGACAAACTCTGCAAAGAAATGTATAGTCTGTCCAACGACAAAATCCGTGACAGTGATAGAAGTGTCCACCAATTTAAATTCAAAATACTTTATTTTATTTTACAGAGAAATAAGTTGGTACAATTGGAACGCATAGCAGAAAATTAATATGTATTTAAAATTTGAGTGACAAGTCATTACTTCAAAATATTGTGAGAAAAACTGTATAAAACTGAAAAGATCTAATCGAGTTATTTTATTTCAAAAAAAATTACGGTATGTGTTAATACAAAACAAACAAAGGTGTATTTTAAACAGAACATCACATCCACATACCATATCTTCTTTCAAGCTCAAGCAACTTCCAGCATTTTTTATTACCTTTATCATTATAACATATGTATAAATAAAAAAAATATTGCAAAGGAATAAATAAAACACAACATAAATACAACAAAATATTTTATTAACACCTACTGAATTTTATACCTTAAAAGTTGGTTAATTAACTTTAATCTTAATTTTTTAAAACCGGTACATTTTTACATTATATCACTGCAGTACTAAAATTTATTATTTACCTATCGTATGATGTTATTTTGCGGTCTCTGTGCACCGAATATTAACTGTAAACTATGGTCTGGGTCAACACTTAAGTTTCTCTCGAGTTTCCTCCACTTAATTTTAAAAAACAAGAAACACAAATAATAACACAGTACAAAATGCAAAATGGAAAATATATTCTATTTGACACAAAATTATAATAGCAGGGTTCATTTGCCCAGAGTACGACAAGTCTCAAAAATCTTAAGTTGAGTTCATACGCATTGGCGTTCGTTTGTCGTTCTTCGTTCTGTCAAACCAATAATATTGTGATCTGTCATTTTTGAAATAAACCAATAAAACTGGTTAAAAACAACAAGAGACGACGCATGACGGATTTACTTTACGGATTTATTATAAACCCATCCATAGTTAACTTAAAAAAAAATTAGTAAGTTTTTTTTAGAGAAATAAATAAATTGGTTTGGGCATCATCTGCTTTTTTTCTGTCATCGTCTGTCGAAATCTTACCTGATCTATTACCTGATACCTAACCAAACAGAGTATACTTAGAATTTTCTAAAAAAATAATATACTTTTAGTGTAAACATGTATTTGAATTACCTTGTTTATCTATGAGCATATTTTCCAAATATGCTTTACTATTGTGCCCATGTTTTATAAAAAAATATCGAATTGAAATTCTAAAATTGAAATTCTAAATAAACTTGAAAGAAGTTTTTTCGGAACACTAGCTCCCCTCCTCCTCCTGTATTTGTAGTAATCCGATATAAATATACAATACTTTCTAGATTAAACGTAACAAAATCTTTGAAACTTCTAATATTATATTTTAATATTATTAGAAATTTCTATTGGATTATAAAATTTCTATTTCATTAAAAATAGTATGCATTTGTCACCCTGCACAAAATAATTTTCTTGAAATCTAAGCTGTTCTCTCGAAATGCTATATAATAAAACAGATTGAATATCCAATAAGAGTTGCCTGAAATTCCATTCGTATCAAATGAGTCGTAGAATCTAATAGATAACGGACTTTTACAGAACAATCCAGATTTAGTATTGAAAACACTCGATCTTTTAAGGCATTGTTGGGGTACATGTTCTAGGTATAGGATTTTATGTTATATATTGTATATCAAAAAGGTAACAAATATTTATGGTTTTAAAAATATTAATAGAATAATTATTATTTTAAAATAACTCTTTTAAAACAAATACTTGTATATGTTAAGTTAATGAAAAAATCAATTTAATATATAGGTGATGGCACGTTAAGCCGCGTACACATCTGAGCAAACGAACCGAATGAGCGCTTTGAACCGAATGAGCAATAATTTCGACGAATTGTATTTTTTCCGCACAGAACCGCATGAGCCTGCATTCGGAGGCGCTCCAGTGTTTGTGTCCGAATTTAGTGAGAAACATGGAACATTTAGGAGTAGCTAGTGCTGCCTTCATAGTTATTTATGAGTTGCTGTTAAAGAGACGACGACGTCGTACTAGATGGTCTTCACAATTATATCTTCAAAGAAGTCGAGATTGGAGCCTTAAGAGTTCTTTTTTATTGCACGACATCCGAAGCGACGGCGATGGCAGGCGATTTAAAAATTTCACAAGAATGTCAGAAAGTGATTTTTCATTTCTTCTAAATGGCATTAAGGACAAAATATCCAGAAGAGATACGTACTTCCGAAAGGCGATTCCGGCAGAAGAACGTTTGGCGTTAACATTACGGTTCCTCGCAAGTGGTGATTCTTTTATTAGTTTGCAGTGTATGTGGAAAATATCCAAACAGCTGATATCCGAAATAGTTCCAGAATCTAATAATCTAAGCTCTTTGCTTTTTCTCGCCGATAAAAACCCTTTAGACTATCTATTTTTTTGAATCTCGCCGACGTCCCTGTTCAGTATTTCAGCAATTTCCCACCAAGCATCTTCTTTTTTAATTTTATTGAAATACAGCTCATGTTTAAGTTTCCATAAAATAAGCCTTTTCTCAAATTCTTTGATTAACTGTAAACATCTGTCTTGCGAAAAATCCATGTCTTACAGGGCCGGTCGGTGTGTGTTTATACGCTACTAAAAACCCGTCCAGACCACAGGTCCAGACTGGGCACGAATTTCCTTTGATGGACCGATAACTCCCGGATCGGCTGGCACACCGCATGAGCGTGCAATGCGTGCGTCCGTCTACATTTGAATGCTCATTCGGCTCAAAGTGCTTATTCGGTTCGTTTGCTCAGATGTGTACGCGGCTTAAAGCCGTAGACGTTTATGGAGAACCTTAATTTTTTACATAAAGTCACCTGCTCTATCTTTCTAAAATATTTTCAACACATTACAGTGGTGCCGCATCATTCGAAAAGTGGTAGCATATTTCTTATTTTAAATGGAACACCGAGTATATTATTACATTTTTCATACCTTTTAATTTTTCTATACCAATCTATACCTATCTTTAATAGTTTTTGAGATAAAAAATAAAACATGCGTAAAATTGACAAACACATGACCGTGAATAAGCATTGGTAAAATCATGAATTAAACATTTTTAAAGTTGAAATTTGGGTTATCAGTTAACGAAAGTGGCTATATTCGATTTGTCTAGATAAACCGATTGAATGTTCATAGAGAGAGTAAAACTATTATTTATTTCTGTGTTATAGAATTGCTCAAATCTTTGTTATTTTAAATTCAACCCTATGCATATTATTTAAAAAATCAAAAGACTAATAAAATTACTTTTCAACGATATATCATGTTCCTATACCTAAACCTTTCGGTTTTTTAAGTAGAGCTATTTAAATATTATAACTCTGTTATTATAGTTTCATTTCAAGAATTTCGTTACCATGACAATTTTAGAAATTTAGCACTTATACTCTAGTTGACACTTATAAAGTTTGAATATTTTTTGTCATGGTAACGATTTTTTTAAACGAAACAATTATTATAATAGGATTATTATCTTTTAAATGGCTATACTGAAGAAACCAGAAGGTTAGGTTAGGTTGGGTTCATTGAAAAGCAATTTTATTCGGGTTCCGATTTTTTAAATAATACACATAGGCTTGCATTTAAAATAACAATAATTTGATGGATTTTATAACAATCTGATATAATTATTTTTTCTGGCCTCCTTGTTTGATATCCAATAAGTTGATTTAGACAGATCGAATATGTGGACTTTTCTTAACCTATAAACCCAATTTTAGCTTTCAATATGCCGAATTTAGGATTTAACTAATGTTTATTCAAGATCATGTTTCTGTTAATTTTACACATATTTTATTTTTTATCTCGAAAACTATTAAAGATTGATATAGGTTAGTATAATAGCAAAATATTGAGATATGGAAGTAGTTTTGGAAAAATATAATAATATACCGGGTGAACTATTTAAAATAACAAAGATGACACCACTTTTAGTATGAAGCGGCAACACTGTAATGCTGGAAATAATTTAGACAGATGGAGTAGGTGCCTTTATGCAAAAATCCAAAATTATCACCGGTTCTGCATAAACGTCTAACGTGCCATCGCCGTGAATCACCCTGTATACTGGTAACTAATTTTACAAATATCACGTACATCGTTTTACATAGTATTATGCTTTCCAAATATGAAATACTCCACTATTAGTTATATGCAAGAGCAAATAGACTTTAGACACGCATCCAGTAGATTGTTCGGTTTACAATATAAGCTCAATTAATTCTAATCATGGAATCATTAATAGATAGTTTAAATCCAAAGAAATTACTGCTACCTACCTAAATGTGTATTTGATAATCAATACAGCCATTGTGATGTTTTCAATATCAATGTTGCATTTTTAGCGTATCTTTTCGTTTTAGTTTGTCGTGTTTTTTAGTAATATTATATTTTTCGATTTTTTTTAGTAAGCCTCATGTTAATATCTGCAACGGTTATTTTATAAATATATTTATGATATATTTTCTCTTTGGTATCTAACTCCTTTTCTTGTAAATAGCATTTTATTAACTTTGCACCATAGTCCTACTACAGTTGACGTGACATGTTATTTTTTTTTATTAGGCAATTTTAATTCCGCAATACACTTATTTTCTCTCATAAAATAAATAATTTAGTACTTTATTGCAAAAGTTTAGACATACTATATTATAAACTTAACATTTCATGGGCTAGACATTTTTTTAAATAAACAGAATTTGGCGTGTTCAGGCTGGTCTGTACACGGTATGTCCCATCTTCGTGTGTTTTTTGGGGTTTCTCGTTTTTTATAGTAGTAGAGATGTAGTGTCACCGTGCCACTTTTTTATGAAATTAAAGATGCTACACACATATTGGTTCTCTTCAATGCGACAATGATTAGAATGGTCATTGACGGAAACAGTACTGGGAGAATTTTCATGTCAGGGGCTTGGAACACCCTCAAAAAGAAAATTCCACTTCTCCAAATGGAATGTCAACCAGTAGATGACATACCAAGAATTTACAACTTTGAGAAACACCTCATTGTAGTATTGTGTAATAAAAAGGATTGGAAGGAAGAAACGCTTACTCAGCATATAAAAGACCATACCATAACGTGGTATACTGATGCTTCCAAAACCAAAACAGGGACATGGATAGGAGTATTTGGGCCGAAAACTAAATACTCTGAACCTACCTCAGTATCCTTCTGGGGCACCTACCCCAGTATCCTTCAGGCAGAAATTTACGCAATCGAAAGATGCGTACAATTTATCGATAGAAACTATCGATAACAGGAAATTGCCATCCTATCCGATAGTCAAGCAGCACTAAACGCGATCAACTCAGTAACCATCAATTCGAAGTTGGTCAAAGAATGCCTAGAGAAGCTCAACAAATTAGTCAAAGAAAAGAAAGTCCTCCTACTCTGAGTGCCTGCTCACCAAGGGATAGAAGGCAATGAAAAAGCAAATGATCTAGCTAGGAAAGGAGCAAACTCTCCACTAACATGACCAGAACCGTTCGGTTTTATAAACGGGAACCAACTGAAAGCGGAACTGAAGAATCTGGAAGACTCCATCCGTACCTTGGAATGGGTGTCCTACAACGGTCTAAGACATTCGAAAAAGTTCCTTAGAACATACGACCGAGAAAAATCAAAGGTTTTCCTTGATTTAAGTAAAAACAATCTTCGGATTGTCACGGGGTTTTTAACAGGACACTGTCTCCTCAACGAACACCTCAGTAAGCTGAAGCTGAGAAACAACGGCGACAGATTCTGTGGGAAGAATGGGAAAACACCAGAACACCTTATCACTGAGGCCGCCGAGACGACGACCATTCGTGCCATTAACTTTAGTACGACTGATGTCGAGGATGGAGGGCTGGCCTCTGTGAGGCCGTCTCAGATACTGACTTTTGTTAAAGCCCTGAGACTGTATGATGAGTTATAACTCGTTATAACTCAAGAAAGGGGAACACATAATAGATCTGTAAGGTCGCGGTGATTTACTCCCCTCCTAACCATTCTACATTATATATATTTATTCTACCCCTCTTGATATCTGAAATAAAATACAAATTTGGAAATGTTGCATTTTTTGACTACCTTCGTGTTCCACTTCACCACCCGCCTGAAGGTTTTCACCCTACACGTAGAGGAATATCTCAAAGTTTGAACATATATTTGAACTATAACTTACAGATATTACATATATTTGGACTGCTCCCTCCGCATTTAAACAAAATCAATAGTAAGCGCCATTTCGCCTTGAAAAAAAAAACGCATGTGCATGGCTGTCTTAGCTGCCTAACTGTACTTGGCTACACTTAAATACTTTTAGTAAAGTCTAACGAGTCAGGGAAGATTTGAACGAACGACATCTATAAAATAATATAAAATAGAATTGATCTGTGACTAAGATTAGAATTGATTAATAGACTTGACAGCGGATTTTTAGATACGTTATCTCTTTGGATCTCTTGGTTAGAGTGCTGGATATCTGGATATCTAGCCCTAATTGGATAACATCGTATATCGTAAGAGTAGATAAAAAATATTTTTCCTTATTAGATATTTTTTGGGTGATTTAGTAATTAGTAAAGATTTGAGTGTAGTATATCTCTTTATTGTCTTGGGAAATGGTAAACCTTATAACGGCTTTATAATGAAAAGGCGTATTGCGATTTTTGGCAATTTTGAGATACCAACCTAACTTAACATGCCCAATGGGTCATTTTTAGCATGGAGAATTGGCGTATCTCTTTATTATACTTTATTCATTTTATTATCATTTAAAAATGTACCTTGTATTAAATACTAGAATTAATAAATAATTAAAATTATTAAATTGCTCTCCTTAGAAGTTGCAAAAATCGAGATACACCTTTTTGTCATAAAGCCGACGAAAAACTAATTTTTAAGATACCCAAATATATCTAACTAGACTATAAAAAACTTAAAACCATTAAACACATTACAGTTGGGGGTTGGAACCTTTGGTGATACAAGAGCAGAATAAGACAATAAGTCACCACAATATACACCAACACTTTACTTTAAACACTGAACGATTTCTATGTTTCGCTAACCATGTTATCATCATCAGGAGATGATTAAAACTAAACTAATATCTATAAATTGAGCGTTTACATAGGTGCTCGGTTGGTACTGACAAAGCGTGACAAAATTAGCCGAGAGAGTTCTATACCTAACCAAACCAATCTAGCGTAACATATATAATATATTACAGAGACTAGAAAAATAGGAAATGACAATGGAAGGAATTGGACCATTATCCCTGTTATTATCTTTACATTTGTTTATTTTGACGCTCTGAGATGAATCTAATTGCCTGAAATATGAGAAATTAGTCCTTTCTCCACTGGAAAAGTCGGGTATTTATGAAATTTCATGTAAATGTTGAAATAAAAAATATCATAGTTAAATTAGAAAGTCAAGATCAACTAGATTTGAAGAATATATGGCTCAGATAAGGTATATGTAGAGGACATGTAGACCAGATAAATCTTGCGTAGCTAAACATACTTTCGAGCATATTTTTGATCACTTTATCGTTGTATAGATATTAATAATTTAAAAATAATCAAAGAAGTTTCAAACTATAGGCAATTAGATGCGTGTGAGAGCGTCAAAATAAATAAATGTAAAGATAATATGAACAGAGATAGTGGCCCAATTCCTTCCAGTTCTCTATTCCTATATGCTCTAATTCACTGTTATGTTTCTTATTTTAAATATTCAGATGATCTAGAAAAAAAAGGTAAAATAATGTTTAAAGTCTAGGTATTTTTTTTTTTCGAGTGCATTCAAGATACTATGCTACAAATTATAATAATTTTTATTTAAAAAATTCGAAAAGGTGTCACGTTGTCTATGTAATTTATTTAAAAAAATATATATTTCTAAATTCACTGAAAATATATCTTTTGAAAATCTCTTTATTTATAAACACTTTAAAATTAAGGCAAATCAAATTCTGAACTACATTTTTCTCTTGATAAATGATTATACGTTTAACCTTCATAAGATTAATAGAAAAATTAGTATTATTACTTGTAAAGGTACTATGCCAGCCATATAGTCCGAATTCTGTCTAAGCTGCTATATTATTAGAAAAAAAATTGACATGAAGACAATAATGCCTTCGATATGAGTTTCAGTTTCAATTATAACGATCTGAAATCCGAGTAGCTTAACGGATCGGTTGTTCTACGTTGAAACTTTTGTCTAATCTTATAATAGACACAACTCTAATTAAGGATCTGGCGGTCAAGGAAAGTGTTAGGAAGACCGACATCAGAACTAAACTGGTGCTTCCGACAAACTGCCAACCTTTTGCGGGCAATCAGCTTTCGTCCAGTTTGCCAACCCTACGATCCTAAAGTTATTTATTATCGGGTCTTCGTACCTGACACGTCTATACGGACAGGTCTAATATCCTTTCTCACATTTTTTCAGGTGATATTGACAAAAACAATTTGTAGAGAAAGCAAGGACATCTTTCAATATACGTAGTAATAGTTGATTGAATATGGAAAAATAATAGCGATTTGTTTCTTTGTAACTAATTTAGCATATTGAAATGAAATCATTTAGCCATAATCTAAACACATGGTCAAAAATACTTAAATAATTTAGTATACGAATTTATAAATGTAGAGTATCATTCAGAACCTTGCAATTAGTCGAATAAATTAGTGGTTTCAATTACACTTTATACATTTTAGTTTAGGATTATACACAATGTCTGAAAAAGAGAGTTAAAATTAATAAAATATCCTAGCAACAGCTAGCGGTAATCAGTTGTATCTATAGAGACAGCCTAATATTAAGGCTGTATTCCGTTGCCAAAACCAAGCGAACCAGACCGGTAAACTACGGTAAAGAGCGGTTCCTGAAAAACATCGGTTTGATACGGAACGGTTTGGTAAAATACTGGAAACGTCAAATGGTGACGTTTTCTAAATTTCAATACCTATATTATAAAGTTTATCTTTTATGCATTTTTAATAAAATTAGCTTTTACGTTTGCTTCTGCTTTTCAATGAAGTTTAATATTGAAAAGTACTTTATTAATAAACTCGTTAGACAGCTCAAGTGAAGATTTACAGATCCAATATTAAAACAGATCAATAATAAATAAACAAATATATTCAATATTTATATTTATATAGCTTACAAAATATTCACGATTACTTGTTGTCTTGTTTTTCATGTTTTCGTTAAATGTTGTTGACTTTAAGAGACAATGGCTGCATGAAAAGTTTAAATGGTCCTAAAAAGTAATTCTATTTAGTTAATGAAATGTATTTGCCTTTACTGCCTACCTCCATTGCTTTTGGATGTAAATACAAAATATTATTACAAATTTTGATTTCTTGATTTTACTTGATTTCTGATACATAAATGACATTGATTGAAAAACAAAACTAGAAAAACCAGCCTTTTCGCGCTGGTTAGTTTGGTGACATTTATATCCGAATTTTTCAGAAACTATGTTCCGTAATAAGAAAACTTTCAGGAAACCGATCGAAACGGAACATAAAACCATAACCAAGGTAAGCAATGCAATGGAATACACCCTTAGCTTATAAGACAATAAACTTTTGATTTTTAACCACATTTTTCTCTTGACAGATGAAATCAAAGGCCAAAATGACATTCCTCGCAAATTTTGAAGTATAATTAGTGGACAAGTTGAAAGTTTGTTAACTTTTTTGACTAATTGAAAATGTCTACCATTAATTTTGACGTTCTGAATGCTTACATTCAAATTAGAGGAACAAACTTGTACGCTAATTGAAACCACTAACTTATTCCACTAATGGCCAGGTTCTGAATGAAGCTTAAGAGAAAAATATTATAGTACCGGGTAACCAACTAAGAATGGACGCCGGCTGTATTTCAAAAACTACTTATCGTATAACTTTGGGAAAAAAAATCTAATAAGTAAATCGACCAAGAGAAATCGCTGGAAATTATTTTCAAGCTTGAGAAAAGGCCGCTAGGGGTCGTTTCTCTGATAACTAAACTTGCTTTTATTAAAATAAGGATAACTCTATGTGTGTTTTGGGTTACCCGATTTAAACAAACTAGGGCTCCTTTAAAAGAGGTTTTCTTCCTTAGTGATCTCCAGTATAAATTTAAATAGGAGCCTATATTTCTCTTTGCACAGTTAAATAGAGCACAACATTTCCAAAATATCAGCGCAAACCGCAACTTTCTACCTTCTCTCTAACGGGAGATATTAATAGAACAAATCATGTTAGGCTGCCGCTTAGGATTATATGGTCTAAAAGTTATAGTAGTAGCCTAGGAAACAAAAAGAGGTAAATTGGTTACGTCAAAATATCAAAACATAATTTTAATTTTATTTTAATACCGTTTAATTGTCATTTATCCATGTTCGTTCTTGATTCGACACCATAAATTAAAACGCAGGCATATTAAAACCGATGACCTAAGCTGGCCGTGGAAATATGCCGCTCCAGCGTCTCTATCTACTAAAGTAAGTGGTATCCAAGAAGCCCCACGCATTCACAGCAAAATAAGCGGCCCAACTGCACCAACTGCATCAACTGCATTCATGTTGATGACTGATGGAATTGCAACAAATGCAATTTTATCATGGATGGATTTCTTAGTAATTGTGGATAGTTCATTTACCGACCAACGGTCTTGGTCCTGAACTACTTGCATCAAGGGTAGATTTGAACCAGTAGTGCATATTGTTAAGATTCGCACCTTCGCTTTGGTGCTATATGAAAAGCGACCCAAATGAAATAAACTCTATAATATAATAATAAATAATACAAACAACAGGTAAAACACGAAAATAAGTAAAATCAAGAACGAACTTGGATTAATAACTAAATGACATTACATGAAATAAAGCCCTAGTTTTCATCCATACGAAATTCGGCCGTTTTCTATTAAAAGCAATATGGCGACAAAATTCCTAGGAATTTTAATAAAACTATTGATTGTCCGACTTTCGGACATTTTAGTCTGAGAATAATTAAACAAGAAATTCGTAAAAAAGTATTCGTAAATTATATGGATGGACGATAATGCTACATAAACACGTTTAAATATTATTTATGACGTGATTTTTTTAAGAAAACGCCCGAAATTGGGATGCATGAAAACTGAGGTTAAACGTATTGATATTTTTACATAAACAATTTACATCTTTTTGTTTCCGAGCCTACTACTATAATTTTTAGACCATATAATCCTAAGCAGCAGCCTAACATGATTTGTTCTCTTAATATCTCCGGTAAGAGAGAAGGTAGAAAGTTGCGGTTTGCGCTGATACTTTGGAAATTTTGTGCTCTATTAAAATGTGCAAAGAGAAATATAGCCTCCTATTTAAATGTTTTGTGCAAAAGCGCAATATCGGTTGTGATGTCAAACAGCGCCCTCTAGCTGCCACGAAAAAAATTATGGAAACAAAATTTATACCGGAGATCATTAAGGAAGAAAAGCTCTTTTAAACGAGCCCTAGTTTGTTTAAATCGCCTAACCTAAACCAGAGTTATTCTTATTTTAATAAAAACAAGTTTAACCTTCCCCCACCACTTTATTTTATGAGATAGAGCAAAATACTGTAAATCAAAAAAGTTACAAATTTCTCGAAGATTACAGTAGTAATATTTAGAATACCTGTTCACCTGCATATTTTTGAGAAAAACCCTGTTTTCTGATTGGCTATCAGAGAAACGCCCCCTAGCGGACATTTTTCAAACATGAAAATAATTTCCAGCGATTTCTCTTGGTCAATTTACTTTGTAGAATTTTTTTCCAAAGTTATACGATAAGTAGTTTCTGGGATACAGCCGGCGTCCATTCTTAGTTGGCCACCCGGTACATTCTGGAGTGCTGGTCTTAAGTCTGAGGCTAAAAGATCCTATTAAAACAAAAAGAGTTTCGAACTTCCATTGTCTTTATTTATTTTGCTTACACAACGTTTCGGTGAGAAGTATCACTAACCGTTATCAAGTGTGAACTCAGTGATACCAAATACTTATAACCGAAACTTTGTGTGATCAAAATAAATAAAGACAATGGAAGTTCGAAACTCTTTTAGTTTTAATACTGAATCATTGTCTACCACATTCTAAAAGATCCTTACTGGCATGTCACGATAGAGTATTAAATACCATAATATGTGGTATTATATACCATACGTTGTATTACATATCATACTATAGAAAAAAATGACGTCGAAGACGGCTGGGAAATGACAATTAATGATAATTTTAGCGAAGTCAAGCCCTAAACGTCATGACCTGGTTCTCTTTTTTTATTTTTTAATAGCTCTTACTTCCAGTTGACTTTAAAAAGGTTGTAATTTTTTTTGTAATAAGTAAAAATGATTTTTAAATGGTGTAGTTTAAAATTGGAGAAGAAATGGAAATATAATTGCGTGTCTGAAAACGGGGGTTCTATTTTTTTTAAACTTTCTGGAAATACATATAATTGTTGACAACTTTTATGTCAATTTTAGGAAAAGGACGTCTAGAGATTGATCTCGCCAAAATTATTATCGATTATCATTTCCTAGCCGTCTGTGACGTGGTTGACGTTTGGTTTTATTTTCGATCATACGATAGTTTTGTGTATCGCATTGTAGCGTTTTTTGGTTATAAACAAATATTCTTAAAAACTATATTATTTCCAAACCCTTTATGTACAGGGTGGGTCAAATTCGACGCTTTTAAATGGAAACACCCTTTTCTATAGGAGATAGACGAAAACTAATATCGGTGTCTGGAGCTCAATTTTCATCAAAAACATGATGGTGAAAATCGCACATCAATATCTGTTACCGTTTCGGAGTTACGGGGTGTTTTTCAAAACTGTGCATTTTTAACAAATCGCTGTAACTTTTTTGCTATGGAAAATTTTGTATTTCTATGAAAACATTTCCAAAGCACCTTTTTACGTAGAATTTAATGGTTTAAGTACAATTTTTTTAAAATTAATAATTTAAGAGTTATCAACAGAAAAATTGATTTTTTATTTGGGACACCCTCCATATTTTTAATTAACTGAAAAGAATTTAAAATTACCTTTCCAAAAATATAGTACACTTGATATTTTGTTATAATCCTTTTCGAAATACAGAATTTTTAAAAGTTCGCCACTTTTAACTAGTAGGCTTTGGACCCCTTATTGATGATATACCTCTAATGGAACTCGAAAACATATTTTTCCAGCAAGACGACACACCGGCTCTGAACGCTGAAGTTATTAGCAAATTTTTGCAGCCAATTTCAAGAATATTTGAATAGCTAACCAAGATCCCAGCCGTTGGCCGTCGAGGCCGCCTGACTTAGTGCCCATGGATCTAATCCTATTGATATATTTGCGAAAAAAAGATTGCTTATTCTTCCCTATAATCTAGACAAGAATTAGAAATACTTGTTATGAGAGGGTATCTTTCACCCCCACTGAGTTAATGATTTCCGCGAGAAATGTTCAGAAACTGCCCCGTCTGTCCATAACAGAAGACGGTCGATATGTTGAACACCTATAGCAAAATCTCATGTCATGGTTTGCTATTTATTTTTAATGTTATTAGATATAGTTTAAATGTGTTGATGTTGGTTAAATATGTTTTAAATTGTTATAAAATTCTGCGTCTCTCATAGCAAATATTATTTTCGTTTTAATTGATGCTCACAGCTAGAATTTTTTTGCATTACAGCCGGTGCCGTTCAAAGCCTACTTATTTAAAGCGGGCGAATTTTTATAAACTCTATATCTCGAAGAGGAATCGAGCAAAATATTAAGTATATTATATTTTTGGAAAGGTAATTTTAAATTCTTTTCAATAAATTAAAAATATACAGGGTGTCCCATATAAAAAATCAAATTTTTTGTTGATAATTCTTAAAATATTAATTTTAGAAAAATTATTAAATTCTACGTAAAAAGGTGCTTTGGAAATGTTTTCATAAAAATACAAAATTTTCCATAGCAAAAGAGTTACAGCGATTTGTTAAAAATGCATATTTTTGAAAAACACCCCCTAACTCCGAACAGATATCGATATGCGGTTTTCACCATCATGTTTTTGACAAAAATTGAGCTCCAGACACCGATATTAGTTTTAGTCTATCTCCTATAGAAAAGGGTGTTTCCATTTAAAAGCGTCGAATTTGACCCACCCTGTATATACGATAGCTTCTATTATTCGGAGAGTTGGGTTATAGGTCCATCAATATTTCACTTGAGATTAAATCGTCAATAATTACACTAAAACTAAAAATGTTGGGTGCCTGGCATATACTGAAGAAAACACAGTTGTAGTTGTTAAAATAGATATTACAGGATGATTCCTAATTTTAATTATCATTATGACATTTAAAAGCTAATGATGAAACCTATTTGCCAGATAAGAAATTAGATTAAATTTTTAAATTGCAAAATCAAAAAAAAATAAAGAAAAATATTATATAATTAAAGCTATTGCAAATAAAAAAAATGTAGTATTACTTTACTTAAATATTCATATCAATACGATCTTAAACTGAAGCTGTCACAACGAGTAATACATTCTGGAATTTATGTCGCGGCATACTAAATATAATCAAAGTAATAGCATTACAAAAGGTAATGTTTTTAAACAAATTTAAATAGTAAGTCATATCTTTTAAATGTTTGAATGATATAAAAATTTAATCACTATAACATCCACACAGGAGTGATTTAAGACTGAGAATATTATTATTGCAATTAGGAGATGGTAATGTGTAGCTCTCCACCTATGCAGCACAAATCGCAGGCCAAAACAAAAATTGATGCTGGAAAAAGGTATCCAGATTAAACACAGCTACGCCAACACTACTAATGCCTCAGAAAACCACGAGAGGTATTAAATTTCAACAGGAAAAACTATGGGAAGTACTATCTTCTAACAAGAATCCTAAAAACTGAAACGAAAAAACGTGAAACTCTTGTTTAAAAACCTTCCCTTTTTAAAAAACACTATAAAACTAACTTCAAAATACTTCAAGGGTTTCCATGATAAACAAATCCAGTCCCTCCTCCATTAATCATTCTGGACTGAACTCAACAAAACAGTAATAATACTGAATCTACAAAAGTCAATATCACATCTGTTTCGTTGAAATTTCAACGGATGACAGATCTTCAAGTCAGAATCAACAATTCCAAAATTATAACCCAGAACTTGTGATGGTCAACGAGAGATCTCCACCATGAATCGAAGCAAAATGGACCAAAAATGCGTATGCCAGCTTATATTATTAGAAACCAGTGTTGCCAATTAGACAAAACGAAACCAGGGATAGGTCAAGAATATAGAACGCTTGCAGTGATATATAAAATAGCTTACGTCATATTATGAAAATAAATAACGTATTTTAAACATGTTACAGCATGCTGCTGACATTGCAATGTTAAATGCAGGGCAAATTAAAAATAGCCTGATACTATTAAGCGCTCATGATGGGCATATCTAGATTATAGTGTCACAAGTGACATCAACCGACATAATGCTGCGCTACAAGTTCTCTATTTTTATTACAGACACTCCCTTAAAATAGATGGACCACCAGTGTTGTCGCTCAAGTAAAATCGAGACAGTTATCGAATGATTTTCAAAAATTGATTCCATTAAATTTCTCTTAAATATTATAAATTACATATTATTAATATATTTTAATACATTTAATTAAGGTAGAGAGACATATTAATATAAAATTAAGGCCTTATTTTATTTTAGTGAAGTATTTATAGTAAAACTCTTTTAAATACTTTTTATTGCCAATGTTTTTGATTAAATACATAGTTTGCAATCAGTAGATTCAAAGAAACGATTTTTATTTGACCAATCGTTTATATTTTGTAATTTGGAAAACAGAATAATAATAAAAAAAATAAAAACTGAATAATCGAAACTGAATATCTAAATTATAATCTTCGCAATATATTTTGCTAGAGTCATTTACGTCTTTTTAATTCTATAATTGACTATTGATAAACTAAAAGTTATGGTCTTTTTAATATAACTTATTCTACTGTCACATACATATAAATATAAAAGATTGTTAAGGTTGTTATTTAATTGAAAAAAAAAGAATAAAATACAGTGTAAAGTGACCAATCCTTATATCAAAAAACAATTGACAAAAAGTCATTAACACAATCTGTTTACCTTGTCAGAGGGACAATGACAAATAGGTTTGGAGGTTTTAAGGTATATGTAAATTCAATGAAAGCTGATTAGCTACAAAAGGTGGATCGTTGTCCAAAGTGCCGGTTCAATCCCATTATCGGCTTTTCCACCATTTCCTTGACCCTCAAATCGGTAATTGAGGTTATGTCTATTAAGAGACAAGACAAAAGTTTCGACATCGAATTGAACGATAAAGCGCTCCACCCGGGTTCGATCTGTTCGTTTGAATTTCTATTCATTTTAATGAAAATTGTAAGTAATCTTTGTTCCAATAATAGTAATAATATGTTGAATACTATCTAAACCTTAGTTGCAGGTTCATTATTTTAAAACGTTTGGCTGCACAGCAAAATATATAGACACAAAGTTTTTTTAGTTTATCTGACTAGATATAAATACAAGTGATCAGAACATCAAGACTGGATGGACGCCACGGTGGGGTATTAGCATGAAAAAGGTGATCGAAATTCGAAAAAGCAAATGTGTTTAAGATTTCCCAAAAAAAGATAAATGATAAGTTAAATCATGTCGGCAATGAATGGCGTTGCTATGGGTGTGTTTAGTTGCATTCATTTGTTTCAACGAAACGTCAAAGTTGTTACTTCTCACAGATAAGAGGAAAATGGCTAAATTTTATGTCTTAAATTATAAATTGTTTTTGTTCTTGTGCTCTTTTTACGTGTATATTATTGTTTTCATTGAAAATGGCTCAGCAAGCTGCAGGTATGTATTCTACAAAAACGTATTATTAATTTTGATATTCTCTACTAACGATTTTTTTTGCAACTAAAAGTTGGGCGTTCAGAAAATTTGATTAAATTTGTGACATTTTTATTAGACTTAGAGATTTAGTTGCGAATTTCGAAGAATTCAGCATATTGTCTATATATGTTTTACTTAGTAAACATTGGGCTTTCATACAGTAAAATAAAATACTGCGAGTTTTTGCGACTTTGCTGATAAAATGAGAAAAACATTCTTGGTTTCCTCTAATTTGCCAATCAGTGATATACTAATGCGAGGTGTAAACCGCGATGGAATTGTTGTGTACAAAGCGATCGCATTAGTGCCATTAGCAGTATAAAACAATTTGGCATTAGTAGCGACTTTAGTGGTATGGGCATTGCTCGCGGAACAGTCGTAGCATTAGTAGTATTAGTTGCGATATTACTACTGGTATTAGTGGCATGGTCTGTGGAAACACTGGAACAGTGATTTTTCTTTCTTTTTTTAGAATCGACGAATTATCCTTTATTTTGTTCATATTATTTCCTCTTTAATTGAAATTAGCAATAATTTATATAAGGTCTACATAAAAAAATTTCGATCAACTATCTGTGTCAAATACCCCACTGTGGGGCGTTTCGTTAACCATGTTAACAGAGAATTAAAACTAAACTAATATCTAAAAATTGATCGTTTATATAGGCGCTTGGTTGGTACTGATCAAGCGTAACAAATTCAGCCGAAGGGGTCAAAATCAAAAAAATCACGCATAACAATTACACTTACATGACTATTATCTGTGTTCATACTATGTTAATATTGATTTATTTTGACGCATTCATATGTACCTAATTGTTTGTAATTTGAGACTCGTTTGATTAATTTTCAATAAATACAACTATAATTTAATTTTTATCAAAAATATGTTGAGCAACGCACAATTTATCCGCTCTCTATCTCTCTTAGCCACATGTTTTTTAAATCTAGTTAATATTTTTATCAAAAATATGTTGGGCAAACTTTAATTGGAAGATGGGTTAATGTAGTCTTGGTTAAGAACACACAGGTGCGCTTTAATCCGAAATTTTACTATTAAGTTTTATACCCATTTTATTTTTTACCCATGTTTATGGCAGTTGATTTGTAAAAATCAAAATAATATTCTGCTAAAAGTAATAATATGTTATGTTCAGTTTAATAGATATATTTAAAGGAAATGCTGAATGAGTAATATAATGTTAGAGTAAGGAATTTATTTTGAATTTAGCGCGGCAACTGTAAGCGTCTATTTGTTTCTGTCCCTCCTTTTTTTTCGGTGAGGGGGTGGTTTAAATATCTTTTATAGACGAATAGTGATCATTTTCATAACCATCTCGAGAGAGACGGTCTTAGAAATAACTTTGATAATTGTTAATCTAAGGAAATAACCCCTAGACAGTGTAGGACTCGGAATTGTTACCCACTAAAAACAGTCCACCTCCGAGGAACCATCTGCCGAAGTATGGTCAGCTATTATTCCTGCTAATGTTGGGGAAATAAAGAAGGGTTATTTGTGGGGTATTAATATGGGATTATAAATATTAACTATATTAAGAGAAGGGGGGAGACAAAGTTAATTGTCTAGAAGAATAGTTTTTAGATGGACATATTTGAAGTTTCTATAGTCCTCGGGATTGTAATCGAAAATTTTTAGGGTACTATTGGGGATAGACCGATTTTCTCGTAGAACTTCAAGGCACGATCTCGAATTTGGGGATGGGGTCGATGCGGATGTCGTAGTTCCGTGCATACCAAGGAGCTCTGGTGATGTAGAAAAGGATTTTGTTTTCACAGACTTGGAGTCTGTTGATTTGGTAATCGGAAGCTCTACACCATACTGAGGCTGCATAGAGGAGCTGAGGGCGGATGACAGTTTTGAACAGCAGGGCTTTGTTTGGGAGAGAGAGAGTGCTCTTTTTGCTGAGGAGGCCATGAAGGCTAGCATAAGTGGCACGGCCACCAGAAATTTTCTTGTCGATATGAGGGATCCAGGATAGCCGTCGCGTCGGTCTAGCGTGACTCCGAGATACTGTTCCTCCTTTGCACATGCCTCGGGTTATATACCCACAGCTAAGGAGTTCTCGAATAGTCCATTAGATCATTAGGTGCATATAGAAGGTTTGGAATGTTCTCGTATGTACGCCTCCATGCAAAAGTGGAACTCGATTGTTCTCGAACGTTCGATGAATTATTACGGTATCTATTCTTTAATGCTATTCCAGGTCATATGGGGGCGGGATATATTAGTTAGGTTAGGCTGAGTCCACACGGGTCCGCAACACTATAATTGTTTATTATTATTATTTTGTTTGATCAAGTTCAGTTTCGTTATTTCAGTTTACTAAACTGTAAAAAATGTATTTAAAATATTAAACGTTGCTGTATAGTTAATAGTAATCTACAATGATTAAAAATCATCTACAATGAATAAAATTAACTTAAGTATGTTTTTTGTCGAAATTTAAAAATGTGAACTTATAACTTATAAACATACAGAATTAATAACGTAGGAGGTGGCAATATTACATTTTCTCGAAACACTATAACCAAATATCCGAAAAGTGGACAAGCAATATTTTTCGGAAAATGTCATTGAAAATATAAAATTTTCAAAATTATTGTTTTTGCAAAATACAAAAAACCTCATGGACGTGTTTCTGGAATCTAACTGTACTACTAGTTAAAATACTTGCACTTGTTTCTAGGATACTCTGTATAAGAAATACATTTTTTCTTAACATAACATGAAAAATAAAAAAAATAAAGCAATGTACAAAAACAACAAAAATAAATTAAAACAGTTTACGTACATATTATTTTGATTATTTAATTAGATTTTTTTTTATTTTTTTTATATTTATCAATGCTTAAAGACGGTTAGGTTATTTCAAGAGTGACATGAAATGTTATAGAATTTTTTTTGTTTATGGGCTTAAATTTTGCTTTAAGTAAACACTATTTTAGCAGCGTTATTCCCAGAGAAACAAATAAGAATACAAACATTTCAATCTCTAACCGCCCCCATATAAATATGTATATACGAAACTTTTTCTCCACGTGCAAGAGAAAAATAAACTCTGTTATTTTTGACTGATCTTGTGAGCTTGTTATTTCCGATAATATATTCCGAGGCAAGATTATGTGATCGATTTTCCCCCTTTTGGGATTATCATAAAAAATAAGGTCAAAGCTAACAAAGTCGTAACAAAGTACAGTCCTTTCAATAAATTCTTGTCGTTATAGAATGATATGATATAGTTTATTACAATATGGCTCATTATTTCGACCAAAGTTATTTCTAGAAAACAGCTTTTTTGCCATCCAAACAAATAAATTTTCATTGAATCTTATAATAAATAATATGCAACAACTTGTCAAAAATTAAGACCTGCACAAGCTGAAAAAAAGTAAAATGCACTGGCTAAATAACCGCCGCCGCCGGAGATAAATAGTCTTTATATAACTTCTTTGCGGAGGGGGTTAATATTTTTTTGGTATAATATAACAACAAAAGATTAACACCCACAGCATAGAAGATGAAAATAATGCAATCAAAACTCTTCCGCGTAACTTTGTGGATATAGGTAGGTATACTTAATTATAATCGCCATATTTCTAATTATTTCGGACATAGGCCGAATGCGGCATCTGCTTCCAATATGTACAAGAAAATATTGTCCTGCGGCGGTATAATATATCTATTATATCTGTAAATTCCGGTGGAAAATTGAATTAATTTGACATTATGCACTTTACCTGGGTATTTTAAAGCTTAGATGTCGGTGATATTTTATAATTGTGAAAAATTATAAAACATTTTTTTTCAGTAACAAGGGGCCGTTCTCTGCCGGAAACACCTGTGAGGCCTGTTGTGTTTGTCCCATTTCTATATCTGCACCAATAATTCTCCTATCCTTGTACCCTGCATTAACTTTTGTAGGTTCTTGATAGGATGGGAGCATAGTTCCTTCGGTTCTAGCCTAGCTTTCCCAAATATAATGTGTCGCTTGCGATCCAGAGTCTCGCAGTGATATATTATGTGCTCCGCTGTTCCAGGATCTTTATAGCAGAGTCTGCAGCAAAAACTTTCTTGACACAGGTTGAGCTTGTTCTGGTAACACTTGACAGCCATGTGTCCTGTCAAGAGGCCTATTGTAATCCGCACTTTATTCCTTGATTAGCAGTTGTTTTGTGGTTTTAGAGCTAGGTCCTTGGATAAAGGCCTTGCTGTGCCTGTGCCCATGTCGGTTTCTCCAGTGGACATTCTGCTTTTCCCTGATCCAGAGTGAAAAAAAAAATATTTTGTTACAACATTTGACAATTTCGAACCACGGTATTCTGTATAAACAGTATATCCCCGGGTTGTCTTTACAAGAGGAAAAGCTTTTTTATTATTGATATTATGAGAAAAATTTTTGCTTGTTCTAAAATCTTTAATCCCGTTTACACTTTTTCACAACAAGTGTTTTGAATTTGAATTGATTTGAAATCGCGAAATCTTTTCGGTCGACGAGAAAATGTTATTTTATCGTTTTGTATAAAAATAACTATTAATTGTCCTTTCCTCCTTAGTTGATTTTAATACCTTGACTTTGTTATTATTCATCATCGAGTATTTCGAATTCAGTCTCAGATTTGTTTAACAATTTTCTTTTCACCTGTTTTGCGTTAAAATAGGACGCAAAATATACTGCTGACATTGATATTAGTATAATTTACTGGTATAATAAATTGCTGTAAAACAAATAACATCTCAGAAATATGTATTCTTATTAAAGGGACAGTGAAACGAGCCTCTACGGCCATTTATCACTTGGCTAAAATCTTTATGTATTAGACGCATTTGCGAAACCGAAATATTTGTTATGTTGAAAATAGGGTGGGATATCTAAATTATCACAATTTCCAAACCTGTCATAAAGACACGGCATAACAAAAACTGAACTCTACAACTAAACGTTAATTTTGTGTATTCCAATGATGTATTGCGGCTTAATTGTTTTAAGTGTTCTGCGCAGAATGTTAACGAATTTAATTAATTATAATCTCCAAGGGTATCTGCGCCTAATTACAAACTATACAGATTGTTAACTGGACGGTTACTTATTGGTGAACAGAATGGCAACACTGCCTACATTCCAAATGAGTACTAAGCTAAGCTGCCAACTCGTCCCGTGTCGCGTGTTCTCTCGATGAGCGGGCCGAGGTTGCCATATTTCAAACATAAAGCTCTTGCCGCGAGTAATAAACAAATTAACAACCTGTATATGCATGTGTTTCTGAATAACAGCATAATGCAGAATATTTTCAATATAGCAGCTCTTAAATTAAATGTTTTTATTAATACGTAGGTATGTAGTATTAAGTTGGTAGTTTTATGGTTTATATACCTTACTTCTCAAATATTTTGACTGACTGTTGATTACACAGGAAGAAGTTAATTTTTAAAAATGGTTTTTCGAGAAATAAACCTCATAGTCGCATTTCTGAGGTCGAAATATACCTCCTACCTCTAAAATTATTTGTACTTATTTAGGACTCACCCTGTATAATGACTTGATGAAAGCATTAAGATATAATAATTATAAATTATAATGAATAGGAACTAGGAGATTAATAATTATTATAGAAGTAAAGATATCTAATATTGATGATCACTAAACAATGTTGATAAGTATTTGATTATATAGGATGTTTCTAAAAACATGTGCCATCTCTGGTGGGGAGACTGCTCATGTAAAAATAAGATTTATTTTTTATATCAGCATAGGTCCGATTCTGCTTCGTTACGAAGGTATGGTTGCTAAAGTTTATTTTTTTTTCGACTTATTATAATTTTCAGCGATTTGAATGAAATTTTGAGGGTAAAAGTTACTCTAAATAATACATATTTTGATGCTAAAAAAGTGTTGACATATTCGTCATAGACGTGCATATGGGTTATCACTAGAATATTTAAAAAAAAACATGTGCGCCACCGACGTTCCTTTTTCTTGTTGGCAATATTGTGATAGACCGTTTAATGCCGATTAAAAGTTGTATCTTGAGATTTTGTCGATTTCGATCTCCTTGATTAGATAAATGTAATTTTATTATCGCAATTAATAAAATTAAAATAAAAATAAACTTAATAAATTAATTTATTTAATCATGATTTAATCAAATTTATTATTAAAATTTATAACACTGATAGGTTCAGTGGTATCTAAATCAAATTAAAAAAAAATAATCATATTAAGATAATTACAAAAGATTTATTTTTTAAAAGTTTTAACATTCTTTATCTTTAAACCTATGCATTTTTGCACCCATATGTTTATAGGAACTTTTTTCATAGTTTTTCATGAGGAATCACTGAGTACTTATTTAATACTTTGGTCAGTTAATGACATTAACATTTTTTAAAAGTTGCTATAAGACTTGGATCGGCATTAAACGTTCTACACAATTTTACTAATAAGAGAATATAAAGTTAGCAGCGCACACGTTTTTTTTTAGAAAAATGTCCCAGTGATAACCCATATGCACGTCTCTAGTAAATATTTTGACACTTTTTTAGCTTCAAAAAAAAGAATCATTTAGAGCAACTTTTACCACCAAAATTTGGAAAAGAAAATTATAATAAATCGAAAAAAAAATATGTTAAATTTTAACCCTCTGTAGCTACGAAACGAATTAGAATCGATGTTGATATGAAAAATAAATCTTATTTTACATGAATAATCTCGCGACGAGAGATAGCACATGTTTTCTGAATCAACCTGTATAATAATTTAAAATAAATTTAACTTACTAACTGAAATGACTTACTTGGGATCTTACAACTTTTTCTAGTGGAAAAAGTGCATTGTATGACTTTTTTACATTTTCTGTTTTTGGGGGAATTATTATCGAGATTATTATATTACATATTAACTAAGCTACAAATGTAGAAAATATTTCATATAAATTATATTTATACGCTTTTAGGAAAGACAACAGTATACCGTAATAATCCTACATTTTCTTTAGCTCTAGGCATACGTTACGTTTAAATTGTTTAATCTCTGGAGATTGTGTTTCTCAAATTGATTCATTTAATGTTATCGTATTTCATGTGATATCTAGCTCTAAAAAGCTTTCAGATAAGGTAATTTCTATTTTATATTCGTTCTCTTTAAGCCGTAAAATCTCTTTGCACTGTAGTTGGTAGACACTAATTGGTAGAATTGAAATTAAAATTGGAAATTTCGTTCGGCATTAATGTTTCATTTCTGAATTGTTTTTTTTTCTTTCGGCTTATATTTGCTATGCTGCTTTTCTATAAGTCGAATAAAATTTGAAGAAGAATTTGTTTTTGATCTCTTTTAGTAAAAAATATATTTATGGATTTTTAAAGGAGTAACATGAATTTAACATGAATGAAATTGTATATTGCGATTAAACGTAACAAATTTGTATGTGAAAAAAAAAAGAAGTTGAGATGGCTTGAACATGCAATATTATACAGGATATTCATGCATCGACATTACTTGCAATATTGTGCAATATTTTTTGTTGCTGTCATAATTGAAAGTTTTATTAAACATGTTAACTGATGACTTACTTTTTAAAATTTTCAAAATGTTTGAAACAATCTTGCAGTTTCCCGTTTTTTATCTGCCGATAATTTTTTTCTCTAATAATAAAATAAATCCATTTGATGTATTTTTTTTTCGAGGACCTACATATGATGACTAGTCCTAGTCTTGCGGTCTTGGTCTTACAGAATAACGAAGATCAAGCCTAATATCAAGACCAGCATCAGATCTGCAAGACCAAGACCAAGAGCGATACTTAGGAAACGAAATTAAAAAAAAAAATAAAGAAAGAAATACTTACAAAAACCTTCAATCCCCAAGTTGCTTTTATATAGAAAAAAAGTACATTATGTGTATATTATGATTATGAACCTAAATTCAACAATTTCCGAATTATGAAGTTTTAATTTTGAAATGTTAAACGAAAATTCTGGAATTTCCAGACTTGATATCATACTTAAATAACTGGAAAAATTGTCTCAAACATATAACCGATATGATATATTATCTGAATTTTTATACAAGAAGGTAACATAAATATGATAATTCTATCTATCTTTGTTAGAAAAATATTTCTAAATCAATTGTTCAATATTTAGGACAAAATTAATACGAAACGCAGAACACTTCTTTTTCACACGTGGTTATTTTGGAAATACGTTTAATTTTAATGCGCATGTGCAAAGTAAGGTCCCCCTAGGTAGGATAAATCTATTGAACAAAATTCCATAAAAAGAAGGTATGCAAATGGCATTTCGTAATAATGCACTTTCTAATGATAATCTTATGGTGTTGATATATCCATATATATGTATGATCCCTACATCCTATATGCGTGTACTTGCGAAACACTGATGACACACATCACAAGTACATGCGAGAGGTAGCCGACGCTCTCTATAGAGTCTGGCACTGTAAGAAGAACATCCTATAGGTATGTATAAGGACTTATTAAAAATATACATTTTTTGGAGAAATTGAAAATGTTGCATTTTTGAATTCTTCTCGTATCTTGGTTATCAAATGCTAAAAGCTAGTTCTTAAATAGTAATAATAAATTAATAATTATAACTTAAATGTTACACAAAACTCTGTTTATTTTCTAACATTCAGAATAAAAATGATTTAAGTTTTACAGAAAAATCTAACGGATTAAAAAAATGAAATTATGTAAATATTTTTCTTAAACTAAATTTATATACAGGATGAGTCTGAGGGGTAGTATATTCCGATCCCAGAAACACGTCTATGAGAGTTCTTTGGCAAAAAAAATATAAAATTTGGAATTTTTTGCAAAAAAAAATATTTTTTTTGTTAAACTAAACTTTATTGATAATAAAGAAACTATAGGTAGTAGATTAAATTTACAAGAAATAAAACCCAGAAAAGATCTAGTAGTTCTCAAAATTTAAGCAAAAAATATTATTTTCAAAATAAAATAACTATTATACAGGGTGAGTCTTACCCTGTATAATAGGTATTACTTTTTGGGAGGCCTTTTGTTTTCATTGTTAACAGGAATATAAGGTGTCCTATTAAAAACATATGTACCTTAAACAATCACTCCTTTATTCCCAACTACAATAGACATATCTGGCAAGACTGCGAAAATTGGACATTCTGTATACTAAAAAAAATATTGATTTATTTTAGATTTAGGGCAATTACATTTTACGACTTCAAGCGGGCCTTTAATGCAGTTTAAAAGGCCAAGCGTATAAATGAGGGATAAGAGCGGAGATCTGTTTCTGAAAGCACGGTTAGAAATTGATTTAATAAATTTCCGGTTGCAAAATTTAAAAAAGCCTTAGACCAACTTTACCATGATGGTATTTCAGTAAAAACTATTTTAAATATTTTTTTTTTCTTTTTCCTACATGGTTTAAGTTTATAATATTCAATTGATAATTTACGTATAAATTTAATGAATAGTTCTATTTGATAATTGCTAAATACCATATGTATTTAAGAACAGACCTGAGTTTGTTGATGAATAGATCTATACTCACAATCTTTGTTTTTATATTAGGCCAGTAAGCGACGGTTTTAGCACAGATAACACGTTTTAGGGTCCGAATTCTGAACACCTGCACCGATTGACGTGAAATTTTAACAGTGAATAGAGATATATGTAAGAAACAAAAGTTACAGAGTAGCGATGTGTGCTTTCACCCTGGGGGTGAGTGCCATCCCTTCCCGGGGGTGAAAAATAAATTACCAATTTAATTACAAAAGTGAATAAAGGGATGAATTCTAATCAAAAAATGTTCTATAACATTTTTTCAGAAAATTAATATATTCCGAGTTATTTAGGATTGAAAATGTTGATTTTTCATCTAAAAACTGCATATTTTTCTGCAATTTTTTATAAATAACTCGAAAATCTTGTGTTTTATCGCAAAACTCGTATAAAGTAAAAATGAAGCTTTTGGAATACGTAAACGATCCATTTTTTTTCTTGATTACCGTAGATGTAATAATAACCGAGTTATCACTCTGTAAACTTGATTTTTTATTTTTCGAAAACTAAATTGCAACCTTTTACCGTAAAATAATGACGAAAAAACATTTCGAAGAAAATGAATATGGCCGTTTTTAAAGTGCTTGAAAACACCTTTAAAATGTTTTTTTTTAAAGTTCGTAGCTCAAAAACTTATGAGTTATGATAAAAATAATATTTTCACCTCATTATTTCGGAAAAAAAATACAACTAAATCTATGAGTTAAGTCATAAAAATAAAAACTAAGCGTAATACATGTACAGTTGGCTATATTTAGGTACTCACAATTGATTTTGCAAGTTCGAGCGGTTTAGAATGCCTAAATTTGGAAAAAAGTTGAAAATAAGAAGAAAAAAATATTTTTTACTTGTTAACAAATTTTAATTTTTGTTGACGTATCTCAAAAACTAAGCAAGATACGTAAAAAATGCAACAGAGGAAAATTGAAGGTCTTTTTTTGCAATATTTTTGCTCCCTTTCAATTTTCCTGTAGATCTCTTTATTTCGTAGATATTATGTTTTTTTTTAGTTTGATTTGCATGTAAGGACCACCTTCTTTGAGCCCTTAAAACCCAAAAAATTTCGTGAAAATGAAGAGTTCAAGACTGTTCAACTATAGATGTTAATTTGTAGCACGTGTAATTTCCTACAAACTGATAGTCTTTATTTTTATGAATTTTTTTATGGTATAGATTTTGTTGTTAATTTTTTCCGAAAAAATGAGATGACCATTTTATTTTTATCATAACTCCGCGAGTTTTTGAGCTACGAACTTAAAAAGACCTTTAAAAAAAAGGCATTTAAAAGGTTTTTTCAAGCACTTAAACGGTCATATTCATTTTCTTCGAAAAATGTGTTCTTTCGCCATTATTTTACGGTAAAGTGTTGCAATTTAGTTTTCGAAAAATAAAGAATAAAGTTTACACAGTGATAACTCGGCTATTACTACACCAAAGATATTTTACTACACCTACAGTAAACAACAAAAATGGATCGATTCGTTATTCCAAAAGCTTCATTTTTGCTTTTTATGAGTTTTGCGATAAAACGCAAGATTTTCGGGTTATTTATAAAAAATTGCAGAAAAATATGCAGTTTTTAGATGAAAAATCAACATTTTCAATCTTAAATAACTCGGAATATATTAATTTTCTGAAAAAATGTTATAGAACAGTTTTTGCTTATTTATCCTTTTATTGACTTTTGTAATTAAAATGGGTGATTTATTTTTCACCCCGAGGAGGGGTGGCACTCACCCCCAGGGTAAAAGCACGCATCGCTACTATGTAACTTTTGTTTCTTACATATATCTCTATTCATTGTTAAAATTTCACGTCAATCGGTGCGGGTGTCAAGAATTCGGAGGTAATACCGAGGATAAAAATAATAATTATTTTTATCCTCGCTTACTGATCTATATTTAACTATGCACGTCTTAAATAGAAATGAAACTGGGAGATGTCTCCTTAAAGGCAGCTAGAAAACTTCTGGAAAGGCAGAAAATAGCATGGATAAAAGTTAAGAACCTAAATAAAAATCAAGAATTAACATTTATAAATTCCATTTAGAGATATATACGATCGCAACTAATGTATGATCTACAAAAATGTTATAATTTCACTCTGCTTTTAGACGAATCAACATAGAATTGAATATTTTGTTTTAAAGATTACCGAAAGGAATAGGTAGGAGTTTTTCCGACGTCAAATGGACTAGTTTGGAGTTCTTAATTTCGGCACTGTCTTAGCCGGTATTGTCTGGACAAATGAAATGAGGGCCCCAGTATTGCCAATTGTATTTGAACTATATAGAATTTCACATCATTAATAATAGGTACTGGAAATATAGAGAGAAGTTTCTAATTATACCATATGATTGAAAAAAAAAGCGGTTGGGAAATGAAAATCGATGGTAATTTTGGAAAAGTCAAGCACGTCATTATTTGGCTTGTACTATTCTTTATTTTCTAATGAAGTTATTACTGCCAGCTGGCCTTAAGAAAGCTGTAATATACTTTTATATTGAGTACAAAATTCGAGATTTTTTTAAAAAATTGATTTGTTTATCTGAAAACGTTCTATTTTTTTATAATTAGTGTTAATTTTTGACAAATTTTATGTCAATTTTTAATAAATGACGTCTAGAGATTGGCTTCGCCAACATTATCATTTATTGTCATTTCCCAGCCTTCTTTGACGACACTTCTTTTCGATAATACAGATTTCGATCATACATTTACATAATTTTCGATCATACATTTTGAAGTTTATAATAACATACAACCATTCAACCTACCTAGATTGAATGGTTGTATGTTAGGTATGTAAGGATTGTATGTTAGGTTGATAAATTAGCTTGTGGTATATAGAAATGAATTAATAAAAAAACCTTATTATTCAAAATAACAGGTTAAAAGGTATTAATAGACTATATTCGATGATTTCTATGAGGTTGCTTTTAGGCTAATTTCATTGCGGCTCATTCAGATCTATTGTGGTTCTTTGATTTCTAGACTGAATTTTCAAGTTGTAGGATACAACAGTGCAACAGATACGGTTATTTGAACGAGAAATTGATAACTAATTGATAAAGAACTATAAGGATGGTCTTTACCATCCTTATTCCCTGGTCCTTTTCATCCTTGTTCAAACCGTTATAAATAATTTGCAAGTTGTTAGGATACAACAGTGAAATAGATACGGTTATTTCAACAAGAAGTTGATAAGTGATTGATAAAGAACTATAAAGATGGTAAGGACCATCATTATAGTTTTTATAAATCAGTTATCAATTTCTTGTTCAAATAACCGTATCTTTGCATTGTTATAGATTGCGTTCTGTCGCTTTTTCTATTGATTTCTTTATTTACTACTTGATTTCTACTTTGTCCGTTAATGTCATCAACTTTGAATGCTTATTGAGCTTGCAATATTCTGTTAGTAGACCCCCTACAATTTTGACATATATTATTATTATTATTATTATAAGTTATTCTATTCAGAGTTTCAATTCTTAGCCAACCATTATTTTCTTGGTCATATATGTATAGGTTTTAGTCTAACAAATGGTCATTGATGGGTCCTGTTTGACCATTTCATCTGTTCACGTTACAATTGTGATCATCGTGTTCTTATATCCAGGCATGCCTTTGCTACGCTTTGCCAATAAATTGTTATCAATCAGAGCACGCACATAATCTTATATTAATCTAGAATTGACCTCTATGAAATCAAGTGTCTTCAACGCTACTTATTATCTGCAGGGCTGACAAAAAACTAAAAGAAATAATTCCCTCCTGCTTTATTATTGTTTTACGGTCAGTAGAGAGATGCTATTATTTCCTCTGTTGAAACAGAATTTTCCAGAATATCAGCATCTAGATACGCCAATTTTATATAAAACAAGATATAGCTATACAAAGTACAAAAATAATTGGCGTATTATCCGGGATAAGAATTGCTTTATGTAACAATCCCTGTGATGTAAATAAATTAGTTGTTTTATACTTCTTCTCTAATTAAATTTTTGCGCCACTACGATATTTACTTGTTTTTCTATCAAATAATTATTTTCCTACATTTGTATGATTCTTAAAATAAAATGTTTTTGAGAATTTCATTAACCATTAGTGTTTCTGAATTCAGGCAAAATCTAAATATCTTGGGCAATCTAATATCAAAAAATAGTAGAGTATTTGGGCAGGCTCAAAGGAAACCAATTTTGTTTTTTTGCGACGTTTCGCGACTTTATTGTCGCTTCTTCAGGCACTAAAACATTTAGTATTCCAAATGCCTACAAAGTGATTCATCGTGATTCCAACCATTTGCATTATAAGAAATATATACAATACGAACAGAAACTTTAACAGATACAATACGAACAAACACAATACGAACAAAAATTTTTATGATGTATAATGGATAATCATAATATCTACATATCTTTATCAGAAATACCGCTTGCTCTTTAATTAAAAAACAGATATGTCTCAGGTATATTAGAAATCATCAGCATTTGAATTTTGTTTTTGATTATAGAAGTATAATATATAATTGTTTTAATATTATAAAAGATATAAGGCATACACACATGGCCAAAATTATTGCATATATCGTTTAAAAATATACGGAAAGGAATTTAAAGAATCTTTTTTTATACATAGCTTTGTTAATTTGTAATATTTTTTTTTGTTAAAATGGATATGATAAACAATGTTTAACGTTCAGACCCAATATTATTACAAATTCTTGCACATTTCGATTTGTGGTCTCTTGGGTTTTAGAATAAATTTGACCATTGTTTAGGCCTTAAAATGCCTAGAAACATTATTTCACAGTTTAATAGAGTCAGAATAGCAACACTGTCTCAACAGGGCTACCGGCAAGTTGCAATAGCTGAAATTGTAGGAGTTAACCAAAGCGATGTTTCGCGAATATTAAAAAAAATCAGGGAGATAAACGAGCTTATAGACGGGCCTGGAAGAGGTAGAAAGACAGTTACTACTGCTGTGCAAGACCGCCAAATATCCCTAATTGCACGACGCAATCCTCTGCTTTCTAGTACTGCTATTAAAAATGAGTTAGCTCGCCTTGAAGGAGTAAATGTTTCAAGAAAGTCCATAGTAAAAAAACTCCATGACAGAGGATTACATTTAAGGAGGCCTTTACGTATTCCGAAGCTTAACTTACAGCACAAAATTACCCGAGTACAATGGGTTAAGGAGATGAGAGCAAATGGACCTATTGGTATATTGGAATGGTATTATGGTATATTGGAATTTTGTCATATTTAGTGATGAAATAAGAATAGGTCTAGTGTCAGACTCGCGACGAACTATGGTCTGGAGACCATCTAGAAGACGAGCACGCTTGAATGCAGCTTAACGCCGTGTTCAAGGGGGAAGCATTATGGTATGGGCAGGTATAATGCACGGAGCTCGAACTCCTCTTGTTTTTATTGGTGGCACAGGAGGCACATATCTTACAGACGTTTTAGAGCCTATTATGCGTCCATTTCGAGGGGCAGTGGGGGATGAATTTGTTGACATGGACGATAATGCTCCTTCCCATCGCACTTCGGTTCGCGAATGTTGTGAAGAGAGTATAAGAAAACTGTGGTGGCCACCGATGCCACCATAGCCACGTCGTCTCACAGCACGACAAGCATGCCACGTGGTCTCACAGATTGCATTGAGGCTCGAGGAGGCAATACAGACTATTTAGTTGTGAAAAATAATTAAAATTGTTTTCAATATTTTCTGTTTAAAATGAAATTTGTTTTTGTTGATTTTCACTCATTATGAAATAAAATTATAATAACAGCCTAGTTGCACTTAGATTTTTAATTATATATTAGTTAGTTGTGTAGTAAGCCAATATGTCCAAAAATATAAAAAGAATCATATTAGGTACAAAATAAAATATAAATATCGACTGTTAAATATGCAATAATTATTACATATATAATATAATTATTACATATGTTACCTATGCAATAATTTTGGCCATGTGTGTATTACAGCAATACCTACATAGCATGATATAGCATAAATATACTATAAAACAAATAATATGCTATATTAATGTAAATCGATTTTTCTCTGTGGTACAATTAAATTGTTCCGAATTAGAGTACATATTTATATCGGCAGTTCACTAATTGACGTGGAACAGATTGAAAAATATGATAATAGCCCCTTATAAACTACCGGAAGGCTATAAATAAAAATAATTGAGCTATCCTTGAAAATTATAGGAAAATATATTTTAATAATATGCTTATTCGTTATCGGAATTCTGATATACGACCAAAATAAACTAACGATCATACTCTGGTAACTATATTTTCTTGTGAATTTTGCTTGTTATGTCTGTATAACAGATCTTATTTATTTTATATATTTTATATTATTTATTTTTGTATTCATTGTATATAGTACATAGTTAATTACAATTGAGAAAATTAAAATCTATTAAAAAAACAGACAAGTGCGAGTCGGACTCCAAAACGAGGATTCCGTACAAATCTGTAGGTAGATACATACTTTAAATAAAGACTACAGTATGCCCCCGGATTGTATTTACAAGAGGAAAAACTTTTTTATTATTTACACATTTGAAACAGTAAAAAATATGATGTCAATTAAAACTCTATCAATAACAATCTATCAAAGCACGAAAACTAAAATATATTACCATAGAAACGCGTTTTGATTTTTAAGACTTTTATAAAAAAAATTAAATTTTCATGTTTTTTTTTAATTTTCTCTAAAACGGTATAGAAATTGGCAAAAAGTATAAACGAGAGTAACGACTACAGAACAGCAAAATTTTTCTCTGAAATGTCAATAATACATTTTTTCCTCTCGTAAAAACAATTCGGAATCACTTTGTTGTCTCTCTGTCCGTCTGTCTAACCCTTTATCTCGAGAACGCCTGGATGTCGATTTGAAATTAAAACCATATACTCAGGTCTACAGTTCCTTGAAGCTATGTAAAATTCAAATTTCTAAGTTAATTATAAAAAGAGACTGCCGTATATGCCGCATAAAAAACGATTCCAAAAAAATATTCGACACTCTCAAGGGAATCGAAATTTATATAATTTAATATTTATAATATATTTTTTTGAAATATTTAAATTGTAACTATTGCACATACAGATGTTTGGACATCTAGGTGTTTCTTGGTTACAATTTGAACCAAAATTACCTTTTTTTTCCACAATAAGGGGCCGTCCTCTGCCGGAAACACTGCGACCTGTGAGGCCTATTGTGTTTGTCCCCTTTCTATATCTGCACCCATTCTCCTATCCCTGTGCCCTGCACTAACTTATGCAGGTCCTTGATAGGATGGGAGCATAGTTCCTCCGGTTCTAGCCTAGCTTTCCCAAATAAAAAGTGTCGCTTGCGATCCAGAGCCTCGCAGTGACATATTATGTGCTCCGCTGTTTCAGGATCTTTATCGCAGAGTCTGCAGCAAAGACTTCCTTGATACAGATTGAGCTTGTTCAGGTAACACTTGACAGCCATGTGTCCTGTCAAGAGGCCTGTTGTAATCCGCAATTTATTCCTGCTAAGCATTAGCAGTTCCTTTGCGGTTTTGGAGCTAGGTCCTTGGATAAAAGCCTTGCTGTGCCTGTGCCCCTGTCTGTTTCTCCAGTGGACATTCTGCTTTTCCCTGATCCAGAGTTTTAATGCACTACGGGCCATACATTTGGGTATTCCCAGTACTGGCTCTGGACCAAGATAAGATGCCGATGATCCTTGCCTAGCTAGCTCATCGGCTTTTTCGTTGCCTTGGATGCCGCTGGGGCCCGGCACCCAGAATAATTTAACTCTGTTCCGTCGAGCCAGAGCTTCCAGTTCACCTAGGCATTCCCAGACGAGTCTCGACGATACCTTTGGACTCATAAGAGCCCCAAGTGCCTCCTGACTGTCTGAGCATATATTGATGAGCTTATCTGAATAAGCTCTTCTATTGTTTTCTCTCGCACATTGTAGAATGGCGAAGATTTCTGTCTGGAATACGGTTGAGTGTTTACCCAAGGAAAAGGATAAACTTACCCTTGGTCTTTCCCCAAATACTCCAGCTCCTGTTCCTTCAGCGGTCTTTGACCCGTCTGTATACCAGGTTAGTCCATCCTGAAGGAATGTTATATCTGTCCACATTCCTCGATCCATTTTGTTCACCTCGAATGGTTTGTGGTAGTGATAAAGAGGGGTCATCTGGTCCGATCTCATTTGGAGTAGAGTTTCCCCGATAGGATTTCCCATCTTTGAGTGTCCTGTTTCTGTCCTATTTCCCAGAGACAAGACACTTTGTTGTCGATAGAGTCCCATTCTTGCCTCCGCCTGGATCACTATGTGAAGAGGCGGAAGGTCCAGAAGCGCCTCCATTGATGCAGTGGACGTTGATTTCATCGCCCCTGTTATGCTCAGACAAGCAAGTCTTTGCATCTTGCTGAGGCAGAGCATTGTTGTTTGTTGCATTACCTTAGGCCACCATACCAAGGATGCATATTTTACTGAAGGCCTCACCACTCCAGTGTACAGCCAGTGCACCATCTGTGGTCTAAGGCCCCAGATTTTTCCATGAAGGCGTCTGACTACCGCTAGTGTAGTCACCGCCCTCCTTGTGACATTTTCCAAATGTCGGTTCCAGGTCAGTTTGGTATCAAGCGTGATTCCTAGATACTTGACCTCCCCCGAGAGAGGAATCTCATCACCGCAGAGTCTTAGAGGGCCTAGTCCCTCAAGTATTCTGCGCTTGGTGAAGGGGATTATTACGGTCTTTGTAGGACTAATATTTAGTCCCTCCCGTGTCACCCATAATTCCACAATCTTCAGGGCCCTTTGCATTCGCTCCCTTACTGTTGTGTTAAACTTACCTCTGACTAACATGACCAAATCGTCTGCATATCCCAGAGTGTTGAAACCAGCCCTGTTGAGACTATTAAGCAGTCCGTCCATAACGAGATTCCACAGCAGAGGGGAGAGAACTCCCCCCTGCGGGCATCCTTCCGCCACCCGGACTGCAACAGTCTCATTTAGGAGGGTGGTATATGCCACTCGACTTTTGGGCATGCAGTCTATCCACCTGCAGCAGGTCTCCTCTAATCCGAGGTTCCTTGTAGCTCTCGTCAGTGATTGAAATGAGGTGTTATCAAACGCCCCTTCTATGTCGAGGAATGTCCCTAAAAGCACTTCTCTTGATCGTCCTGCTGTATAGGCATGCTGGTCTTGGTGAAATGGTCTTTTCCCCATTATTTCATCCCTAACATACCTGTCCATTAGTTTCTCAAAAGCCTTTAGTACGAACGACATAAGACTGATGGGCCTAAAAGCCTTTGCCGTAGAATAGTCCAGACGCCCATTCTTGGGTATAAAAGCTACCCTGGTCAGCCTCCAAATTCTCGGTATATATCCTAAGGCCAGACTAACTCTTAGTAGTGTACAAAGTTTGCTCGTCAGTAGGTCTGGTCCTTTCTGGAGCATTATTGGACAAATACCGTCCGGTCCCGGTGATTTGTATGGCTCAAATGAGCTTATAGCCCATTTTAACTTTGATTGGTCAATCACCCTTTTTGAAACCTGCCAGTCTTCCCTTGAGGCTCTTCTCGTGAAGTTCTCAAGTCCACTACTCTTCCAGGTTTCTGGGGATTGCTCCAAGGCTATTGATCTGGGAAAGTGTACCCGAAAGAGTTCGGTCAGCGTCTCTTTCCCAGTGGATGTGTATTCTCCTGCACTAGTTACAAGAGAGTTAATTGAGGTCTGAGAGTCCTTAGAGAGTATTTTTTGAAGTCTGGCACATTCTGAGGTACTATCAATGCCCTCGCAGTACCTCCTCCAAGATAATCTCTTTGCTCTCTTCAGTTCCTTGTTATATTCGGTCAAAGAGGTCTTATATTCCCCCCAATCGCCGGATCTTTTTGCCCTATTCCAGTTTTTCCTTACCTGCCTTCTCCTTGCCTCTAGCTGGACGGTCCACCAGGGTGTTGCCCGTTTGTGGCTTCTGACAGTCTGGGGGCAGTTTTCCTCAAAAGAAGATCTGATCGCGTCAGTCAATTGCTCCGCGACCAGTTCCACCTCAGTCGCATTCCTTACCATTGATTTGATACTCGTCAGTTTGCTAGTTAGGTCTGCCCCAAAGGCTTCCCAATTTGCATTCCGAGGATCACGGTAGGTTTCTACGGTCCTTTGTATTCCCGAGATTTCAAACCTTATGTGTTTGTGGTCCGAGCAACTCTCCTCCTCTGACACACTCCAGTTTTTTATGAAATTGCTAACAAAATGGTGGCTAATGTTAGATCTATAACTTCCTGCCTTTGTGTGGTCACAAAAGTAGGCCTGTTACCTTTATTCATTACGTCTAAATTATTTGCCATAAAGAATTGCAGCAGAGCTTCGCCTCTAGGGTTTGTGTCTGTGCTTCCCCAGAGAGTGTGGTGCGGATTTGCGTCCGAGCCAATGATCAACTGAGATCCATTTCCTCTGCAGTACCTCACTAGCTCTTCCACAGTCTCTGGTGGTGGTGGATCAGGGTCATCGAAAGGAAGATAAGCCGATCCGATTATAATGTCCTTCGGCCCTTCTCCGTTCGTTTTTATGTGTACCGCTGTCAGATCATTGTTACAGAATTTTAGTAAGGGCAGTACTTTTATGTGTGTTTTAATTAGTATGCAGGTCCTAGGTCTGTCAGAGGTTCTACTGTATATAAGTTCCACCCCGACTCCCTTGAGGTCTTTTATTTGACCCTGGTTTATCCAGGGTTCTTGTATCAAGGCAATGTCACAGGTCTCCATTACCTTACAGAGGACAGCCGTAGCTGCCCTACTGTGGTGCAGGTTCGCCTGGACGACCCTCATTTCGAGACTCAGCGCCCTTCAGTGCCCGGAAGAAGACCCGTCCGAGCTTATAGTAAGCCTAGAACTGGGTCTGCTCAAGGGCACTAAAAGACGCTAAGTCGATGGAGAAGGCGATGGTTTGGCCATTCTTCTCCACCTTCCTGCTTAGTGTAAGCCAGTCTCCCACATTCAGGCTAGGGTTTTGACGCCCAAGCCAGGTACTGACTTCACTTTCCTCGACTGTCTCTGGTTCCAGACGAGGACTTTTGGTCTCTTAGGAAGGTCCTTAGAGTTGACCGTAGTCAAGTCCGCCCCTTCCCAGAGATTGTTTAAGCCGGCTACAGTATGCTGCAGCCATTCTTTGGTGAGGTCGTTGGCACATGAGATCCAAAGAATCCCTCCCACGTACCTAGTTCCCTCAAACTGCGGCGGACTCTGGCTCCCTGAAGGTGTTTCAGTCAATGCCGCCAACAGCCTCGCTTGAATCAGGTCCGCTTGCTCCTGACTCAGTGTTGTCTCGGGATGGCGTCTGGAAATCACCGCCATCCTAAGTTCCCTTGAGGCGTCACTGTAAGAAACACCAGTCTGCACTTCCGTGCTCCTGGGTTTCTTCCTCAGACTGGCCACAGGTGGTGTAGAGGAGTCCGAGTGCGGTCTTTTTTTGCCCGTACTTTCCTCCTTTTTCTTGGCTGGAGTGGAGCAGGTTGACGGTCCGGGTTTGTCCGTTTTCCCTCCTCTCTTTGCCCTATATTTCTTAGCAGGGTTCTCCCTTGTCCAGGTTCCCTCTGCTATTTTTTTAGCTTTCAGGATCCTCTTTTCTGTGCTCCTGAAATTCTCTTGTTCCGCAGGCCTATGTTTCCAAGTCCTGTGGTTATATTTGACACCTCGGCAGGCTGTTTCTCACGATCCGCAGACGAATCTGCCCTCGTTGTACTTGGCCCAGCGTCGGTGTCTGGTTCTGCTCCAGAGTCTTCCCTTTCGGGATTCTCCGGAACATTTCTTGAGGAGTCACTCATTTCTGACATAACCCTCTTCGTTCGTTTTTTTTTGTTTTTTTTATGTCCTCTGTCCATAAAGTTCCCACGAGTAGGGGTGAAAGAAGGTCAACGCCTGCAGAGCACCCAGTGCAGACGCAAGGCATGTTACTATGGGAGATTGCCCGGTATCCCATAGGCTCCGTTTTAGACACCCGTTTGAGGCACGGGTGCCATTCATCCATCGGCACGGATCGCGTGACACCTTGGATTAGCCTGTGTAATGTGTGTGTGTGTGTGTGTAAGTGTATGTATGTGTGAGTATGTTAGTGAAGTGTGCTTTGTATTCTTCTTTGTCTGGCCTCTCCTCAGAGACCTGTTCGGCATGGGAGACCCTGCCAGTAGTTACCTACCGCCGACATAGCCCTCTGAGTCGTTGAAGCACACAAGCCCCACCGGTCCGTCAAACCGAGAATACATAGGTGGGGAAATTACCTTAGTTTATTACTTGTATATTGTCCTTGTAATAGTATTAAATCTTTAAATCTTTTAATGGTTTTTTGCGTTGAACTATTAAATTTGGCAAGTAATACCTTTTTTATTACAATTATAGGAAAAAAAATGAAACTATACACTTGTAATTAAATCATAAAAATATACGGTATTAACGAACCAGCTTTTTGTGTAGGAGTGATAACTCTGATATAAAGTTTGTTTGGTGAGAGATAGGACGACGGATTCTTACAGAAGACACCCAAAAATTGTCAGAATAAATAACTAACTTTTGAATTAAAATGGCAAACTATTGTCAATATTCTCTAGTTAGACAATTTTTACATATGAAATGTGTTCAAAAAGTTTTATGATGAAGCTTGCTCTATACATATTATGGCAATTAAACATATTATATATATATATATTAATCGGTTTAAAACGTTCTACGTCTTCCGATGCCATCTCTCCATGCCTGTCTGTTTCTCCATGCACCGTCTCCGAGAGATCTTTCCTCCATAAACGTGTCAATCCCTTCCTGCCAACTTCTTCTCGGTCTACCCGGTTTTCTTCTTCCTGCAGGTTTCCAGTTTATAATTTGCTTTGTGATTCTTATTTCTGCCATTCTTTGGACATGTCCGTACCATATGAGTTGACTGTTCTTTTATGTCGTCCACTATCGTATGTTTAACTTCCATAATCTCTCTTATGCGTTCATTAGTTATTCGCTCGAGTCTTGATTTGCCTGCTGATCTTCTCCAAAAAGCCATCTCTGTAGCTTCCAGCATTCGTTTTGTTGTTTCCTTAATTGGCCAGACTACACAGCTATACGTGGTTATACTCTTTATGATGGTATTGTATATTACAGTTTTGTTCTTGTTGTTTATGCTTCTGTCCCACAATATCCCATTCAATACCGTGATAGCATTCCAAGTTGGTTTCGTTCTTTAATTGCTGTATCCAATAGTCCATCATTTGTGATTTGCATATTTTTAATTATTATTATTAATTTTTTTTATTTATTTATTATTATTTTTAATTATTTATTATTAAACATATTATCTTACAGAAAATAACCTTGGAATTTTTTTTAACTGTTGAAGTCTAAGCTTGATTATAAGCATTTAACTTATATCCGTTCGTGTATCATCATCAGCTTATTCAGTCATTTCTAATTATGGTGTAACCATACTCTCTTTGTAGTTAGCCTATTGTTGTGTATTGTTGGCTATGCGGGCCCAAGTTATCCTGCTAATTTCCTAATAAATATGGTGGTTCATTTGTTGTCCGTTCTTCTTGCCAGGTATCCTGCCCATTGCCATTGTGTGGATCCGACTGACATCTATTACCTGTATCTTTTATCGTATTCACTCTATTCTTTTACGGTCTCTCTTGGTTATTCCCAGCATATTTCGTTCCACTGAACGTTGTGCGATCTGCAGTTTCCTTATGACATCCGTTTTAAGTGTCCAGGTTTCGCATGCATAGGTCATGACTGGTAGTACATATTGGTCGAATGTTTCCTTCTTTAAATAGAGTGGCATTCTAGATTTGAATATGATTGAGTTTCTTCCATAATTCCATCTTCAATGCTAATTTAATTCTTCTGTTGATTTAGTAGTTGGTAGTAGAGATCCCGAGCTGTGTATTATTGTCCCAAATATATTTATTAGAATCTCTTTTATTTTGTTTTTCTTGTATATTGAATTATAGTAACGCTTCTTTAAAATATGTAATTGAATATACCGTACGATTGAAAAAAACAATCTTTATCTTAGAGCCATTGCTGGCACCTTTTTTGTTCATATTGTACTTTAAAAGATAAATCTAGGTAATAGGTATTTTTGGGAGAATTTTTTTAATGAAACCAGTTAAATTCATCCCAATAATAACACAAATTTTTCAAAAATGTAAGCATCTGAATAAGTTTTCGTTTTGGAAACAAGCTAAAAAAGTAGTTAACAGCAATATCAAATATCAAAGGTTATCGATTATTTCTTTGTGGAATAATTAAACACCATCCCATCGGAAACCATCTATATCCGCAATTCACAATCTGATGAAAAATAGCACAAAAAATATGGTTTGGTTTGGAGAAAAAATGGTATGAATTCGGAAAATTGTTTTTGGCATGATCATAAAAAACCGAAACAAATCGTAGCAATTACAGCCGCCATAAAGTTTGCAACATCTGGAATATTTTTTCTATTACTGATTTTTCGAAAAAAATATTTTAACTATATCAAATCAATTCCTTAGCCTTACTAACATAAAATGCATAGCATTATTTTTCATATATCTTAACGGAAATGTAACATTCTATAGATACTTGATAATTGAAGTTAGATGATGAAACATTGAAAAGTATTAAACGTTTTTTTAGAAATTGATTTTATATTGTAAATTTTCAAAAATATAGTTTCCGTCTAATGGTCTAAGACACTTGAATAAGATTCTCAGAACTTACGACCGAGAAAAATCAAATATTTTCCTTCATTTAGGTAAGAACAATCTCGGATTTTCAAGGGGTTTCTAACAGGACATTATCTGCTCAACGAACACCTCAGTAAACGACAACCATCCGTGTCATAAACTTTGGTATGGCTGATGGATTATTTTCTTCACTAAGAGTGAAAATGATAAAATTATAAAAAGAAAACAATAAACATTAAGCTAAAAACTAAAACAATGCGCCGAAATCTACTTTCAAGTAATAAATTTTGATAAAGACCCTACCATGTCGAAACGTCAATGTAACTTATAAAAAAAAACGTTTTTCTCTTTGTTTACCTGACCTAAAGCCAAGAAAAAATTAGATAAAATATATATTGAGAGGTCAAAGAAAAGAATCAAAAAAACATTAACTATAGTTATATATAGTTAAATCCTTGTTTATATATTAATAGTTAGTCAATGTGCCTGTATAAGTCGATGCTGCCAACTGGTGGCAGAAATTAAAACGTAAAAAGGGGCGGAGATTATTGAATTTGGCAAAGAAGTAGGGACTAGGAATTCTTCGAATTTAATTCTCGGTAAAGAATAAAATATCTTATTTGCTTCGAACCGAATTTTTACCTCAAAGCGTTATTTACATTTTTTATTTTTGGATATGGATTTATATTTATTTTGATTTTCATGGCCCCTTGTTAAATACTAAATTATTATATTAAGTATATATATATATATATATTTTATTTCTAGATGGCTGTGATATGTCTGACGTTACTTCAACATAGCTGTCTAATTAGTCCAACTTTAACAACTAGTTATCAATTTGTGTCAGTTAAAACAAAAAAATCACAGATTTAGACGTTGCATCGGCCCAACGCCGATTTATACGGTCGGCCGACATACGGTTCGACTGTCGGCCGGGCGGTCATATACGGTCCGGGCCAGTACTTTTTTTTGGGGTCGGTCCAGTGCCTGTTCTCCGGCAATGCGGCATTTGTTTGATGCTGGCCCGTAAGAAATGTGTTTGTTGGGTGTTCACAAAACTCGACCATCTATTGTCGACAACACTTTTAAAATGAAAAGATCTTTTTGAAAAAACAATCATTTTATGTAGTTAACAGTTATGCTAATTATGTCATAATTATAGGTGTATATCTAGTTTTAATTCTGTTATAATTAAAATATGTTTTAAACGTGTATCTTTTTATTATTTTTGAGTATTTTACTCTACAGTCTTTAATTTTTGTTAAATTAACAAAAGGTATATCAAACAGCCACCTAGATTTCTTCAAATAATAAAGATCAACTGACGCAAAATCATAAAAATTAAAGTATCTAGAAAAATCTTTGTCGGAGAGGTAGGCAACCTTAATAATATTTTGAAGATATATAAATTCCCCATTAATACTAGGTGTTCCATTTAAAATAAAAGAGTAACTTACTTTCAAAAGTGACTAATGTTCCATATTAATTTTGTCTCACTCTGTATAAGTTTTTGGATCAAATTTCAATTTGGTTTAACATACAATGGTTACTGTAATTAAATATCAGTCTATACAAGGTCAACTAAAATTTAGGTAGCTATTATCGAAATTTAACATTTACTCTTCATTTTCACAAAATGTGAAATATGTCAAAATCCTTAGATTTTAAGTATATGCTTCTTTATTAAAACTCACTTTTATTTTTCTCCTAGAATCCGAAAATCTATTAATATATAGGGTGTTCCATTAGAAAAAACACAACTGTGCTGTGTAACTTTTTTTGGGGACACCCTGTATCATTCTATATATTTTTATAAAATGCTTTCAGTTAACCTACATATGCTGCCAAAATTTTATTTCTATATAAACTACCGTTCTCCTTGGAGCTTCTGTGGCGTATGAGAGGCGCCACCCGGTATACTCTATTTCATTAGCCAATATAGCACAAGTTATTCGTTATACCTAGACGTATTGTAATTGCATGGTCCAGGGGGAAATACAGGGGAAGAACTTAATAACTGCCAGCGCTCCTGTAAAATTAGTAAAATGGTACTTATCATGTTTTTCCCCTGGGCTCTTCAATTTTAATTGGGCGCTTCAAAGACATCTAAATATAGGTAGACAGAACACTCCATTCATAAAACTCAATTTTTTAGAATCATACATGGTTTGACACTTTTATGAGAGTTAAAAAGAGATGGGTACATAAATATGACAACACGGTTGAGTTTCGTCTATCTTTCTGTCATTTCGCTCCATCAGTGGCGTGACGGTGGTGTGGTGTTTTTTATCCAAAATTGTAAAAAAAGTTATTTTGTGTATTTTAATTTAAATTTTAATTTGTAATATACGTGGTAATATCGATAATATACAATGTAGGGGCGTTTGCACCAAGTTTTTTAAGCAAAACTTAACATTATGTTTAGCTTATTTTCTTGAACCATGCTTTAATCTAACTTGAATTTATATTTAAATTAAGCGGTCAAATTTCCAGGCTAGTGGCCACTTAACCTAAGGCACCAAAAATTTGTTTTACGAGGAAGTATAATTATTTTTATTATATTCCTTTGAGAAAGCTAAAAAGTGTATTATGATACCTCTACGTAAGTTCGATGATTACTTTTGATATCTTAGAGACGTCGATCAGTAGGTATATTCATTGAAAATGGATTTCCTCAAGAGTGGATGTAAGGAAAAATCATATTTCCAAGAAATGAACCTCCTTAAGTCTTTAGGACAGAGACTTTTAAATGACACTGTAATATATATCCTCGGTTTAATTGAACAAAATCTAGAATATCAATATGAGAGGTAAGTTGGAATTCTAGTAAATCTAATGTAAGATAAATTAATTATATTTATACTTTGAACCATCTTTCTTTACTATTTCCAGAAACAACAGCAAAAGTGTTTTAAATCAACTCTTGTGTATATTAAGATTCTACACTTCAGGGGCTATGTCCAGTCTACAGCTTTTTTTATGGGCATGTATGTTTGTTTCTACCACTTCTCGTATTATGTTACAAAAGTATCCCATGAACTTCCACTGCTTTACCCTCAGTTCATAAAAATGCCTGAATAAGAAACTCTAGTTTTAGAGCAGGAACAATTTTATAGTATATTTGGGTTTCCTTGGATTATAGGGATAGTTGATGGAACACAATGTAAGAAAACATTCACCTGGTAAGTACCTATATGTTATATTTTCTTCAATATTTATCAGCACAAGATTTCTTATACTTTACAGGGGGTAATGATGGAGAGGTATTTAGAAATAGAAAAGCATTATTTTCCCCAACATTTAAATTACTGGAAATGCTAGTCTTAAAACCATAGACAATAGACATGATTGCTTGTTGGCATGGGTCTGTGCATGAAGCCACCATTTTTTGGATATTAAGGACGTATTAAGGACCCGCTTGGAGACTGGTGACTTTTCAAATTAAATCCTGCTTGGTTAGTGGTCCATATATTTACTTATTGTTAGATCATTTATATAAAATATATTCCTTAAATATTTGAGTAGGTATTCAATTTAGAAATATATTACGAATAAGATGAATTGAAAGAAATTTTTTAAAATTAAATGTGAAAATATTCAAAGGGTTCATATACTCTATTAAATTATTTTATTATCTGTTATAAGGTGATAGTGCATATGCATTGAGGGGATATATGCAGAAAGAGAGCTGAAGAACTGTATTACTGAAGAAATGTTTCAGAATTATCGGAATATGGAAACGCCACTTTCCAATATGTTTTATGGTATAAGACCAAAATTGCAAACCACAATGTCAGTTATTGTTGCACAACAGTGAGTTAAGAAAAATATTATCTGTTTAATTATAGAACACAATTTAAAAATTTTAATGTATGTACTTAAATTTTTAGATTTTGTTGTTTCAATGTGCTACACAATACAGCCAGAATGATACCTGAACAAGAGCTGCCGCCGTTAGATGAAATAAATATGGACCAAATTAATAAGAAGAGAAATAATAAATTATTTTGAAAGATTAGGGCAATATTTTTTTAACTTATTCTAAACATGTTTTTATGTTGCTAATGTTGCTGTTGTTTTTTTGTTTTTGAGTATTAATTTCTATAAAATATCATTATTAAATGTCTTTTATTCAGAAATAACATACATTACAGTTTTTACATTACAATATAAACAATAATTAAAATTATTAAATAAGTTCTCTTTAAGAACTTCACTGTTCTTTTTTTATTTCAATGTCTACAAGCAACCCTTTTTTTCTTTAGCTTATGTTCTTCTCTGTTTTGAATACTACTACTTTGAATTTTGCCCATCTCCATATTACAAAAGAACAGCCTTTTGTCTAGTAAATTACTATCTTCCCTTTTCTTCAGTTTCTTTGTAACCATCAGTATTGTTTTGAGACTGAAAAAATATCTAATTATATTGAATTCTCTTAAAAGTAATAAAAAATTCAAAAACACAATGAAAGGTTAGTACTTACAATACCAGTACTCCTATTAGTTTTAGACAATCTATCACCATCGTATGTTTTTTAATCCCACAATGCTCTTCTCATTTTTACATTAATTGAATATATTATTATCTTCCGTTTTTGTTTTTTATATATGTAGACCTCCACCAGTTAGTTAAAATATATTTTAATAATTGCCTTTCTTTTACATAGATTTAAACATATGTTGTAAGCTGTTTTTCTTTGCGACTCTATGATTGGCCTTTCTTTTAAAGTAAGTCCAATAATATACAATTAAATTATTTCAAAATTATTAAAAAGTATGTTGTTCTTATATTTTGATAATTTTTTATATGAATATTTTGTAAATCCATTCTGAGAGTTAAAAATATCAAAAATATTGGGCCAGTTTATGTATCCCTTATAAAATTCTGTTTTCGGTGAATAAAATTACAATGTTAAAGCAAAGGATAGTAGCAGAGGATTGGATTTTTGTGTGGCAGGTCCTTTTAACATTCTTTCAAAAATACTTTGTGCTGGCCCATCTAGGGAAGCCTAAAAAAACATATATTATCTCTGTTAATATTATATCTCTATAATATTATTATTAGTCTTTTTTAGACACATCCAAATTCACTAAAGTGTTTTAAAATTTAGACCTGGCCTTGTCATGGAAATTAGAACCTTCCATTAATCGTATTTATGCCACTGTCATATGGATTAGTATATCATTTACAAAATTAAACCAGAACTAAATTTAAAACTTTTTAATGAATCTTGGCAGATTTTGGCATAATGGCTTTAGGACTAAATTAATAAATGGCTGATAACTTTACATTATTAGAGTTCCCCTCCGCCACTCAGATATATACATATATAGTGCGTCCAAGATAACAATTATAAGCATTGAAATCTCAGAAAGGTAAGAGATACAGGGTCAATTAGAAATTGCTTTTAGCGATTTTTGTTTTTTTGGATCTTCACATAATAACCATTATGTTTTTAAAATGTTACCCTGCATACCTATATTTATACCTTTATGGTCAATTCAGATGATTCACTTATCAAAGATTTTTCTTTTAAGTAATCAATTAATTGATGCATTGATGTTATTTTATTTTTCAATCTTCTTAGACCCATTTGTAAAGTATGTATTTTTCATTTTCTTTGTTCCCAAATTTTTATGAGACTTAAATTTCTACATAATATCATTATTATACCTCATTAACATACTTCTTTCTGAAATTAAATATCTTTTGCACAATTTTACTTGAGATACAGGGTGGCGCCTCTCATATGCTACCAAGGAGTACGACAGTTTGTATTGAAATTAAATTTTGGGGGCATATGTAGGTTAATTTAGAGAATTTAAACATATAAATGTATAAAATATGTGCTTTTTAAAAATAGAGAGTTCTACAGGGTGTCGCCAAAAAAGTTACACAACAAAGTTTTGTTTTTTTGTAATGTAATTTGTTTTTTTTGCAAAGTTTTGTTTTTGTAATATTTGATTTTTGGATTCTATGAGAAAAATAAAGGTGGATTTCATTATTGGACTAAAATGTAAGGTTTTTAACATATTTAAAATTTTGTACTTGAAATCAGATTACAACAGGACTCAAACAGTTATACAGGGGTGACAAAATTAATATTGAATATTGACCACTTTTAAAAGCAAGTTTCTCTTTTATTTCAAATGGAACATGCAGAATACTATTCTGATCTTTTAATTGTAGTGTGCATTCATCAATTAATAGAATGCTTAAATGTCAAATGTATGAGTTCACAATGTGTAAAGTACCATTTAGGTAGCTGTTACTGAAATTTAAAGTTTATTCATTATTTTCACCAAATGTGATATGACAAGCCTTACATTTTAGTATTTTAGACATATGCTTCTTTAATGAAACTCACCTTTATTTCTTTCCTAGAATCCGAAAATCAATTATGTAATTTATAGGGTGTTCCATTACAAAAAAAAAAAAAACTTTGATGCGTAACTTTTTCTGGGGACACCCACAGAACTCTTGATATTTCTGTAAAACGCTTTCTATTATCCTTCATATGCTTCCAAAATTACATTTCAATATAAACCACTATTCTCTTTGGAGCCTCCGCGTCGTATGAGAAGCGCCACCCTGTATATAATGTACAGATAATTTTTACCTTTTTCTGATAGGACTTCTTGAGCCAATAAATATCCAACTATTGAAAGATCAGAAAATGAGAATTATCTTACTATGCTGTAAACAAAAAAACATTAATTACTTAATTTTTCAATAAAAATAACTATATTTTTTGTTCTTTAAATTTTTCGTAAATACTAATAATTTCCTTCTAATGGTATTATTAAATTTATCATGGGAAGTTTAAACAAGAAGGTTTTCTAGTGCAAAGAGCAAAAGCTCATGCATATAAAATATATGTATGTAAACAATATTAAAATACATGTATAAAATATATTTTATCAATGTTCTTACAAATTTGAGGGGCCAGCCAAGGAACAAGCCAAACTGCCAGTCCCTCAGCTGGTCTGGAGGCTCATTTAGGTAAAATATTTTTTGGGTGGAGTGCGAACTAGAAGAAAACCTAGCCTAAATAATACTAATATTGTTACAATACTTTTTAACTGATAAAATGTATTTCACTGCTTTTTACCTGCATGATAAGGCCCCAGCAAAAACGGTAGTATCTATTTGAGGCTCAGCATTTGGTCTTATTTGCCTTCAACAAGTTTATTCGGTGATCATAATATCGCTCTTATCAAACTTATCAGAACAAATTTGATTGCACACTTTTGATTGATTTTCCAAATTCTAGAGTGAAATGCTTCGCTGTCTACGCTCAGTATTTACAGTAAAGCTACAAAAATACTATTGGTTACATATGCAACACATACATAATATATATAAAGTATAATAAACCTATTTGATAAAATATGTAAAATAAAAATATGTGGTAAAAAAGGCAAAATTAACCTAAACGAAAAAGCTAGGTTTATACATATATATAAGTAGTTATTTTATTCTTTTTTTAATTTGAGTGTAGGACAGACTTATATCTTTATAATAAATAAATAATAGATCAATCTTACCTATAATATATGTTACGGTTAATATCTAAAACCTGCTAATAATAACTAGAGCTCAAATATACCATGTAGATCGTAAAAACAGTTTTCTTTCAACATTAGGGGAAGAATTACACAATAGCTAAAGTCTGAAGCTCTGGTCTGAAGTAATTGTAAAAATGGTGATGGTACCTTTTATGTACGCCGCCAATCTTAAAGTTATTGATGTAAATTTGATTGATATTCTACAAATAATGTATTAACTGTTTAAGTACGGATACTCGGCTAAATGTTTGAGATCACTTCATTATTTATTTTTAGACAAAATTTGAGGTTAGAATATACCTTTTGCTCGCGTCTGCGCGTATGGCTGGCGGTAACAATGAAATATTGAAAATCTGGATTTTATTTTATTTATATTTTCCTATTAATTTTGAAAAATAGCGATAGCAATTTTGATATTCAAATTTCAGGTATTAACTACCTATAATAGCTGTTTTATTGGTACAGATATTAGCCATAACATCCACAATTTTTAAAACATTTATAGCGGTTTCGAATGTGTGTGTAATTCTAATTTCACAATCGAAAACGCTATCTAATAACAAAATATACGCATTTTTGTAATAATCTACGTATAGTTCTAAATAGTAGAGACGCCACTGTTAAAGCTAGAAAGACGTAATGTTACTTACCGCCGAAATATCAATCTAGGGGTAGAATAATCCACCTTTTACAAATTATGCACTTGCGAACCACCGTAGATAGTTAAAATACTACTTTGAATAGTTTTCTTCGCAAAAAACGCAATAATTGCTTGAAAACCTGTTAAAAACCAAAAATTCACAACCGCAAAGGAAATCTCGCAACAACGGCCTGTAAAACATTTGATGAATGAAACCGTCAAAATCAGCGTAATTCCTACAGATTCCTACAATTTGTAGTAAAATCTCAACCACAACGATGCCAAGCGTTGCCACAGTAATTTCCCTAATATATTTTGATATAATAATTTAAACAGAAAAAGTAATTTCTAAAAAATAATTTCAAAGGTATAATCTATGTATTTTAATTAAAATTATATACCTACACAAATATTTAGTTTAACGTATCTATCGTACCCAAAAAACATTAATAAGAATAATAACATTTTTAACAACAATACTACAATCTATAGGCGCAAGGGAAATCTGTCATCATCGATTTTTGTGCAACACGGTTCGTGATCGCGGTAAAATGTAAGTTGTTTTGTCTCCCTTTATTTAGATGTCTTTGGGGCGCTTGCTCATTATTTACAGCCAATTTTTTTCCGTTTGACCTACCATGTTTCGATAATGGTCCAAAATACACACGACACCGTTCATATTCGGTTAGTTCGGCAAAACCTCGCACTCAATATTAATGCCGGTCACCGATCACCTGACGTACCGTTACTAGAGTACTTGTTTACAAATTTTACCTACATTACTGTCGATTTGTAATGGACCGCAATTCCGAACACGCCTATACTTAACGGCGATCCAGTGATTGAAATTCGAAAACGTAAGCGCTAAAGTTTTGTAAATCGAATTACTCAATTATTTTGAATATACGGTTGTATTGACTGCCTAGAAATATTCAGAGGCTTATTCCTTCCTATACCGAATATGGGGTATTTTTGAATTTTTGACCATTTTACAAATTGCTTATAACTTTTTTATTTCGCGGAATAATAAAATTCTGTAAAAATATTTATAAGTAATAAAAATAATATGCTCATATCTGAAGATGAATATAACTTACAAAAGTTTTTTATAGTTAAGTTCCAACCAACGGTAAAACTATTTAATATGCAAAAATCCGTGAAGAAACAAAATCCCTAGATCTAGAGAGCCTAGAAGATGCAAACTCGCGTAGTGATATCATTTGAATATCTAGGGGCAAATTATAACAAGCACTAGGAATCTCAAGGAGGAAGTAAAAGCCCAAACAACAAAGGCATCATTAATATCCGGATTTTTAAGGCATATAATTTGGCGAAATAAATATATGACCGTCACAAGCAAAGTTAGAATTTATAAGGCTCGCGTGAAACCGGTTATGACGTACGTGATAGAAACTAAAGAGGAGAACACAATAACAAACGGTTCCTAAGACCGACAGAAATGCGAACACTTTGATCAATTACAGGATATGCCTTATATAACTGGAAAATAAGTGGGGATATAAGAGAAACATGTAAAATGCAGGATGTAGTAAGATGGACAGAAGAGAGGCGAGAAACCATGTGGACAGAATGCCAAATGACCGGTGAGCGAAAATTGCTAAGGAGAGAAACGCCCTAACACACCTCGACCTGAACGATCACCTATAAGATGTTCTTCATCATCCCAACTATTCTTAGGGAACTATTGAAGAAAACACAAGACTTGGTTCTAACGTACGAAGAAAAAAAAAATGGAAATTTTAGTTGGCTATGAACTTAAGAAAGTGCTGGGGTTAAATAATAAATACAAGAAGAAGGGTCAAGTCAATGTTAAATTATGGAAACAGTGTGGCTGCCTGGGTAACTAATTTTCAGATATGGCGGCTGGGACATTTGACATGACATAGACATGACAATTTCAATTTTATTAAATTTATTTCCGTTTCCGGTTTTTAATGGTGAGTAAATAATACAATAAAATTACTCAAAAATATTTATTGGGAATTTAGAACAATGTAAATATGCAAATCAATACAATTAAAGAGATATAAACACATAAACTACTATATCAATATCAAATATTTAAATAATATCAGAGATGATGTGTTAAAGTGAATTAGTAAAGTAACAGTGCATTGACTTATATAAACTTGAAGATAAATAAATGTTTTCACAGCTTTACGGGCGTAAAACTAAATAACTGGAAGCAGGAAAAAGACAACAGGAACCCACAGAAAACCTGGAATCAAAAAAAAAAAAATTATGTAAAAAAATATAAATATAGGTACATAAGACTTTTGTGAATTAAATCAAACAGGACTTGAATGAAAATAAAATGAATAAGAAAATATGATACTTATTCATCTAATACCTCATTTGTGTTACGGGTTCATTTTCTCCTTAGATTATTTTCTTCATTTTGACAATAACTTAGTCCTAAAATAAATAGTAATAATATATTTTCTTTCTCGTTACCTATGTTTGATCAACTTACTAAGTATAGTTATCTGGTTCTCAATAAGATTGTAACTGCTAATTTGGCTTTTCGTATAGTTTCTTCGAGTTAATATTTTGAATTGTACAGGGTGTCCCATTTTAGTTGAAATCATCCGGTATCTCCGTTATTCGTGGAGATAGAAGGGTGCGGTTGGCACAAACCTGTGCCACTTTTTTGCCAAACGGAAGATGCCGTAAACAAAATTTTCATAGCCCTCTTCGTTTCTGAGCTACAGGGTATTTTTGAAATTTTTGCAATTTGGGGGGTGGTATCTCTGTTATTGTTAAAGATATCGAGAAGGTGAAAACTGTTTATTGTAGAACTTTTTACGTAGAATACAGTGGCGTAGTCTGTTATTCTACTAAAAGAATATTTTTAAAGATATGAACTAAAGTTAGGTTTTCTTAAATGGAACACCCTGTATATTTATAAATTATATGATCTGGCTTGCCATAAGCTTCTCAAAAATATATATCACTCTATATTTATTTTAACTATTTACTGCAATATTTAAAAAAAATATATTAAAAGATCATATTTATTAGTAGGCCATGATTGATAATAAAAGAAACTAGAGAATTATTAAAAGTATGTATATACTGCTATCTGTCTCTTGTTTTATTTTGAGAGCCACTAAAAATTCTTTATATATTAGGGAAACTTAACTCTCTACCCCCTAGCAACTTAACTTACGCCAAAAATATTAGAATTTTGTTAAATTATTACTTCTCAAATCAATGAATTAGAAATTAATGGACACGTATGATGGCCTCTCTGATTCCTGGATTTGTCCGTTCTCGATTTCTGATTTTGGAAATTTTTGAAATATGAAATATATCGTGGCAACTAACACAATGTCTAATACCTGGAAAATGCTTAATAATGCAAGCTTTTAGATATTTGCAAACCCATCCCGTTATAATAAAGTCCGTTATAAAAAAAGAAAAATATATTAAAAGATTCAGTGGTAACAATTCAAAAGTAAAATATATGAATTCCAAATATTATTTTACATATGACTATTTTAGTAAATACTTTTACACTTTGATTTTTTTGTTATTTATCACGGCCTACTAATAAGAAAATGATATATTTTAAATATTGCAGTAAATAGTGAAAATAAATATAGAGTGATATATATATATATATATATATATATATATATATATATATATATATATATATATATATATATATATATATATATATATATATATATATATATATATATATATATATATATATATATATATATATATATATATATATATATATCATATGACATCATATGATCCGCCTTGCTATGAGCTTCTCAAATATATATATATATATATATATATATATATATATATATATATATATATATATATATATATATCATATGATGTCTAAATATACTATACAGGGTGTTCCATTTGAAAAACCATAACTTTAGTTCATATTTTCAAAAATATTTTTTTCGTAGAAAAACAGACTACGCCACTGTATTCTACGTAAAAAGTTTAATATAATAACGGAGATACGGGGGCTGTCCCAAATTGCAAAATTTTCGAAAAGACCCTGTAGCTCAGAAACGAAGAGGGCTATGAAAATTTTGATGACATCATCTTCCGTTTGACAAAAAAGTGGCACAGGTTTGTACAAACGGCATCGTCCTATCTTTACTAATAACGGAGATACCGTATGATTTCAACCAAAATGGGACATCCTGTACGAGTAAAATTTCTTCAGTGTAGCCTTACAGTTTTTGGATATAGCTGTTGGATATATCTGTTGGATATATCATTAGATCTCTTTAAATTTACCATTTTATGATATTTTCCCAAGCAGATTGGATTTATTTCTTCTTGTTTATAACTTGTAAATGTTAAGAAACCTCTCAACCTGAAATATTTTGATGATAAATACTTGTAAACATTAGTCGTTATGTAATTTTAGCTTTGGTATATATTACTCACCTTTCTAATAGGTCCAGTTTTATTGATTTATTGATATCTTGGATATTTTAGAAATATACTTTCTTCTTCTTCTTCTTCTTTTATGATGGCTCTGCTACAAGGCAACCGCCAGCTCAATTTGGGAGTGACCAAGATGTTGACTGGCTCTAAACCATATCAAGGCCACTGATTCTTATCTGAGTAAAATGTATAATGGGTAAATTTTAATATAACTAACTTCTATGAAGGTAACCTGTGACCTGTGACTGTAAAATGTTATTATTATTATTTATTAAATATATAAATGACGTGCTGAAAGGAAGATTATATCACACACAAAGGCACATAGGATAGAGGTCACACAAACAGACTGCATTCGGAAACTGAAACAAAAAGAAAATAAAAAATAGAAAGTTGAGCATTATAATTTAATTCTATTAATGTTTAAAAATATCATAATAGTTTCTATTAATTTTTCACTTGGCTTAGACAAAACTGTAAATATTGATAGTGGAGTAGGAAAATTCATTTCAATAAATGTTTGATATAAATCCAAATTAAACAAAAAATTTATAGGACATTCTAAAAAAGATATGATTTAGGTCTTCAACAGAGCCACACTCACAGAATGGATCTTCCTTCACTTTAATTTTATATAAATGGTTTTTTGTTAAGCAATGGCCTGTACGCATTCTAATTAACGTTGTAATATGTCTTCTATCTATATACTGGAAATTTTTAGACCATTGTTTATCTGGGAAGATTGTTTGTATATTAAAATACACATGCTTTTTTCCTTCCATACGAGATTTCCAATTTTCTTTATAATTACACAAAATATCAGTTTTAATTGAATTAAAAATATCTATCGAATCCATCTCCATAGATTTCGGAATATTTAAATCTTTTCCAATATTAGCCAACAAATCTGCCTCTGTATTTCCCAAGATATTGGAATGACCTGGAATCCAGGCAATCCTGATGTCAAAACCATTAGAACTTGCTAAACAAATTAAACGTTTGGTTCTTAAGGTCCAATAATCAGCAGATGCTTTAAAGAGATTTTTACTAATTTTTTGAATTGAACTTTTGGAATCTGAAAAGATAATAACACTACGCAAGTTCTTTTTAATAGCAAACTTTACTGCATCATGAATAGCTATGGATTCTGCCTTACAAATACTTAAAGAACCAGTTAGTCGCGAAAAAAATTTAAAATTTATATAAGGAATATATATTCCAAATCCTGTTCTTTTATCTTTTTTAGATGCATCTGTAAAATAAAAATATGAGAATTTTTAAAACGTTCAGATACTGACAAAAATTGTTCCTTAATAGAAAAATCATGTTTATTAATTTGACAATCAACTAATTTAATAGAATCATTCAAAATATTAAAACTAACTTCATAACACGGAAAATTTTGACTAACATAAAGATTATCAATATAAGGCAGAAAGTCATGTAAAGCTGAGACCACATAAGGTACATTATTACTATTAATATAAATTGGATTAACAGTTTTTTTTAATATTGTAAATTAAATTTATTAATGGATTATTTTGTAAAGTTAACAATTTAGACAGAAATTTGCCTACAAGTATTTTTCTTCTACATTCTAAATCAATCATAGAAGATTCTCCCAACAACGCTAATCTAGGAGTAGATTTCATACAACCTAGACAAATACGTAAACCCTCAAAAAATACTACATCTAGTTTATTTAAATTTTTTTGACTAGTTGGTTTAATAAAAATTGTTGCAAATTCCAAATGAGATCTCACCAGAGCAGAAAAAATAATTAAAAGGGTACAAGGATCAGCTCCCCACCACACTCTACAAACAGCCCTTAAAACATTTAAGGCTTTTTTAGCCTTATTAGTAATATTTTCAATATGCAAATCCCACTTTAAATGTTTTTGAAAAATAACGCCCAAATACTTCACATTATGTTTATATGGAATAATGTGATTTCCAAGTTGAATCAATGGTGGCTGATCTCTCCGTTTGCCCTTAGTGAACCATACTGCCTCACATTTTTCCAAAGATAAAGAAAGATCTCTATTAATAAGAAAATCATTTACAAGCTCCAAAGCATTATTAATTTTTTCAGACATCTCAAGTATATTTGAACCCTTAACAAAAATTACCAAATCGTCCGCATAACCAATAATCTTTACATTTAAATAATTTTTAAAAAGTTCTGAAATATAAATATTAAAAAGAATAGTACTTAATGGAGAACCTTGCGGAATACCTTTAGTTGCTAAAACCGGACCTAAGAAGGAACCATCAGATTTTCTGGAAAATAACAATCTATTTTTCAAAAGTATAAAAATTAAATTAGATAATTCTACTGGAATTTGTAAATTAATAAGCAAATTATAGAGTTTGTATATGTTAACATTATCATATGCAGATTTTATATCTAAGAAAACAGCAATAACTGAATTTGACGAATTAAAGGCATCAAAAATAAAAGTAGATAAATAAGCAATATTATCATATATTCCCCTACCCTTACGAAAACCTACCTGTTCATTTGTAAACACAATTTTATTCTCCAAAAACCAATCTAAACGATTTTTAATCATAATTTCTAAAATTTTGCCACCACATGAAGATAATACAATAGGTCTATAACTCTCTGGCAAAGTAGGATTTTTGTTTTGTTTTAAGATATTAATAATATTATATTTCTTCCACGAATCCGGTAACACACCTTCAAATAAACATTTGTTATATATTTTAAGAAGATAATTTTTAGCAATCAATGGTAAATTTTTATACATGGAATAAGAAATATCATCCATGCCAGGTGCAGAAAATTTTTTATCCTGAACAGCATAGTTAAATTCCTGACTAGTGAATGGAGGAATGTTACTATTTATATATGTTGGCGACAGTGTAAAATTCGGATCTATGTATATACTAGACATATTATATAAAATTTGTTGTTTTAAATCATCTGAAATGTTATAACTATTAGAATTGCTGTTATTATTAGAAAATTTTTTAATTTTTTCCCAAACGTATGAAATGCTAGATTCCCTATTTAATGTTTCACAAAAAGATTGAAATTTTTGTTTTTTCTTTGATCTTAATTTTTTTCTCGTAACTGCAATACATCTTTTAGCATTGATAAAATTAGTCAAAGTTGGAACATTATTGAAAACATTAATTGCTCTTTTTCTGTCTTGAACCCACTGAAAACATTCTTCATCCCACCATGGGTTTCCAATTTTATGATAAGAACCACATTTTTTCAAAGGAATGGCATCATCAGCAGCTCTATTCATAATAAAAGACAAATCATTATAATCTAAAATAGTACTATCTTTCTCGATTAACTGCACAGCTATTTTATGTTGATAAAGATGCCAATCAGCTTTACTACAATTTCGTACACAATAACTATTTACAAAAGCTTTTTTTAAATATAAATTGTTTGATAAATTTAATTGTAAAATTGTAGGATAATGATCGCTATTTCCACAATCACTAATAACTTTCCAGTTAGAATTTATAGCTAATGCGCTACTGACAATTGTTAAATCAACTGCACTCAAACTGGAATTCGGATTTTGCACAAGAGTTCTAGAACCATCATTTAAAATCACCATATCATTTTCTATAATAAAATTTACAAGCCTTATTCCGCCCCTATTAATAGGAGATTCATCCCATAATGGATGATGGGAATTAAAATCTCCCATAATAATAATTTTATTTAAATCTAAACCATCTAAAAGTTGTTTAAACAGATCTTCCGAAACATTTTTATCTGAATTAATATAAATATTAATTAATATTAAATCAGCAATTTTAATAATAATAAATTGAGCAACTTCTGAATTAAATTTTTTTAAATTAGAAAAAATAATATTCTTTTTGACGCAAATTGCCACTCCACCATATCCATCTTCCCTATCCTGACGAATTATATTATATGATGATAAAACAAAATTTTGATTGGATTTTAGCCATGTTTCATTTAGAAAAATTATATCTGGAGACTCTTCATTTGCTAATAAGATTAAATTAGCACGATTTGAATTAACACTACGAATATTCCATTGTAAAATTTTTATATCTGATGTAGACTTCATATTGTCATTAATCTAAATTATAAATACAATATATAATTATAAATAATATGTATAATATTTGTATATGTACCATATATGTACTAATATAAATGTAATCTTTAAATATGTGTTAAAATAAATAAAATAACATTAAAAACCTATATCTTGTTCAAAATCTAAACTTGAAAATAATAAATTCTTAATCTTGCTTTTATTTTCTCTTGACGTATTCATAATAAAATTAATGCAATTATGTAACTCATCATTTTGATGAAATTCAAATGTCTGAATGGCACTACCAGGCTCAGTTTTAGAATTATGTGAATTAGAAGAGGTATTAGAAGAGGTAGACGGTAAATTTGAAAAATCTTGCTTTTGCGGTCTTGAATTTGGAAAAAATAGACAATCATCTCTAGCTTTTTTATCCACTCCCTTATGAACTATCCTTTTCTTGGCTGAATTTTCAGATATAACCTGTTGAAAGGACCTTTTTACACTATTTTGGAAATACTGTGTTCTTCTTTCAGAAGGTTTAATAATATTATCAATTTTCTTTGGTATATCTTCCCCATTATGTTTTTTAATTAATTCTGGAAAGTTATTGTTGTTCAAAAAAAATTCTCCATTTGAAATATAAGATTTCTTACATGTTTCACTGGCATCATAAAAAGTTAAATTTTCAAGGGCCATTAATTCTTTAATATTTTTTTGTCTAGAATATTCAGGACACTTTTTTGAAGATGACTTGTGGTCATTCTTACAGTAAAAACATTGTGTAACACAAGAAAATTTAACTTCCCCATCTTGTAAATGATTCTCCTCCTCTCCGCAATTAAAACATCTTTCTTTACCTTTACAATTGTTCTTAGTATGGCCAAAACGAAGACAGCGATAACACTGAGTTACAGGAGGAATATATACATTAACTGGACGTTCTAATCTATATAAATTTATCGATCTAGGCAGTATAATTCCTTTAAAAGTAAACAAAACAGTTCCAGTTGGTTCATATATAACAACATTATTTTTAAATACTTTTCTATTTAATCTCTTTACTTGTAAAATTTCAATTCCATTATTAGCTTTACAAAATTTCAAAATTTCTTCTTCGGTCAAGTCCGCATCGATTTGTCTTACAATTCCTTTGCAGGTAACAAAATTATATGGTATAAATATTTTATACCCTTTCTCAATTAATGTTTTATTTTTTAAAAAATTATTTGCTGATTGAAAATTAATAAATTCAACAGAGATTCTATTAGACCTTTATTATTAATTCTCTTTATATCAGTCAAATTTAAATTAAAAATTTCTCTAGCTATTTTTATGTTATTAAACTTTCCAATGTTATAGCCAACATTAACCGTCGATTCCAAATAAACTACGAAAGGACCATTATCATTTTTAGAATAAAAAATTGTTTTTTCATTTTTAAATTTTGACTGCGTTGAACCCAAACTAATTTCATCCACCATATCAACAGTATCAATATTAACATTTTGAACGCTATCCAGGGGGTATCCGCTCCCCTAGCCTTACTCATATTTAAAAAAAAAATTCAAGCACTAATGAATGTATTATATACAAAAAATAAAATATATAACAATATGAACAAATCAAAAATTCAATTAACCTAACAAAAAAAATAATGCTCAACCATTGCCTAGAAACTTATATGGTGAAATTTTGATAAAATAATTCAGTACTCACTAAAAACACGGTATGTCGCTAGTGGTAGGAAAAATAATTTTTAGAGGTTACTAGTTTATTTGGTTGCCTGTGATATGCATATACAGGGTGTTTCCTAATTAATCTAAAAAATAAAAATCGTTAGAAAACGGCTTAAGGCGGGCTCTTAATGAGTATATTTATTTTTTCTCGGCAACCGTTTGATGAACAAGAAAAACTCAAAAGATCAATTTTGTTGAAAAAGGATGGCCAGTCAAGAAAATATATATATTTTCTTTAAAAAGCAGAAGTGTACCATTTATGTTAAGCAAAATATCGATTTTTTTTAAAAAAATTTTAACACCCTGTAGATCACAAAGGGGAAGTACTTTAGACCCAATGGTTATATAAAAATTGTTTTAAGAACACATGAGAAATCACACCACAATTTTTTAGACTAATTAGAAAACACCCGGTATATTGTCAACTTGACAATGATTGTTGATAAATCAAAAAATACATTTTCTGTGAAAAAAGCCCGATTTTCGCAGGAAAAATTTTGGTTTTTATTGAATTTGGGCCTGCGTCTGCAAATACCCGGTATGTTTTTAAATATTCTATCTATCTAAATTTTAAATATCATAGTCAGAAATAGTTTTATTATTTATTAACTGTAAAAATGGTATACTTATAAGTTTTATCAAATATTGTGATTTACTTTCTACCTTGTAGTCAAAATGTATATTTAATAAACTGTAAAATATATATATTCTTATGTTTTATTAAAGTTACTCTGATATACTAATATATCAGTGTAACTTTAAAACTAAATCCTTTGAAATCAAATATAAACATAAAAAATATTTACAGCAGAAAAGGCGAAGGTTAAACGTAGTCTCTACTAAGAACACGGAGGGGCGCTTTGACCCAAAATTTTAGTATTAAGTTTCATATCTATCTTAATAGAAGATTATTTTCTTTTATCTATGTGCTCAAGTTACCACAGGAAGGCCTAAGGTAAAGGTGCAAAAATAATTAAAGCTTTCAGCGTTTTTTCGGCAAAAAAACTCTTAAAGATTTCACAAATATCAGAGCTGCGTCACCAAACAAAGCTGAAATAAATGTCCAAAAAACCGCAGTCCTAACAGCACTAAAATTAACTAAAAAATTAATATTTTTTTCAGACAGAAAATGACAATGTCACAAGCACCGAAAAAAATTGAAGTTGAAATATACTTTCGATTTTCCAATATTTTGTTTATCTGACAATTTTGATGCACTTGAAGGTCACAGATTGTAGGTTATTTAGAGTTTTTCTTCTTTTAATAATATTGGGATTTTGTAAATTCGGTCGAAATAAGTCGCCTCAGGTTAGTGATACACGAAATTATATATGATTATTTGTTAGATACTTTCAACTTGTAACTATTGTTGGTAGTACTTTTAAGTTTTCAAATAACTGTTTGAATTTTTGATGGTTGTCAATTTTTCGGTTAGAAATTGTAAAATGGACGCCTAAAAGTTTTTCGATTAATTATCGTTAATCATCTATTATATAGGATTATAAATTAGGGTCCATTAGTGGTAAATATTTCGGGTGATTTGTGTGGAACCGAATTTTACCTCCACTTGTTGGGATTAATACCAGATTATAACCGAATAAAAAGAAACCCTTCAGACAGAAGGTAAGTTTCTATTTTACTTTTTTTCTAACGTATTTCATACTTTGAGGTGCATATATTTAATTCATAATTACTAAATATTAAACATTACATTACATGGAAGTAAATCTAAATATAAAAAAAACTATGGATAAAAAAAAACTTAAATCTAATCCTAAAATATAAATCCTAAATAGGTAGCTACGTGATACGTAATTATGCCCATTTCTGTTCATCTTAGATCATTAATATATATCATCAGATAATTAATGTAGGTTAATAATAGTTCAATAATAATAATTTACCTTGTATAACTTGCTTTCATTTGCTCAAAATCACCGATCAGTCTTTAAAGTAGAGATACAGAAAAATCCTTGGCAAAGAATATCCCAAGATACTTTGGTCTAAAGCTAAAAAAAATTAAAAACTGTTAATATATTACCTATTTTTATATATAATGTGGCCCATACCTACTACACGCAGAAACATCGATTTTATCATTTTCTTCATGTATTTAATATCATATATACTTTATTAAAGTGTTAACAAGGAACTTTATATCAAAAAACATCTTTGTACTTATACATTTCAGCCGAAATATCGCCGACAAACTTCAAACTTCCAATCAAATCTAAACCGCAAAAATTAAAATGGCGCCCGACCTTGCCAATGTGCCAGAGGCCTCGGGAGCTGACCATGAGCTGATACACAGACAAAAGAAGAGGACGCCGACGTGCATAAAAATGTTCCGTAACAGAAATCATATAGAAATATTCAGATTTTTGTCTAGGACAGTCTAGAAGGCCATGCTTTCTGCCTGGGTACGACCGCGCCATAACTGTTTCCAATTTTCCGGTTTACTGTCACCCTCCTGGTTTAACCATTCCCAACGATATAAAGTTATAGGTGTCTATATCTAAGAATGAGAAGAATATTAGGTGTTTTATCTTTATATCGAAGCGGGCCTTGATTTTGTGTTGACCTATTTGTCTACTTATTTTTATCATGCTTTAATATTGCACTTTGTTATTTATCTGCATAATAAAAGACTTTTGAGAAGTAAACTGACAATCTATATTTGAGATATGAAAGGTGTCGAAAAATTCAACAGTTTCAAATTCATCCTGATTTTTTCAAAAACTCAGAGGGCTATGACAAATCTGTGTGTAGCATCTTTAGTTTTATAAAAGAGTAAGAGCGTTCAACAGAAACGATTGAAATATTTTTATTTTTTTCGTTTTGTTGACAATAGATTTCAAGAAATTCGTTTGCTGTTATCACTAGTGTCAAAATAACCCAAAAATTAAATAATATAATTAATTTTTACCTCTGCTACCCCATTTCTGATATAAATTTCAAAAATCGCTAAAGCAGTTAGTTTAAATTAAGACCTCAAAATTTTTATAACTTAACACATTCATATTTGTATCCTAGCTATATCTTAAAAAATATTTAATAAACAGGTTATGTAGAAAACTACGTATTTTATTGTCAGTTAAAAAAAAATAATCCAATTTAATTGGTCGAAGATTGCGTAAAGTCAAATTTACGCAAGATAATTCGAATTACAAAATTGAGTTGTAACTTGATTGTGATCAATTTCTGTTTCGAAGGATTAAAGCATTAAGACGAAAATTAATCTCAAGTAACTAAACAGGAGTTCTTACTTTAATTGGAATACTAAATAGTTTGTTTACTGTTCTCTAATAAATCGCAGTCTGAAACGGAATTAACAATGTCTTCAGTAACATAAAGAAATGCAAAATCTCATTAATTACAAAATAGAAAAAAGGGGAAAATATCAGTTAAATATAATCAAAAATTTAGGTCAATCTTATCTTAAGTTCGCAGTTACATTGGACGCGGGACCGTGCGTTTTTTTATACGTGCGAGCTCTGACGGAATTTACTCGTAGGACTATTTCATTATAGTGGTTACATTAGATGCGCGTTTATGGTGTTCTCTGTGTCGAGTTTGTCAAATCAAACGCCACTACTTTGATGCTTTGTGAGAATATAATGTTAAAATAACTACTCATGAAAAGAAGAAAATGCTAGGATATATATGCAAGAAGAGGAGAAGAAAATAAATATGTAAAACATTTAGCGAATTAAGACAGCAACCGGTCAAATTTTTTGAACATTAATATATCCCAAATAAAATTAAACCTGGTATTCAAAAATAGTCAAATTTTTCGAGAATTTGAAACAAAATTGATCAAGAGAATGTGAAACAAGTGATCAGAGAAACAAAATTTAAACCGCTCGGACGTGCACCTATTAAAAAAACAAACAGTTTGTTTTCATCCGACCAACAGAAATTGACGTACGTGCACGGACGCGCAAACTCCGATGCAATGTAACCGCCTGTGTATAGATACAATTTGTTTGATTTTTGCTGCGTGCACGTCCGAGCACGTACGACCAAAAAATCGTACGGACACGCATCCAATGTAACCACGGGCTTATGCTAATATTGTTACAATCTAATAATAAATACTCTCAGGTTTGGATATTAGAAGGAATAACTTGATTATTATTATTATTTTTCTGAAACGACCACAAAGCTTGGCTTTGATCACTTTTTTAGGTATTTCTCGAAATATTTTGCGAGCAATGTTAGAGGGAATCTCGTGTCTTCTTACCCAGTCTTGTCTTAACTCAGGCACTTATCTCTTTTTTTTTTGAGGTAATACTGCCTTAAGGATTTTGCGAAGAATTTCACGAGATTAGAGACCTTTGTATCAACTCTTAAAAGCGAGTGAGTAACAGAGACTTCGGGATTTGCAAATTAAACTGATAAATATTGACAATTGTTAATATATCAACCCAAATTTAAATGTCTATTTTACTGTGATTTACAGCATTTAAGTAATTCAGATAACACAGATCTTATTGCAATTTTAAAAATAAATTTTCATCATATTAAAAAACAGTCCAGAACTGTTAGTATGTAGTTGGAAATTATTTTTTTATTGTCGTATCCGGACACTCATCATTAATTTATATAACAAAATAATTCTAGAAAAAAATATTTTTTATTATATTTGAATTAATCTTTTCGGTCGACGATAATGCAATTTTATCATCGTATATTAAACAATATTTTTTTCCATAGCGAGTTACGTTTTAAAAAATATTCAGAAATTATTATTTCAAGGAATTTATTACGAGTAGAAAAAATATTGTGCTGGGTTGGCGTTAGTTTCCATATAATTTGACAAATAAATAAAGCTGTCTCTTTAGTTGTCAGTTTTGAGTCAATATTTTTTAATTCTCTTTTGTGTCGATTGCTGATTGAATTGGAGCCAGAAATGGCTCAAAACGAAATAAGTAAATTACCAACAAATGTTTAGGCTGAGGCGACAAACGCCACATCTAAACTACTTCCATTTAAATCCCGAATAACTTATGAAAAGGAATACAAAAATTTTCAAAAATGGAAGCAATTAAAAAACGTGCGAGAAGAAATAAAGTTTTTAACCTATCCTTGCTGTTAAAGTATCATTTAATCTACTCTTAAAAAAGTACTATTTTATCTACTATTTTTGATAGATATAAGGCAATTTTAACAATTGGTATGAAAAAAAGAGTTTTACTAGATTCTAACATAATTTGTTAAACTATGAATCTCCGTTTATTATTTTGTAGGCTAGATTGTTAAAATTCAATTATATACGGTTATTTTGGCAACATAAAATTAGTTATGTAAGGCTAAGACGTAAGTATAGATACCGGCAAGCGACTAAAAGCCTAAACTAATTATTGCCGTGGAAATTCCGGTATTTCCATCGCACTGTGAAGGGCTGCTTTGTTGTCGTGCGCCTGGATGCCGTTAATTCTTGCGTTTAGTTTTCTTTTTGTATTTCGGAGACAAAAGGCAGATGCATTATAACTGGCATGTCATACTCTTGTAGGAGCGTTACGGTACAGCAGATTGTAGATGAGCATGCTGTCAAATGGTTTTGTAATTTTGAAATAGTTTTCTATATTTAACTATTTTTTACCCCATAAGAATTTTAGTGAAATTATATTTTGTTTTCAAATGATTTCTTAGAAAATATTGGGTGTGGGATTCAAATAATACATTAAACTAATTCTGCATAAAAAATAATTATTATCTATACTAATATATAAAATCCTTAAGTGACTACTGGGACTCACTGATTAATCCCGATCCTACGTAAGACGCTCAATTTTGGCATACAGGTTGATTCTAGGGTGTGGAGGTTCGATAAGAAGGGAATTTTCGAAATTCCAGTTCCAAGGGGGTGAAACCACCCCTCAAATATTAGAATATGTTTTTTAAAAAACGGTCATGTTTATAAAAAAAAACGCTTAAACAGGTATATTTTATTTTGTTTTTTACATATTTTAATTTTTTTTTTAAATGTATACAGGGTATTTCGAAAAATCTGGTCATTGATTAATCACGATCCTGCTTAATGTGCTTGACGTAAAAAGCTGATTTTTGGAAAACGGATTGACTTTAGGGTGTACAGGTTCGACAAAAAGGGATTTTTGGAAACTCGAATTCTAAGGGGGTGAAACCATCCCTCAAATATTAGAATATTTTTTATTTAAAAACCGTTGAGTTTTTCGGTAAAACTCTTAAACACGTATATTTTATTTTGTTGTTTTACATATTTTAAGATTTTTTAAAAATTTATACAGGGTGTTTCATAAAATATGACCATTGAGTAATCACGATTGTGCTTAAACTGTTTGACGCCTAAAGCTGATTTTTGGCAAACGGGTTGACTGTGGGGTGTAGAGGTTTGATAAGGAGGGTTTTTTCGAATTACAAATTCCAAGAGGGTGACAACGCCACTCAAATATTACAATATTTGTTATTTAAAAAACGGTTAGTTTCTCGGGAAAACGCTTGTACATGTATAATTTATTTTGTTTCTATACATATTTTGAAATTTAAAAAAAAAATCATACAGGGTGTTCCAAAAAGTTGGGTAATTGATTAACCACGATTCTGGTTACGCGATTCAAAAATGGAAGCAATTAAAATACGCGCGAAAAGAAATAAAGTTTTTAACCTATCCTCGCTGTTAAAGTATCATTTAATCTACCCTTGCGGTTAAAGTACTATTGTATCTACTAATTTTGATAGCTATAAGGCAATTTTAACAATTGCTATGGAGAAAAATTAATAAAATATCCTAACATAATGTAGAATGCAACAGTTTGCGGTAGTCAGTTGTATCCATAGGGAAAGCCTAGTAATTAGCTTATAAAACGTTTTCGTTAAATTTATTTTTAACCTCAATTTCTCTTGAGGGAAAACCATGATAGGCTAAAGTGACATTACCCGCTAATTTCGAAGTATAATTGGTGACAAAAGTTAAACGTTTGTTAACTTTTTCTACTAGTTGAAAATTACTACCTCCATTTGTGACTTTCTAAATGCTTACTTTGAAATTAGAGAAACTTCTACGCTAATTGAAATCCACTATATTATTTCACTAATTTCGATGTTGTGAATGAAGCTTAAGCCATAATATGATAGGATTCCTGATAGTGACAATTGTTGTTTATCATATTATTTCACAGATAAATTGTATTTTTGTTATTTTTTGAATGTTCATTTTTAAATTAATATAATAGGTATTTCGATGCAGAAAATCGCAAATTTTCGGTATTATATTTTTGTATATATGGTGACCATTTCATAGTGATATAGGGGGATTTAGAATAGTATAATCAAAACCACCTCGTTAAAATAAAAAATGATATCAAAAAGTAATTATAATTGAAAAAATTGCATATTGTTGGTGGTAAGTTCATTTCGCTCTTAAAAATTAACCAAGGCATGAGTTGATATGAGCCGAAAAATGAATAGGGAGGAAAATTTTCTTTTGAAATTATTGGACAGAATGCTTCAAAGTGAGGTTAAGAAACATAACCGTTTGATTAACCCTGTATATTACAGTGGGGGGTTGGAACCTTTGATGTTACAACAGTAAAATAAGTAGTGAATTAGTATTTAACCCTGTATAAAAAAGCAAAACTAAAGTTTATAAAAACTGTGTAGACGAATTAAAGTTGATATATTTGTATATATTTTACTAAAAAACTGTGTGCCATTTTTTTCAATTTGAGTAAATATTTTTTTTTGATGTTCTGTAGCGCTGCACTGCTTATAGTGCTTATGCACCAGCCGCTCATCAATATCTACCTATTCATGTATTCGAACTTGATGAAAAATAGTTATACGGTCAATATTCCATTCAGGCAGTCTATGGTTCTAACATATTAATCAATGTATGCTTCGGTTTATATATTTTATTATTCGACAGAAAAGAAGAAGTACAGCAGCCAATAACAATACATATCTCGGTGAAGGCCGTCTTACGGTTCTATTTTGAAATAATCCTGCGGTGAGAGACAGGTGGTTCGTCGTTTCGTGCTATGGCAGTAAAAGTTTAATGCCGCTTTAATAGGAAATTAGCTTTTAACGGAAGTTTGTAGATTATTTTCGGCATATCTCAATAGGAAATTTTCGCTGGAATTTAATTCCATCATTGTTAAACGGGATTCTGTGAATTTTTTAGTAAACAAATTTTACTTTCAGTTTTATGTTCGATAAAATAAAAATCAACTAGGATATAAACTGGTCATATTAATAATATTTTTATTGGGAACTATAAATAGTACAATTCAGTATTCAATTATAATTTCATTTCCTAAATTAAATATAATAATTCAACGTAACTAACTTATTTTCTAGCAGTATGTAAACAGTTTATAATAAAATTAATTAGTAAAATCTGGATAAACAACAGTTATTTATAGATCAAATTAGAGGTTCTGAATGGAAACGCCGAAGAAGTCGAAGTCGACTGTGGATGGCGTGTGTTTAAAAATAGTCAGAATTTAATGATATTTTGTAAAAAACCAGAGGACAAAATCAGTTTGTTAATTACTTATATTCTTGGTGCATTCTTGGTGCATTCTGCTGCCACCATCGGAGAATATCGTAAACAACTGGTATATACAAATGTTGCGCAGGAAGCTGCGGGAAATCAAACAATGCTACTACTTTGATAACTTGGAAACGACTGTTTATTAATTAGACAAAACGTACAATAGAAAAATTATTTTAATATAGTACAGACATCTACTGATAGGTGGCGTAACATGTACCTTTTTTAATATTTTCTAACACCCCCACTTATCAAAAAACTCTTAAGCCTAAATCCCTTAAAAACTTAGAATGCTTAACATTTTTTAAGCCTTTTGTTAGTATATCCGCCACCATTTCGTCAGTACTTAAATAATCTAACTTTATTAATTTATTTTCAACAGCTTCTCTGACAAAATGATGTCTGATATCAATATGTTTTGTTTTTTATGGAATACTGGATTGCTGCACAATTTTTGTGCTACTTGATTATCATTATAAAGAGTTATAATATCCAGTCTTCCTTGAATTTCAGACAACAAATTTCTAAGATAAATCGCCTCTTTACTTGCTTCACTCAAGGCCATATATTCCGCCTCCGTACTGGAAAGTGCAATAGTTTTTTGCTTACAGCTTTTCCAAGAGACTGCCGCACCTGATGATTTAAAAACGTAACCAGTGTAAGATTTTCGATCCTGTTTGTTCGAACCCCAATCTCAGTCAACAAACCCCATTAATTTAAGGTCATCCTTTTTATAAACTAAACAATGATCTTTCGTGCCTTTTAAGTACCTAAGGATATTCTGTATGATTGTTATTAAATTGGCTTAAAAATCTTACACTATATGCAATATCGGGTCTTGTCAGTACCGCTCAAAACATTAAGCTACCAATTAATTTTTGATACAATGGATTTTTATATTTTTCAGCCTCATTTTCAGATAAACAACCTGAAAAATCAAAATTATTAATCGGTGAACTGACAACTTTACAATCAGACATATTAAATTTTCTTAGTAACTGATCTATATAAACACTCTGATCTAAAATTAAATTGTCTTTTTCTTTACGAATCTTCATCCCTAAACATAACTTAATTTCTCCTAAATCTTTAATTTCAAAATTTGAGGTTAAATGTTTTTTCAAAAAATCTGTCTCCTTTTTATCACTACTTAAAACAATAAAATCGTCAACATATAATGCTACTATAACTAAACTGTTATTTTAACGTTTAATAAAAATACAAGATTCATAGTTAGATTTTTTGAAACCAAGTTTAAGTAAAACTTCATTTACTTTTTGATACCATGCACGTGAAGATTGCTTCAGCCCATAAATTGCCTTTTTCAAGAGACAAACCTTATTTTCATTGCTTTTAGTAATAAAGCCTTCTGGCTGACACATAAAAACTGTTTCCTGCAAGTTGCCATTTAAAAAAGCAGTCTTCACGTCTAGGTGTGTGACCTCTAAATCTAGTTTCAATGAAAATGCTAACAATAATCGCAAACTTGAATATCTAATCACTGGAGAAAATGTCTCATCATAATCTAAGCCTTCACGTTGCGTATAACCTTTTGCAACTAATCGCGCACGATAACACATTTTGTTTTCTTGATCGATTTTCTTCTTAAACACCCACTTGCACTCAACTAATGTCCCACTATTAGGTGAATCAACTAGTTCCCATGCTTCACTTTTCTTAAAAGATGCCATCTCTTCTTCCATCGCTTGCTGCCATCTGCTTGAATCTGCTCTGGAAAGCGCCTCGGACACTGACATTGGCACATCATCTAAGTTGACTTCATGCTGACATTGAAAAGTTACATAGCCATCGTATTGTTTCGGCTTTTTCTGTCTATCTGACTTTCTTGTTTCTTTTGGTAATTCAATATTCTTGGGTACAAAATCACTGTCATTCAAGTCATCTATGGCCTCATAGTAATCATCTGGATTTTCTGACCTATTGTCTGACTGAAAACTTTGATTTTCTTCCCCCACTGAAGCTTCTTCCTGCTGGAATTCAGTGTTGTCTTTTGTATCAATCTCTTTGTTTTCTTCATAATCAAGCTTTATCATAACTTCTTTTTCATCTGTATTTTCAAATATTTTCACATCTCTACTTGTAATTATTGAATTTGTCCTTGGATTGTATACCCTGTATCCTTTCACATTGTTACCATATCAGACCAAAATCATTTTTTCCAACTTCTTGTCTAATTTTCTTCTTTTATTATAAGGAATATGAACCATCACGGTTGCTCCAAATAATTTTAAATGACTTAAATCTGGTTTTACACCATTCCATACTTCATAAGGTGTCTTATCATTGAAACCACTGGATATCGATCTATTTCTCAGGTATACAGCCGTATTTATGGCTTCAGCCCAAAATTTCTTCTCCAATTCTACATCAAATAATAAGCATCTTGCTTTCTCGATGATAGTACGGTTCATCCGTTCTACTAGCCCATTTTGTTCCGGTGTATATGGGTTACTTGTCTGGTGAACAATTCCATTTCTTTTTAGAAAAATATCAAATTCAAAACCATTATCTGATCTAAGAATTTTAATCTTTCTATCTTTCTGAGTTTCTACCATTTCTTTAAACTCTTTAAAATACTGAAAAACTTCATCTTTATTTTTTAGAAAATATACAAAACACATTTTACTATAATCATCTTTTAAAACTAAACAGTACCTTGAACCTCCTAATGATAACACTTCCATCGGTCCACATACATCTGCATGTACCAAATCAAGTACTCCGTTAGCTCTAGTTCCAATATGTATAAATGGCATTCTCGTCTGTTTTCCTTCACAACAAGTTTCACAGTTTTCTTTCTCTATTTTCCCTTTACAATCCAATCCATTTACTGCTCCATTCTGCATTTTTCTCAAATCAGAGAAATTTATGTGGCCTAACCTCCTATGCCAGGTGAATGCGGAAGCTAAATGACACTGTGCTGTTTTTTCTGAACTGCAAATATTTAATTTATATACATTATCTATAAGATCTGCCGTAGCTATCAAAATCTTATCTCTATTATAAATTTTACAACCTTTCGAATCAAAATTTATAGAGTTTCCATTTTTGATTAACTGGCTTACAGACAGTAAGTTAGTAGTAAGTTCTGGAACAAACAAAGTGTTTTTTACAGTGATATTGTTTACTTTCTTACCAGTTTTTGTCTGAATTTTAACATCACAAACACATTTGGCAGGAACTTTGTTGTTATTCGCTACTACAACTTCCTTCATCTCAGTATTCAATGGATTTTCTATCCAGTCTTCCACTACAGTAATATGTGTACTTGCTCCTGAGTCAATATACCAGTCTTCTTTTTTAAACTTTCCATTTAAAAACATTACGTTAAAAACGTCTGTGGATTTTTCTTTTGATTTCTGGGAAAATCTTAAATCGTCTTGTTTGTTTATTTCTCTATTCGGACATTTATTTTTGTAATGACCCCATTTCTTACATCCAAAACATCTGACATTTGCTTGACGTTTGACAAACGGTACATTTGATCTACTGCCACTGATGCCATGTTTCATTTTTTCTGCAGGCTCCGATTTGTTGACAAAAGCGCTACCTGTTTTACCGGCTATTGAAAAATCTCCCTTCATGTCAAGGAGTTTTACCTTAATGGCGTCTGTCGTAACTGAAATTCCAGAATGCTCTATCGCCATTATCATCGGGCTGAACTTTTCAGGCAAACCTGCTAACAGTAATGAACCAATCCATTCTTCATCGATTTGAAAACCAGTGCCCCTGAGTTTCTGAAACGTTTCTACCAGTTGATTTACGTATGCACCCATGGACTCACAATTTTCCAATCGCATAGATATTAGCTGCCGTAGCAAACTTATTCTTCTCGTAAACCCAGAATCATCAAACAGAGATTTCAGCTTGTCCCATAAATCCTTAGCTAAAGTGGTCTGCTTTACGTGAACGTATAAAGCTGAATCAATAGTTAAAATTAACTTGGCTCTTGCCTTAGCTATTTTCTTTTCATCGGTTTCAGTACCCTGAAGACATTCTTCTAAATTGTCGATTACTAGAAAACTTTGTGCTGCAAAGGCCCATTCATCATAATTTTTACGTCCAGTAAGTTTGGGAACACTAGCCACGTAATGATTACCCGCCATTTATTCTTATTTAACGTTCAAACTTGAATTTACTAATTCGGTTTTTGTGACCTGGGACTGCCTGGGCTCATAACCTGTTGCGCGGGAAGCTGCGGGAAATCGAACGATGCTACTTCTTTGATAACTTGGAAACGACTGTTTATTAATTAGACAAAACGTACAATAGAAAAGTTATTTTAATATAGTACAGACATCTACTGATAGGTGGCGTAACATGTACCTTTGTTGATATTTTCTAACAACAAATACACGTGGGTAAATAGCGGGTATACGGAAAATTTATTATTAAATTATTCTGAAAGAGTTAGGAAGTATAATTTGTGAAAATTCTAAAGATAAAAATAAAAGCGCAAATATTTTGATATCTTCACAAGGTCTAACTTGTATTAGGTATAATGTATTATTCCAGCTAAAAAAACTTTTCAGGTGAGTTCAACTACGGTAACGAGCATAGCTTTACGCCCTGGTTTTGCTAGTTGGGGCTATTTTGGCTATAACGAAATTGTTTAAAGGTATATAATTAGAATTTTAGAAGTTGTTCATATAACATTTAATCCCTAGTTGACGACCGTGTCGGGGTTGTTCATATAACATTTAATCCCTAGTCCCTCTGACGACCGTCTCGGGGCGGTATAACCCTAGTATGCCGTGGTTCCGTCCAACAGAGTCACGAAGTGAGTCGCAGGAAATGGCATCTCAAGCGGCTTTGTCAAGAGGACCGAAAGGCCAGTCGTCGCGGCCAGTCTGTGCCATTGGAACCATCTCCAATCAAAGTCAAGATGAATCCTCTGCGCGAGACAAAATATTCCGGAGGTAAAATACCTTCCCGATCGGATCTCCAGGGAAGGTGCGTGCGCAGGAGAATTATCGATTAGGAAGTACAAAAAGACGCAAACTGTTTACTTTTGCAGCGTGGAACGTTAGGAGTCTTTGTGACTCTCGCCAATCGAAACATCCTGAAAGAAGAACTGCCATTGTCTCCAAAGAGCTGTATCGACTCAATGTGGATATTGCGGCCATTTCGGAAACAAGACTACCTGGGGAAGGATGTCTTGTTGAGAACGAATATACATTCTATTGGAAAGGGTACCCAGAAGATCAGAATAAAAAACTGCACGGAGTTGGCTTTGCAATAAAAAATAATTTAGCTACCAAATTGCAACAGGCGCCGCAAGCAATCTCTGAGAGACTTATGACTCTACGATATCCAACAGGGCACAATAAATTTGTTACGGTAATTAGCGTTCATGCTCCAACTTTAAAGGCTGATCCAGAAATTACTGATGCTTTTTACCAATCTTTAGAGGAAGTTTTAAATAAAACACCTATACAAGATCGATTGATCCTGATGGGCGATTTTAACGCCCGAGTAGGTAGTGAACATAACATCTGGGAGAAAGTAATCGGGAAACATGGAATGAATAATAATCGGGAAACTCGGACACGAGTCACCGGCAATAATTTGTATATATATATATAATTAATAATATAATCCCTAGTTGGTTAAAGAAAGTATACTATTAATACTGCAAATTATATTTTATTCTCTAATAAAGTAAAGTAAGGATTTCAGTTAACGTCTCGTTTTTTTGCTGCCAGGGCTAATCTGGACGGGGCCTACTTTCTTTACGCGGAATCCGAATCGCGGTCCTCGGCCATATCATGGTCAATAGCCTTGGCATATACTTGGCAAATGTCTAAATCGACACTTACTCACGAGATATATCCGATCTCATCCGGCCTCGAACCGGCGTGAATGAGCAGTGTATGTCAATAGATTTTACATTTTTGCCTTTTTGGACAACGGCCCGATACAGAGTTTCGAACCGGTCACCCGTCCATCCACTAGTATCGCCTTACGTCACTTAACTTCGGTGTTATAATGGGAACCGGTGTTTCGACGTAGCTGGGCCGTTGCCCTTATTCTCTTATTAGAGAAAAAATTAAATAAGCACATACTATTGTATGTGCTTATTTAATTTTTCTATTATATATATATATATATATATATATATATATATATATATATATATATATATATATATATATATATATATATATATACTATTGTATGTGCTTACTATTGTATGTGCTTATTTAATTTTTTCATTAAGTAAGGAGCACTTTGTTTATACACTTATTTTGTCGAACTTCTTGAATCCATTTTTGCTTTTGATCAAATCATTGTGAGAAACTGTGAAGCTATAAAATTTTGTTTTGGGAGCGTTGAATATACGGGAAAGTTGAGTTATTGAATGTTATTGCACCCAACAACGCCCTAATTACACTCTCCTCGTGTTAACATTTTCTAGGCAATTTTATTAACATTTGAAATTGTCACAACACAACACGACGCCTAGTTCGGGTTCTTTTTCACTTATTTTTTACTACACGAAACAGTGTTACAACAGAGGTACCGAGTATTGAGTGTTTTATTATTATATTTTTGTTTTATTATACCAAACCAAACCAATAACTGCACTAGTAAAAAATCAAATACTTAAATATAATGACAGAACCATGATTTTAATATTATTTCAATGCGATCGACATAAACGGTAACGGGACTGCGTTAAATACTGTATACCCGTCACTTCGAATTTCTGCCGTTGGAGCGCTGCGATCGGAGTTTTTAAAATGAACTGAAATGCACTAAGCCTATGCGATATTACGAACTAAACATTTGACTTTATTGCTAAAGAAATAAAGCAAAATGGTTGCGACCCCAGGGTATCGGACACATAACGTCGACTTCGGCCATCCTCAATTAAAGCCACAATACGAGCAACATCCGTCACAGATGATGGCATTTTTTAATCTGACAATCGTTGTTGCCATATCGCAGATACTCATAAATTCGTTTATGCCTATGTCGATGTCGCCTTGATTATATACATAAAACTTTCTGCCTGCGAAGCATTTTTCCGAGACGTTCGTTTTAAAGCAGCGTATCTCCAATACAAACAGAGATAATGTCGTGATTAAAAAAACAAAATGCTCACAAAAGATGAGGCTACAATGTGATTTATGATTTAGCAATAGCTAGTACAGCTGCTGCACCTTACAGGGTGTTACAAAGTTCGGGCATAAAACTTCGTCTGATTGTTGTGCCCTGTATATGCTCAAAATTAATTTGGAATAAAAATTTCTGACGTAGCATCCGTTAAGAAGAAATTAATTTACAATTTAAAAAAAATCATAAAAATCTAATGAGTGGTTCTCGAGAAATCCAACTTTGAAATTGGGACTAGTTTTTAGTGGCCGGTTAGTGTATTATTTATATTTATATATACTCCTCAATATCCACATTCATGTATTCGAATTTGATGAAAAATAGTTACACGGTCAATATTCCATTCAGGCCGTCTACGGCTTTAGCACATTAATCATTGTATGCTTCGGTTTATATATAACATTATTCGACATAAAAGGAGGAAGTACAGCAGCCAATTACAATATATATCTCGCCGGAGGCCGTCTTATGGTTCTATTTCGAAATAGTCCCACGGTGAGAGGCAGATAGTTGTTTCGCCGTTTCGTGCTGTGGCAATAAAAGTTTAGTGGTCGTTTTAACAGGGAACGAGCTTTTAAACGGAAGTTTGTCTTATTTTCGGCATATCTCAATGAGAAATTTTCGCTGGAATTTAATTCCACCAATGCTAAACGCGATTCTGAAATTTGTTTTAGAAAATACATTTTTACGTTCAATACAGATGTCGGTCTTAGTGCGGGTGTGGGTTTTGTTCCATACCCATTCTATTTTTTATTGAAAACATTCACATTTCATTCACATTCACAGTTTAATTCGAAATACAAATATAAAATTTCATTACTTAAATTAAATACAATAATAAAAATAACAAATAATTTTACTTCAAAAAATTAATTAGTAAAATCTCGATAAATAACAAATATTTACAGCTGAAATTAGAAGTTCTGAATGGAAACGCCAAAAAAGTCAAAGTCGTCTGTAGATGGCGTGTGTTTAAAACTGATCAGCATTTAATGGTATTTTGTAAATAACGAGCGGATAAAACTAGTTTGTTAATTCATTACTTAAGTATTACAACCTAAACATGTGTCTTTAGTCTAATTTAAACAAGTTTTAAATTACAAAAATGCCCATCGATAACAATAACCGTAGGTACCGTATGATCGAATAAAAATGGCGTCAGCGATGGCTATGAGATGAAGATCGCTGTCATTTTATATGTAAATTTATATTGGAAATGTAATCGATGTTCATTTTATAGCCATCGCTGACGCCGTTTTTATTCGATCATACGGTACTATAATGTAGTAGTGTAGACAGCAGTGGCGGCTCATCAGGGTAGGCAAGGTTGGCGGCGTCTACCCTACAATTTTGTCAGATTTTTTTTACATTATAGTATTTACTCTATTAATGTTGCCAATACATATAAAAATACCTACTATTAATACACGGAAATGAGTTGTAACAATTAATATTAATTTAATCTTTGTAGTCTTTTATATTAATATATTAACTACCGCTAGCGTATGCAGCGTTAGAAATCAAAATAATTTTGACCGTTGGAGTATAATGCCTGGCGTCTTTGTTCGGCGATTTCTAGAATCGCCTTTCAAATTAAATTTTAATCTTCCACTCAGCCGTCGATGTGTGTCTTTTGTCTCTCTCTAAATCATCGCGCGGTAGCGACGGAAATCGATGACTACGCCGAAGTAAGGCGGGGTTTAGGCGATATCTTCAGTCGCCTCTGCATGCGCGTGGAGCTTTATTTTTAGATTAATGTTAATCGTTCAGCAAACTGATGAATATGTGTTTCTTTTGCATAATCAAAATTGTCACTCTAAATTTTTCATAACCAAATTGTCACTCTAAATCGATGTCTGTTTTAGACATATATCACTTGTCTTACATTCAATTCATTATTCAAATTCTCAGAATGTTGTTAATAAATGTTTTATCTTAAAATAAAATTTTAATCAATCATAATTGTTTATCACCATCATTTACCGGATTAATAACACAGAAATTACAGCTCAATTACAAACAATTTATTATTTACAGTGATTTGCAGTAATTTTATTAAGAATATTCTCGTTGATTATTGGTTTGAAATAAATATGACAGTGTCCTCCATTGAAAATGCGAGTTACTAACTCCAAATTCTAATTCTGAGCTGGCAAATGAGCTGGATGTTTTACTTAGACTGCTATTTAGAAGCTACAAACCTATCCATAAAAATATGCATGTAAATTGACTTCTTAACATGAAGGTTATTACAATATCAAGTTTATTATAGTGATTTTCTTAACCGCGTATGGCACAGATCGTTACCCAGTGTTGCCACAAGCTTATTTTTCATCGGGGTAGATTATCACGAGATAGTGGGGTTAAACTGTTTTACAAAAAGGGAGATCTACTCCGAATGGGGACGCTGTGGCAACACTGTCGTTATCACTTTTCCTTTCGCTAGATCGCGCGTCACTGCCGTCTTGCGGTGAATATTTAAGTTTGACTTCAATAAATACAGTTTTTCTTAAATTAGTTAAAAACGACTTGTCCAAAATTGTTACAAATGGCAGGTGTATTCGGCATACGTAAACTATCATAAACCTACTTACAGCTTTCCTCTAAAATTAACAGAGGAGCCATTCGAAATTTGCATGGCATTATCTGTTTTCAACGCCTATGCACCACCCGGTATAAGGAATTACACATTTTAGTTTATCATTGTAGATTCTAGATGATTAATTTTAATCATAAATTTATTTATATCAAAAAACAAGATGTTTTACTTTTTATGTCTTTTCATTCAAAGTGTCAGACTGTATAATAATAAAATAATCGTTTATTTGTTACTGTTTTCAAAATTACTTTGAAAGACACTATTATTAAGCCTAATAGTTACATTTTTGATATGATAATTTAGCTACGTACTTTATACGTTACTTTATAGATTTACATATTAAAGGCGATTTAGTTTTAGTTTATGTTACGGAATTTAATATTGACTTCGAAGGGGAATATAGCGGAGACCCGAAACACTGTCCATCAGTATATCGCTTAACGAAATAATATTTGATATATGCCACAGGACTTTAGCAACATATTAAATGATATTGGGCTTCTCTTTGGTCTCCAGCAATAATTTCAAGGCGAAAATCTGATGATATACACTCAGATGCAAAAAAACGCAGCGGAGAAAGTTTTGGTCAAATTTAAAGTGTTATATTTTTGTTATTTTTAGCCCCATTTTCATGAAAACTTTAGTATTTGGCATATTATACAGAGTTAATCGAGAGGTTGTTTTTTTTATAAAACACCCTGTGCAATAATTTCGCTTGTGAATTTTTCTAAAATGTAATTTTACGGTCAGAACCATGACTCCTGAGCATTTTGTTTTTTGATTGTATCAATACATGCTTTGGTTAATTTTTAAGAGCGAAGTGATTCACGATGATCACGATCGATTTTCAATTTTGTCAGTTATCGTTATTTTTGATGTAATTTTTTAATATGGCGAGATGGTTTTGGTGACTATTGTCGTAACGTCATATTACGCTGCATTGGATACTCTATACTAAACAAAAAAATATTAAAGACTAACCTTACAGTCCTGGTTTTAATAAACATTAGTAACAGAACTAACGATATTAAAGAAAACATCTGTAATACTCAAGTATACAAAGAGAAACAAAAATTGTAAAAAATACCCTCATACTTTGTATTTCCTCCCTAGGCTACCATAACTGCCTGTATACGTCCGTTCACACTGTTATTGAGGCTGTATATATCATATTGCGTTATGCTTCACGACCTCTAAACCTCCTGCCAAGCATTTTCCAAACGTCGAATATGATAGTCAGTTCATAGTAGCATATAGTTCACAATTATCACCAAAGTCGTTTTGTCGTATTGAAAAATAACTAACAAAAAGAAGTGATAATTGAAAAAATTGCAAATTGCTGGCGGTAAGTTCATTTCACTCTTAAAAATTAACCAAGGCCTGTAGTGACATGATCCAAAAACCAAAATGCGCAGGAGACATGGTTTTGACCGTAGAATTATATTTTAGGAAAACTTACATACGAAATTATTGCGCAGGGTGTTTTAAATTTAGGGTAAAAAAACAACCCCTCGATCAACCCTGTATAATATACCAAATGTAAAATGTAGAATAAGTGAGTGGAGGGGTTAATAAAGATCTATTGTGCCCCTCTTCCTTGAGTCATCACACAATCTATAATCCATCATACCACTTTGTATAGGGGACAGGGTATTTCCCACCCCCCTCTGACAACAGATGTTCTTCCTCCGAGGGTACACACCCTTCCACGGTTGGAGTTTGGCCCTCCGTGCTCTTCATAGTCGGGGAGTTTGCCTCCGGCTGAGGTACCCGTGAGGTGTAGGCTGGAGGATCTCTCTCCACCTCTTTAACTTGGTCTCTCTTTAAACCTGATACCGGTGTTGTTCTGTATCTATAATAGAGGATATGTCCCTCTTTCTCTATTGCCTCCTTGGATTTGAGGTCAATTCCTGTTGTGAGGACCTGACCATGACCCTCCTCTCTCGAGTTAATAATTCGCCAACTCGATGTCTTTACCTTGAAGTTCTGACCCTGGACAAGGCTCAGCAGGTAGGTGTCAAATACTAAAGTTTATAAAAAAATTAGTTTACGAATTAAAATAGGTCTAAAAATAACAAAAATATAACACTTAAATTTGACCGAAAAATTCTCCGTTGCTTTTTTTGTATCTGAGTATATTTTAAGAGTTTATCTTGAAATTATTACAGTTTAATTTATTTACCGTATAATATAAAACAATGCATATTAAATAACAAATTTTAAACATAGTTCAGATTTGCCTGCGATTTTATAACGTACCGCCACCATCGGCGTCGCATTGAGCCGCCCGCCACCATGGCAAATATTCTTAAATTGACAACAATGAACATATTCACACTACCCGTAACGTCGCGGAAACGTCCATCTGCCATTTACTTCATGCTTTCTATCGAGACGTGCTGGTGGCGGTACGTTATAGTGAGAATCGCGCGAATATAGGTTATCAATGGAATATTTAAAAAAATCATGTGCGCCACTGACTTTTTTCTTTTGGTATTAAAATTGCGTAGGTCGTTTCATGCCAATTAAAAGTTATCTCTTGATATTTTTTTTAAGCTTAACCTTAAACATCTAACCAACTAGTTTAAATAGACTTGGCGCACATTGATAAATATGTGCGACTCAACCCACACAGGGCAGCAAAGGCCATGTTCGATGTATCATTAATCGAGCAGTATGCGTGGGCATATTGAAGCGTTGCATATTAATATGCCTTGTCCAATACTAATTATTTTTATTAATTAAGATTCCTACATACGATTAATAATGCTTGAAAAAATACATTGTGAAGCAAGTTTGATAAGTGTGGATGGGTGTCACAGCGTTAAACCAGCAGATAAAGGGAGCCGTAAGGTAATTTTTTGTGGAAAGAAAACCTAACCTTATATGAGAAAATACTGGATTAGTTATATTTATATGATAAAATTTGCTATTAATTTTAAGGGCCGTTTAGTGATAATTTGAAAGTCAATAATCTAAAACCTAATTAAACCGAAGATCAAAATAATCTGAAGGACATTCGAAAAACAAACTTCTAACGTTAAATTTTAACCAACAAATGTCAAAACTCTCTTAGACCGTCGTAACGCTCAGTTAAAAATCAAGACAAGACAGAATTTACTCCAACTAATTTTTTTAAACTGCCCAAACTACCGATTTTTGTTTGCACTTTACGACTTATTGGTACAGTTTGGCCAACTTATCTGAGAGTCTAAACCCCTCTTTACAGAGTTAGAAAAAATATAAATATTGCAAGGAAATTGTTAGGTTTACAATATTAGTAATTTAAAAAAAACATGATTCCCATGTTCTTGTAAGAAAATCCTTGAAGGACTAAAAGTAAAATTAGTCTTGATATTTTGCTTTTATAGTAATTAATATCTACATCATACAATTTGTTTATTCATCTCATTTAATTAATTATTATTTTTAGAAGATGAATTGATATTTTTTCTATAAAAAAACTGTGGTGCTCAAGAATGCAGATACAAAGTTAACAGAAAAATTTTACATTATCAAGAGTCTTATACATGTTTATGTTTTTCCTTTTTTAATATATTTAATTTAAAATATTACAGTTTGCACTTCCTTGTAACAGACTCATTAATCCTAAGAATAAATCTGTATTTGAGCTTGATATTCTACAGGCTATTTCATTTATCCGTAACTTAATAGATCATGATTCACTTTTCCTTGTAATTTTTAAAAGAATTATGTTATATTAAAACTTGATATCCTATAGGTTAATTTGCTTGTATATTCATTAATTTCTACATCATACAATTTTAATTTCAACATTATACAATTCGGTTGATACATAAAATAATTCATTATCGTCCTTTCTTTCTAACAATTGAATCAATATTTTATAAACTGATGATAGTTTAAATTATCATTATTTTATTGCAACTGTTCATTTTTATACTGGACACAATTTTTTGATATTGTCCACATTATTATCCGATCTGGCGTCCCTTGCAAATGCACTAAATAATGCTAAACATACTACTAGGACTATAAACTATTGCAAAGAGGTAATAATAATTTAAACTCAGAAAAAAAATTGTGGGTGTTTGGGAAGGCTCGAAAGGAAACAATGTTTTTGCGACGTTTCGCGACTTTATTGCCGCTTCTTCAGGCACCAAAACATATATTAATCCATATTATGCCTACAAATATTCATGGCGATTCCAACCGCCAACACTAAGCCACATACGGAAGAAAGAACAGAAACTTAACGGGTATTTTTTTGCCCGATGTACACCGATGCTCGGTTTGTGTCATACTAACGTTTGTCGGAGTACGATAAACTAAAATACTTAACGGCATTAAAAAAATATACGTTTAAAACATATTTTAATTATTACAAAGTTAAAACTAGATATGGACCTATAATTATGTGACAAAAATTAGCTAGTTCAAATTAAATGCTCAAAATGCTTCCTTTCCTGTTAAGTGCATAAAATGATTGTCTTTTCAAAAGGATCTTTTCATTTTAAAAGGCATATGTGGAGTTCTACCTCGAAAAGCAGCTACAATAATTTCTCTCATGTTGTCTAGTTGGTCGAGTTTTGTAAACACTGTCTTTGACATATCCCCATAAAAAACAGACTAGATAAAATCAGGAGTATTTAAGTATTCTATTAATTGGTGAATGTACACTGCATTCACAAACTAATAGAATCATATCAATTCTCTCTGATATAGAATAAGTTTGTAACGTTTTTAGTTCGTTACATGTTTTTTTTAAATATAATATATGATGTCTGGCCTATCATCACCGGATTCCCTCTCGTTCAGGGCGGATAGTTTATTTGACGCGTAATTTTTACGTTCCCTAGTCGCCAACCCAGTTATTGTTTGACACAACCCTGGTGTCGCTCTGTGGGAGCGCGCGCTGTCAACATCGCTTCTGTTAATTCTCTGTGATCTAACTTCACTTTTGGTTGGACCGTTTGGCCTCTTAGACGCCATTAGTCCCAGTGTTGAGAAATGGTGGTCATTTAAATCTGGCTGTATTATCTGAATCAGCTGCCATTTCGAAGCTACAGGTAAAGCTGAGTTATTTTCCTTTTAGATTCGATATTATTAGTGAATATTTTTAGGGTAGTTACGGATGTCCCAACTTTATTTGTATTTGGCTGGCACGTTGGCGTCCCTTTGCTTTTGTCCTCCAGAATGTCATTTGGAAGAAAGGACAGATTGTTTATTATTTATTGAGCCCTCGGAAGTATTTCGAGGTAGGTTCATTTTGTTTATTAGACGGTGTTTGATTTTAAACAAGAGTTTCGTGTTCTTAGGGTCTTACGGACGGACATTGTCTTACTGACAAGTGTCCAAGATATGGACTATTTTTCAAGGTCCTAGTAGTGTTCTCTTGTGCCACTATCTTATGGACGGATGTCCCATGGACAAGTGTCCCCAGTAGGATTGATTTGTCTTACACATAGAGTGCCCCAGCGTGGATGTGGCTTGAGCCCCGTGCTGCTTCACCCCCATTTCTAAGCCTGGATCACAGTACAGAGATGCTAGACCTCCTCGCGCTGCTACTGTTTGAAGCAGGGTTACATAAAAGAACAGCTAAGTGTATATTTAAGTTCTAGTTTTGCATTTAACATCTAAAATGTTTTCAGTCTTAAACAGTAACGTACATTTTAAATAATATCGTACAGACTATATTTAGTGGTTAGATTATTAAGAACATTTATGTCGATGCAGTAGTTACAATGTGATTTAGATTTTAGGTTTCATTATATTACGCCTTGTAATAGTATTACTTTCTATAGACATTATTATTACGCTATACTAACAGATGAATAACGAGATAGATTCTAGAATCTACAGGTTGCAACACATCTGATTTAACACCGTATAAATTTAACAATTTAAATAAAGTAATGCTACTTTTCCTATATTTTCTATAACGTTACACGCATTGTATTTTCTTTATAGTCTTTTCATAGAACGTATTTAATATTATTTACATATATAGTTTTACTCAACAAGTAACCACTATAATAATTATATTAATTGTACAATGCTATTTACCATCAGAATTCATCACGAATAAATATAGTCATTAGTTTTAAGTATTATACAACTGTGTTTTCTTTCTCTGTACATGCCTGGCGCCCAATATCTAGATATCTTTTGTTTATTATTATTGATTGACTGCTCTCCGATGAAAAGCTGCCGTTCGCAGTGGTAGTTGTTTTAAAAAACGCTACACTTAATTTGGCACCCATAAACGTGGGGCCTTGAGAAATTTTTACTCGTAACATTTCACTGGAGTCTGACAATTTTTCTTATTAATTTTCTTACATTAATTTTTGTAGTTTAATCTTTTTTGGCATGATACAGAGGAGGAAACAGTTGTTGTTTTCTTGGTACGATTTAAGACTGAAGTTTTTATTCTCTTTCTTATTTTTGATATTTCTATTTATTATTATTTGGGTCTATGGAATTTGGACAATTTCATATAACGAAGATGTGTCAGCTTTGTCTTTTGATATTTTTGATATTTTGATATATTTTTGAACCTGGTATACAGGGCGGTCAAGATTTAATGCTTGGACCTGAATTTTCTTTGGGGTTAATTTTTTTTAATAGTTGTTTAAAATTTTTCTTGGTAGATAAACTTGAAAGTTTATCTATTGTTGGGACTTCCTTATACAGGGTGGTCAATACTTTTTTGTGAGAAAATTTTTAAAATTTTGAAACTTTGAAATTAAAAAACTTTGAAATTTTTTAAATTTCAAGGTGTTTGACATTTGATAAAGTTTGAAACTTTATATTTACAGACTTTTTGGTTTGTATTTTTCCCTATACAGGGTGGACAAGCATTAATTTTTCGACTTTGATTTTGTTTATATCTCTAGGTGTTTGAAATTTGATATAAATTTTGAACGTTATACTTAGTTGAGATTACATACTTTGATAATTTTACTATACTGGGTGGTCACAACTTGACTATTTTGATTTTGTTTGTGTTGATTAATTGATTCCAATTAATTTTACAAGTTTTTGTGATTATCGATAACTGTTAGGGCGAGCTGCTAAACTTGCATTTAGGGTTATTTTTATGTACGTTAGGGTTAATCTCATCTCGATTATTGTTTAGTTTACCTTCAGGTTTCTATGCCCAATGTTTTTTATGCCAATATTTTTATTTAGTATCGCATTCACTATGTTTCACCATCTGAACCTTCAGTGTTGTCAGTTACTATCGACAGTTGTTAGACTGTCCTGTTTGGTACTTTAGGTATTTTGAGTTTTTTTTGGTTATGACAGTTATACTAGGACTGTTATGTTGATACAGGGAGTGTATCCTTTGAGTTTTTTTTGAGTGTATGACGAGGGTGACTTGTCATATTTGATACGTGAGGTATCGTTTTGTTTTCTTTTGACAGCTGTGTCAAAGGAATGTTTGGTACTTGTTCTGTTATGATTGTTGCCGAATAACTTTTCATAAACAGACATTTACTGTTTAGTGATTTAATGTCAGGAGGACATTAAATTTTTTGCAGTGTTGCAGACGACATATGCGGGAGCATTTGTCGTATTTATGGTTTACAGTTAGCAGGATGCTACTGTGAACATTTTGGTTGTTAATGATTTTTTTTGGAGACGTCCAAGATCATTAACGTGTTGTCATCATTTGACATGATGATTGTTTTTGAGTTATTTGAGCGATTTAGCGCTTGTGACTCAAGTTTATGGAGGATTGACGTTTGACATCTCTCTTTTCGGATTCTGTTGCCTGGTTTTAATAGTTTTTACTAGATTTGATAGCCAATGCAATGTTTCCGAAGAACTATATCTGTGTCAAAACGAGTCAATAGTTTGAGTTTAGTTGGAGTTCTAAGTTTCTCTTTATTTGGAGAGATATTTTTTGATGACACTTGTGTCAGGTTTAGATCTTTTTGTATTGTGAGATATTTTTGTCTTGGTGACATCTATATCATTTTTAGTTTTTTTTAGTGAATTTTGGCAGTGTCTGTATGGAATGTGCAGATGCATTGAGTTTCTTAGTGGCGTGCATAGCGAGATGATGATGCTCTGTTTTATTAGTTTTTCTGGTTTTTAGTCCAGGTGTATTGTTTCGCGAGCAATTACACCACTTTTTTGGTTTACAATAACTGTCATTGAGATAGTTGTTAGTTTGGTTTTGCCTGATGAGTTGTCATAGAGACAATTTCATCATTTTAGTCCCTTATGTATAGTTTAGTTTAGCTCGTTAGTTTTATTTAGCCCTCCTAGTTTACTTGCGTTTAGCAATTGTGATTTTTTTTTTGAGTCTGGCTTTGAGCAGTGTCGTGTTTGACATTTTTGTGATTTTTGACTTTACAGTTTTCTGTAAGTCTTTGAGTTTGTTTGATTGTCATATTGTCATTCGTTTTTTTATTTTGTTTCGATCTATGGCTATTATCTAGCCTATGGTCATGGTTTGTGGCCTTGGGGCACCCGTATCCGCTCTACATGGTGGGCGAGTTGAGTGTGCTACTGGTTAGTTGCATACTCAACAGTAAAGAATAGCCATGTACGGGTTCCTCGTGACGGTAAGAGTCCGTCAAATGCCACCGTAGTATGTGGTAAGTCTCAAAACATCGAGAGTGTCGGAAATTCTTTCCGTACACCTTATCCACATACTACGTATATGGTATTGCGTGTGTGGTGTTGTATGGGTGATGTTACGTATGTGGTACTACGTGAATAGTATTACGTATGTGGTATTACTTGTATAGTATTACTTTATCGTAATACCTATTTAATAAGTTTTACTTTGGTAAGTAAAACTTATATTTGTTCATTTTTTTAAATTGATTCGATTGACATACCTGGTTAGGGTTCCGTCGCCATTTGCTTGACAGGGCGTTGACATCCCGTCAACTACCCTAGACGATGCGTATTTTTTGTTTTTTTTTTCTTTCTGAGCTAAGGCTCAGAAGGTTTTTAGTTGTATTTTTTTATGTAGAGTCATTTTGGGGTATCGTTATAGATATGCTCTATTTATCCCATTTTAGTTGATGTACACTACAGTGCATCCCCTCATGCTGACAGATGTAGGGTATTATTTTTCCATATTCATTTCATTTTAACTTTTCTTTGCAGTTCTGTCTCTTGGTGATTATCTCTGGTTTTTGTTGTTGTTGGTTCCAGTCACTGCGTTGGAGAGAAGGGTTGAGCTAGTGCAAATTTTGTTGAGGTGTTTAGGCTCGGTTAGCCTTCTTCAGCCTCTGTTGCTCTAGTCTGTAATTCCTTGTCTGACGTTGTTAGTATGATACATTCCGTTTGAGAGAAGGTTTGAGCTGGAACAGTATATTTGTCTGGTTGGCTTGGTCTTGTAGTACCGACGTCAACCTTTAACTGCTCTACTTCCATATAATTCCTTGTCTGGCGTTGTTAGTATTGTTCATTCCGTCCGAGAGAAGGTTTGTACTTGCACAGTAAATTTGTTTGGTTGTTTTGGTTTTAGGTTACCGGCCGTTATATACCTCTATCTGCTCTAGTATTGTAGTGTTCCTTCTCTGGCGTAGTTGATCTGATATGAACTAGAATTTTGGTTTCGAGAACTATCACCAAGGTTATAAATCGAGACGTATCGATATCGTGAATGGATCGACGTTCTCTTTAATTATTGTTGAGTCGCGTTGTTTTAGAACAAAGCGTTATTAATTTTGAGTCTGCACCTGTCTAGTCTGAATTATCGATAATTTACACCTATATCGTTTTATAACACCTAACTATAGCAGTATTTGTATACTGCTATGTTTGTATGTACCTCCGTATTATTTTATTTTAGCGAACAGTGGCTCGAGTATCTCTGTACTCTACGGCGTATCCAGTTACCAGCAACTTTAGTAATTTTACACCTTTAGTTTTTATGATCTTCTGCATCATATATTCTTGACTGGTACTTTTCGTTTTTATTTTAGTTTGCCGCTTCCTTTTTGAGAACCTGATCAATTTTCAAATGGGTTTCGTCTATTCTGAAATTCACGAAATAATTTTCTTCTTTTGATTTTTTTTACCATCCCCAGATTTGTGAAAAAGAAAGTGTACCTTACAGGTCCATTTCTTTTCTTTTCGGAGGACGGCAGTGTAACGTTTTTAGTTCGTTACATGTTTTTTTTTAAATATAATATATGATGTCTGGCCTATCATCACCGGATTCCCTCTCGTTCAGGGCGGATAGTTTATTTGACGCGTAATTTTTACGTTTCCTAGTCGCCAACCCAGTTATTGTTTGACACATCCCTGGTGTCGCTCTGTGGGAGCGCGCGCTGTCAACATCGCTTCTGTTAATTCTCTGTGATCTAACTTTACTTTTGGTTGGACCGTTTGGCCTCTTAGACGCCATTAGTCCCAGTGTTGAGAAATGGTGGTCATTTAAATCTGGCTGTATTATCTGAATCAGCTGCCATTTCGAAGCTACAGGTAAAGCTGAGTTATTTTCCTTTTAGATTCGATATTATTAGTGAATATTTTTAGGGTAGAGTTACGGATGTCCCAACTTGTATTTGTATTTGGCTGGCACGTTGGCGTCCCTTTGCTTTTGTCCTCCAGAATGTCATTTGGAAGAAAGGACAGATTGTTTATTATTTATTGAGCCCTCGGGAGTATTTCGAGGTAGGTTCATTTTGTTTATTAGACGGTGTTTGATTTTAAACAAGAGTTTCGTGTTCTTAGGGTCTTACGGACGGACATTGCCTTACGGACAAGTGTCCAAGGTATGACTATTTTTCAAGGTCCTAGTAGTGTTCTCTTGTGCCACTATCTTATGGACGGATGTCCCATGGACAAGTGTCCCCAGTAGGATTGATTTGTCTTACACATAGAGTGCCCCAGCGTGGATGTGGCTTGAGCCCCGTGCTGCTTCACCCCCATTTCTAAGCCTGGATCGCCGACAGACAGTACAGAGATGCTAGACCTCCTCGCGCTGCTACTGTTTGAAGGAGGGTTACATAAAAGAACAGCTAAGTGTATATTTAAGTTCTAGTTTTGCATTTAACATCTAAAATGTTTTCAGTCTTAAACAGTAACGTACATTTTAAACAATAGCGTACAGACTATATGTAGTGGTTAGATTATTAAGGATATTTATGTCGATGCAGTAGTAAAAGTGTGATTTAGATTTTAGATTTCATAATATCACGCATTGTAATAGTATTACTTTCTATAGACATTATTATTACGCTATACTAACAGATGAATAACGAGATAGATTCTAGAACCTACAGGTTGCAACACATCTGATTTAACACCGTATAAATTTAACAATTTAAATAAAGTAATGCTACTTTTCCTATATTTTCTATAACGTTACACGCATTGTATTTTCTTTATAGTCTTTTCATAGAACGTATTTAATATTATTTACATATATAGTTTTACTCAACAAGTAACCACTATAATAATTATATTAATTGTACAGTGCTATTTACCATCAGAGTTCATCACGAATAAATATAGTCATTAGTTTTAAGTATTATACAACTGTGTTTTCTTTCTCTGTACATGCCTGGCGCCCAATATCTATATATCTTTTGTTTATTACTATTGATTAATTTTCTCTCTAGTGAAATACCTTATCGACGACTGCTCTCCGATGAAAAGCTGCCGTTCGCAGTGGTAGTTGTTTAAAAAACGCTACAAGTTAGCATTTTCGGCAAATTTCTGAGAATTTTTTTTGTTTTGACTGACACAAAATGATAACTAGTTGTTAAAGTTGGACTAATTGGACAGCTATGTCAAAGTAACTTCAGACATATCACAGCCACCTAGATTTTATCAAATAATAAAGATCTACTCAGATCAAATCATGTAAATGAAAATAGCTAGGAAAATATTTGTTTTGAGGGGTAGGCAACCCTAATAGTATTTTGAAGAGACATGAATTCTTTATTGAATATCGGAATAATACTGGACTGTGGGCTAATGATTACTAGGTGTTTCATTTAAAATAAAAGAGTAACATGGTTTTAAAGGTGACCAATGTCCAATATTAATTTTGTCTCACCCTGCATAACTTTTTGGATCAAGTTTTAATTTGATTTAAATTACAACAGTTAATTTAACTACATATTAAGCAATATCGGGTAAATTCCTATTTAGTTAGCTTTTATTGTGTTTTAAAAATTGTACTTTATTTCTAGAAAATGTTAAATATGTCAAAAACTTTACATTTTAGTGTTTATTCATCTCATTTGATTAAAATATACTTCTCTTATAAAACTCACCTTTATTTTTCTCCCAGAATCCGAAAATCAATTAATATATAGGGTGTTCCATTACAAAAAACACAACTTTGATATGTAACTTTTTTTTGGGACACCCTGTAGAAGTCTCTATATTTTTCAAAAGTGCTATGAATTAACCTACATATGATCACAAAATTTTATTTTAATACAAACTGTCGTTCTCCCTGGAGCCTCCGCAGCGTATGAGAGGCGCCACCCTGTACAAATTGTTAAATTAATTACCAAACTATATTATGTTTTTTGAATAATTTTAAAAATATTGATCAATTTTAACTGTCAAAACTAATAAAAACACGATTCAATCAAAGTAATGGAATGTAATTGAAAAAAATCCAATATAGCTGCAATATTGGCGGCGACGGAGTTATAATAAATTCCCAAGTAAATTCTAGACAGTTATCAGGAGGTAGTAAAAAATTAAATTAGAAAACCGTTTAGATTCCAGAAAATATTCTTAGATGGGCAAAAGAACTTTTCAAGCACTTTAAAAGTTTATAATTACCTTGATTGCTTTTACGTGATTAAAATTTCTATCAAATTAAGATGCTAAATAACTCCATTTAATTTACATTTTCTATAGAATATTACTAGTAATTGTTCTATAATAGGACAAGGATTGAATTATAAGATGTAATTATCTCGGTGGTATTTAGATATATTTACTATTGGTCTATTTTTGTTTTCGTTCTTAGATTTTAGCCAGTTATTATCTCGATGATATTTAGATATATCTACTATTGGTCTATTTTTTGTTTTTGTTTCTAGATTTTAACTAGTTTCGCCTAGATTCGTATAAATTCAAGTCTGTAATGTAAAGCTTCATTCACAATCTCGCAATTAGTGGAATAAATTAGTGTTTTCAATTAGCGTAGAAGTTTGTTCCTTTAATTTCAATGTAAGCATTCAGATCGTCAAAATTAGTGGTAGACATTTTCAATTAGTAGAAAAAGTTATCAAACTTTCAACTTTTCCTAAAATTTCCTAATTACACTTCAAAATTTGCGAGAAATGTCATTTTGGTCATCTTCCGTCAAGAGAAATTGTGGTTAGAAATCAAAATTTGATTGTTTTATAAGTTAAATATTAGGCTTTCTATTATTCTATTTATTATTTCTATTTCTTTTATTTGCTAATTATTTTAATTGTGTTTTTAGAATGTCTAAAAAACACAATTAAAATTAAAAGAATATCCCAGCAACAACTTGTGTTAGTAAGTTGTATCCATAGGTTTACGATCATTCATACATTGTGAATGCTCGTAAACTAAAAAGTATAAAGTGTAATTGAAACCACTAATTTATCCCACTAATTGCGAGGTTCTGAATGCTTAAATAATATTAATTATTATGATCAGCTTTTATAACAGCTGAGAGAATGGCATACTCAGGGTGAGTCTTAAATAAGTGCAAATATTTTTAGCGGTAGTATATTTCGACCCCCGAAACACGGTTATGAGATTTTTTCGCGAATGTGAAAAATTAAATAAAAACAAAAAATTTATTATTTTTAGTTTTTATTTAAAAACATAATTTCTTGGTAATATGTCAACATAGGTAGTAGATTAAATTTACAAGAAAGAAAACTCAGAAAACCTGCAGTGGTTATTTTGCTTAAATTTAAGCAAAATATTTTTTTTTCTCGAAATTTTCAAAGTAAAATAATTCGGTTATTTTGGACTTATTTGAAAAACGGCAAAAAGAAAATATAATCCTTTCATCGAGATGTACCAGCCCTTAAAATATTTGCACTTATTTAAGACTCACCCTTACAAGACTTATTTTAGGTACTGAATTGTTAGAATAGCAAAAATTGGATTAGTTTACTAATATTTATTAATACAGGGTGTCAAAAAAATAGTGTATCGAACTTCGATGGCTGATTCTACAGATAAGAATAAGACAAAAAGTTTCTATTAACATATACTGTAAAATGCTTCCCGATGAAGTTACAACCCTCGAAATGTTAAATAAAAATAAAATATATTTTGTTTATTTTTAAGAATGTTGGTAAACCGTTTTTTTTTAAACGTACCCTTACACATATTTTAATGCCAAAACGAACGGTGATAGTGTAAAATTTCGTCCAGCCCTGAAAGGGCGTTGCTCCATTATTAAACAAGAGAGTACTATTGGTGGTATTTTATACTTTTACATACAGTCATTTCTATAAATGTCATAAAAAGCTAGGATTTTTTCCCGTAAAAAATGTGTTCTTCGTTTAGTTCAAAATTAGCATTAACAAAATGATTAAATGTAATGAAATATAAATGAATTAATTTCATGATTTCAATAATATGTACTAAAATGGATGCATTGTAATCTTTCTTGAAAAGTAGCAACGTTCGAGTTAGCTGGCATTATTAAAATCTAGTTACTGATAACCTATTGAGGGCATTAAGACTACAGGGACTTAAAGTAGGTCAAATGTTACTTTATTATAACCTCAAATTTGTCTCGGTGGTCGAAGGCATTGTTTGGTTTTCAAGTCAGGTTAACATTTAATTGTTAATAACTTTAAATTAGACCTTATTTGGAGGAGTTCAAATTAGGTTGAAAATTTAATTTATTTCGACCTCATAAGTCGCTATTATGCTGCAAAGGTAAAAGTAACTTAGTTTTTTGACTTGGAAGAAAGTCAGACATACGGCAGGTTAAAAATTACCTTTTTTAATTTCCTCGGGGTGATTTCCGTTTAAAAAAGTTTTCGAGGGATTATTACGTCATAGCACATAACCTTGTTTCCACTGGTTGGGAACGAAAAAATATTCAATGCGTTGCACAATCTTAAACGTGTTCATTAAGTGCAATAAAAACAAAAAGTCCTCTGTAATAACGTTCACAATCCCAAAACATAAAACTTAAAAATAATAAGCAAAGAAAACTAATTTAGTTTTCTAGTTAGTGTTCTAGTTTAGGCCAGTTCGGTAATTGCATCGGCCAGCAACAGGATAAAAATTTGACATGTCACGTGACTCTCAATATAGATTCTCATTTTGGGACACATGATTACTGTGAAAAGTTAATCGGATTGCTCGAAGATGTAATTACCGAACTTAGCATAAAATAAACTATCATTGTCAACTGTCACTGTCACCCAAAGAAAATAAAAGTTTTCTGTTTTACCGGCGATACTCCAACAATGTAGTCAAGACTTCGAGAAATGAGCTTCGACCTAATATAGCCCATTTTTTAACTTACACCTCGAAGGAAAAATACCTTAAGCAAGAAATCTTAACCTTTGAGGTTATCAATTTAAAGAAATCTTAACCTCATACAAAGAAAGCGGACTTTAAGGTTTTAAAATTATGGAAAACCTAACTTCATAGACGAATAGTTAAAAACACCATTAGCGGCCATTTTCTTATCCAATTTGTTTTCAAAAAATAATTTTTTGAGATATTGTTCTAAACTAATGAGAAAAATAAACAGACGTTTATGAATAATACTACCTACCACAAGTTAAATTAACTAATTAAGAACTTTAAAAGTGTACCAAGGAAGTTAGCTGAAAAAAAGTTAGGTTAGAACCTTGAAAATAACGATTTATTCTAAAATTAATTCTTAAAAATACATAAAATTTTAATGGCGTAATTTTTAAAATAATTTTTTAGGACCTATCATATTTAAATCTCACTGGAAAATTTTCTCCGCAGATATAATTATCTTGGGAATACACTAATCCACTTCTTACCAATAACTTATTTACATTTACTAGGAAGTGCATATATGTATGTAGGTATTTCATCCATATTGGATTAATGTTCAAACGGCCGGCCAGTTATTACACTTTCTTGTCTTCCTGGTTCATTATTGGAAAATTCATTTACATGCACATATTAAAAAGAAAAATACTTTACCTTATTCTTTCTCTTTCTTTCCCATGTTAAAATGTAGGTAGTATAAATTAGGACTATTTTTAGTAAAATTCACCTCTATTTTACCATGTTATGACCTCAGGTCGTTTATTTTTGACTTCATAGCCCATATTTCATACAAGACATCTTAATCTGTTTTTAACTTCCAAATTACTTTAGTTTTATTCCCCACTTTGGGAATTTTAACGTCAATTCTTGGAAATTTCGACCAATTTCCAGTTGGTCAATAATAGTCCAGGTGGTTAATTTAACGTAATTTTAACTTCAAATGTTTGTTGGTTTATTTTTATTTGTCCTTTCAAGGGCTGTAAGTTGCTCAGGAAGCATTTTACGGCATGTGTTTATAGGAACTTTTTGTCTTATTTTTATTCATAAAATCACCCAGCAAAGTTACGAATATCTTGTTATGAGTGCGGCAAAAATCGAACCGTCAAACATATCGTACACGAATGTCCTGAAACAGCTTATAACGGCAGACCAGAAGATTTCCTATCGACAACTCCAGAATCAATAAATTATATAAATTTGTTAAATGTTCGTTTGTATTTTTTTGTCCTATACGTACTTTGTGTCTTAATATTGGCCACACGCTAAATAACCATTAACCCACCAAAGTTAGATACACTATTTTTGTGAAACCCTGTATATTTCTAATAATATATCTATAGACTGCAAATTTATTCAGGTTATATTGAATACTTCTTTATTTTAGGCCTATTAAGATATATCCGATTTATTATTCTAAAAATATGAATTATTTAAGACCTAAGTTAAAAATTATACTAATTCAAACTGGTATGTTCGCTTGTAGAAATTCAAAATTTGTATTTTTTTACATATATTTACTCTGCAAAATAACTGAGAAATTGTATTTTTATCTTCTCGGTTTTGTTGGAATCGTAATTCTAAACGATGCATTTGCATAATGAACGGCAAATTTTAATAAAGGACTACGAATATTCTATGAAAACTAACGATTTTATTTTTAGGTTTTAAATTGAGCTAATTAGGAAGTATAATTTGATAATTATTGTCCTTTATTATAGTTCCAGTTTAATTTGTTAGATGTTCGTTTGTATTTTTTTTTCTTTTTGTCATAGACGTACTTTGTCTGTTAATATTGCCATACGCTAAAATAAAATAAAATAAATAAAATACTTCCATTTAAATAAATAGAATTTTTTTATCTTTTTAAATAACTATATTTAAAATTTATCAAAGCTACCTAATCCAAGGTGACTGTTAAATGGATAAACATAGAAAATCGCGGTTTTACTGTTTTCTTAAGTATGTAATATAACCTAAGGCCTTACATTAAATATAGAAAATTTATACCGTATAGTATAAATATGTATGCATATATACATGTATATGCATGGCCATTCACGGCTATGGTATACTCTGTTTATTTTTTCTCAGGTAAGATTTCGACAGACGAAGACAGAAGAAAAACAGGTGACGTCTCATACCAATCTATTTATTTTACCAAAAAAAAGTTTATAATATTTTTTAAGTTAACTATGGATGGATCTAAATATAAAACCGTCATGCATCGTCTCTTGTTGTTTTAACCAGTTTTATTAGTTGATTTCAAAAATGACAGATCATATTTGAATTTTATTGGTTTGATGCAGGTTTGACGGAACGATGAACGACAAACGGACGCCGATGCATATGAACTCGCTTTTAGATTTTTGAGGCTTGTCAAAGTCTTGCCAAATTATAGGTTGTTATTTTGTGTCAACTTATGTCAAATACCCTGCGTTTTGGAAGATGATTCATTTTGATTCGTGTTATTACGTGTGGTTTGTGTTTTTTGAAGTCAAGTGGAGGAAAAATCGAGGGAAAATTAGCTGTAGACCCAGAGCACAGTTTATATATTCGCTGCCCAGGCAGAAAGTCCTATACACAAATAAAGTTACCATCAATAAAGTTTGTATACCATCTCGTCGTAGATAAGTGCATCTTGTATATGGTACAAGGATCGTACTAAACATATACTAAAAACTGGAGTAGCTGTAAAATATCGACATCACACGATAAGTAAATAAAGGATTTTAGTACTGCAGAAAAATAAAGAAGTAATTAAAAAAAATTAAGATTAAAGTTAATTAATCAACCTTTAAGGTTAAAATTTGGTAAGTGTTATTATAAATAAAATAGTTTGTTTTATTTATGTTGTTTTATTTATTCCTATGGAATCTTATGAATTTGTATTTGTACATGTTATATTGATAAATATAATAATAAATGCGGGAAGTTTCTTGAAGCTTGAAAGTAAGAAATAGTTATTTTTTATATCTCTTTGGTATGTGGTATTTTGTTCTTGTTTGTTTTGTATTAACACATACCGTTTTTTTTTAAATAAAATAACTCGATTAAATTTTTTCCCTTTTATACAGTTTTTTCCACAATATTTTGAAGTAAGCACTTGTCCTTGTCAGTCAAATTTTATATATATTAATTTCTTGCTATGCCTGACAATTGTACCAACTTATTTCTTTGTAAAATAAAATAAACTACTTTGAAATTAAAATGACATCTATCACTGTCAAGGATCTTGTCGTTGGACAGACAATACTTTAAACGTTTATGGACAACCGGTGATGGATTTTTTTTTAAATCTGGATTTAATGGATTGGCATAAAGGCGCTTGCTCTATCTGTCTAAATTATTTTTCGCAATACCTACAGTGTTTCTGCTTTATACTAAAAGTGGTAGCATCTTTATTATTTTAAATGAAACACCTGGTATATCATTACCTTTTTCGAAACTACTTCCATTTCTGATCATTTTTTTATTATACTAACCTAATCTTCTAATAGCTTTCGAGATAAAAAATAAAACATGTGTAAAATTGACAAAAACACGATCTTGAATAAGCATTAGTTAAATCATAAATTTTGGATTGTTCAATTCACGATTTTACCAATGATTATTCAAGATCATGTATTTGTCAATTATTCATATGTTTTATTTATTATCTCAAAATTTTTTAGAGATAGGTATATGTTAGTATAACAGAAAAACTGTGAGATATGATAGTAGTTCCCAAAAATATAATAATATACCGGGTATTCCATTTAAAATAAGAAAGATGCTACCACTTTTCAAATGATGCGGCAATATTGTAGTTCTGAAAATATTTCCGATAGATGGAGCAGACACCTTTGTGTAAAAATTCAAATTTTCAGAAAAATTCAATCACCAGTTCTCCATAAAATGAATGAGTGAATCACCCTATATACATACAAAACAGATTATTATATTGTCATGGTCACGATATTTTATATGGGCACTTATCCAAATTTTTCATCATTTAAATTTTGTTCTGCCTTGTAATGTAAAGATATCATCATCTGAGAATATAGCGAATATAATAAATACATAATTGAGAGTTTCCAAGAAATTTCAATTCCATCAAACTACAAAATAAATATACACGCGAATTAAATTCTGGATCCGTTATGATCAAAAATAGAGTTTTGCTGAAGTTCAGGAAACTTCTCGGTAGGATGGAAAATTTTAAATATGTATGCTAAAAACTAGAAAACTTTCTTTAACGGAAATTTTTCAAAACTTATTTAGGTTAAGTGTTTCTTTCCAATTGACATGCGGAAATATTAGAAGGGTTGGTAAAGTTTTATTTCTATTTAAAAAAATTACCAAAACTTCTAGTTAGGCCATCTTTTTATAATGCTATTAGTAAAATAGGTGCATTAATTAAAGAGATAAATATTTTAATAAAAAAGTAAAGATTTCAGTTAACGTCTTTTTGCTGCAAGGGCTAATCCGGACAGGGTTTACTTTGTTTACGCGGAATCCGAACCGCGGTCCTCGACCATATCATGGTCAACGGCTCACCGACTTGGCAAGTGTCTAAATCGACTCTTACTCACGAGATATCCGATCTCATCCGGCCTCGAACCATCGCGGTTTTACACTTTTTCCTTTATTGGACAACAGCACGATACAGAGTTTCGAACCGGTCACCCGTCCATCCACTAGTATCGCCTTATGTCCCTTAACTTTGGTGTTCTAATGGGAACCGGTGTTTCGACGTAGCTGGGCCGTTGGCCTTATTTTAATAGATTAAGGTAACTCGTTTTAAATAATCTAACCAAATATGTAGATGGCATAATACGCCATGCGAATCGCTTCAAATAATGACAAATAATAATTATAAAAATGTAGAAATTATAAACTTACACTTCGATCCTTAACAGCTGTGAAACATTGAACAGCTAAATGGATACAAATGAATTACTAATGTAATAAAAAGATGTCATATCATTAAAAAGAAAGAGCTCTTTAAAACTACGAAATTGGCAAATAAGAAAGCAATGTTAACGTATATTTTGTTAAACAGGGTGGTCGAATTGTATTCGAACAGCATATTCTGCACATAAAAATAAATAAAAAAAATTGTATAAACTTATGTCCTAAAATGCTTCGTTTTGGAGATGCAGGGTGTAGAAGGTTCATTTTGATTTGATTTTTTCCAAAACTTTTCAAAACAGTCAAAAAACATTTAGGTGTCGCCCTCTACAAGTAGAGGCACTAGGTTCCGAAAACGGTGAATTATGTTTACATTTTGTTTAAAAAATTTTATTTAGTCTATGCACAAACGTTTCGGCCAACCATACAGCCTTCATCAGTGTTATATATCACTAAAGAATAGACAAAAATTAATATCCAAAAACAAAACACACAATCTATCATCTATCACAGCAAATGAATAATATTCACTAAAATTAGTCAAACAATATAAATTTGTGAAAGAAAAATATATCACATTTTGTTTTTAAATGTCATTTTTAAGCCGATTTGCATTTACCAACATTACCCGTGGCTGTATCGTACCTACTACTTAAAAATAAAGGTTTTTAAATAAAATTAAAACATCATTCAGCCATTTTCGGAACTTAAATGTCCCAAGAAAATTAATTTAAGAATATTTCGATACAAGATTCAAAAACTTGAAATTTTCAAGATGTTTATTTTACTATTAGAGGTACATATTTATTATATATTTTATTTCATTATTAAATCATTAAATATGTAAATTTTATTATAATAATTATGTTACTTAATATGTGGATCTAATAAGATCCACATATTAAGCAAATAAATATAGAAAGTTACGGGAAGTAGATATGAAATTCATTTAAATAAAGAAAAAACCTGGATAAAAGACTATAAACTTATTTAATTAATTAATTTTATTAATAACAGAAAATAGTTTATAATCTTAAAACTAATTTCTGACAAGTAGTCGTATTTATGATAAAAACTCTATACAGAACTTCTACTCTTCTATTCTTACAGAACTCTTACAGAAAGATGTATTTCATTCTGGTTTACTATTAGATATCCTACTATAGTATTCAGAAACTTAATTATATTAAATTAAATAATAAACCTACTTAAAATATTGCGGTTCTTATATAAAAGCGTTTAAGCTACAATAGGCATGTTTCATGTTTTTCAATTTCCACGTAGTTATGCAGATTTTAACCTAATTAGTGCTTGCTACATAGCCTTTTTATATAAAACTTAATATTAGGCCAAAAAATAGGGTTAAAGTTTGAATTTCACAATTACGCGCGCTGCGATGACGTATGTAGTCCTCGCCAATATGATTGGCTGGTTTTCGTCTCGAAATAAACTTGGTAAATTTTATGATGTTGGTTGCATTGCTGTTTATTCAATGTTAAAATGACATTGTTTACAATTCTTTATTTTTGATTTTAAATTTTTGCATAAACTATTTTCAATAATGTTAAAAAATTAATTGTTCCATAATATTGTTGGATAATATTTACCAGTAACTGTAATAAAATGTTTTTGTACGCTGTTTTTTCAAAGAACTTCTCTTAAGCTATGAATGTGATTTCAAAGCATTTCAAAGTGAGTTTATATTATTATAGTTTGATTTGTTAAATTAATGGCCTATTTTTTACATGTGGAGGAAGGTGGAGAAAAATTAATTTGAATGAATGAAATGAAAAAAATGTAATTCCTGATAACTAAGATAGATAGTATGTCCGGAAAACTCCCAGTCATGGTATGGTATAAAACAGGTACGCTACAATCTGACCATGAAAAGTACGTCTACTATCTGACCAAGAAAAGTTAGCGAAGATGAACAAGGTAATTAGAAAAATTCTATTGGCACCAAGAATGTTAAAGGTGCCATTACACGGCGTTACATTAACTTTTAAACATAAATAAACCTGGTTTACAAAAGTATTATTACCTATCTTATTTAATCTAATTTACCCAGATGATTTTGCTTTCCACTCTATTATCTTAATAAATTGCACTGAAAATAAAGTTGGGGAATAAATTATTCGATTGTATTAATTTAAACCCAATTTAAACCGACAATCTATGTTAAAAAGTTATATAATGCATTTTTTGTATCTGCCTGCCGGTCGATCGTCCCAACGGCGCGGCGGACAGTGCGGTGGATGATAAGTCTAGGACAAAACCGTTTTGTTTATAAAAATAGCCAAAAAATGTGTACTGATAAGAATAAATAGTGTTCATTCCAACTGATATAAAAATGCATGAATTATTTTTTGGTCGTATACATTTTTATCAAACAAATTTGATCGTTTTCTGCTCAGCCAGGTAGAGGTCATACGAAAACAAAATATTTACAAGTGCATACATTCTATTCCAAAACCAAATTATGTTGGAGATTGCCAAAGGTATGTAAAAAGGCGTTTTAAAACCAACATCATCTCTTGACCGTTTTGTGGGATATCGTGATGCAATTTTTAGATCCCAACTCTTTTAGTAACGAAAAAAAGAAAGGTGTTAAGACCCATCTACGATCATTTTCCCTTGTTTTTTTAGAGCTCAAGCTTAACAGGTGGACGCCCAAAAGTTTTATTTCAAGTGGCTAGTATAATAACGAAACAAAGACTCATTAAAGGATTAATTGAAGAGCATTGAACTGAATAATTAGGTTTTGCAAGTACTATGAGCTAGGCTAGTGGGAGTAGGGATGCTGTTGTAATCGTTGAAACCTTAACTGAAACTCCATCGAAAGACACTGAGGTTAAAAAATCAATGAATGACACCAATAGTCAGTTCGGCAATTTTTCTCAAGACAAAAACATCCAAATGATGTTCTAGTTAAATAAAGCATGACTATATGCAAAAGCCTTTTTTAATTTCTCATAATTTTTAATAAAAACTAAATGATTATTACTAGATTTAATAAAAGTTTTAAAAATTGACTTAGATACTTACTATATATGAATTTACAATTACAGAGTGTTAAAATTAAAATTAAAATAACTATTTTATTTATTTTTAAATAAAAGAGAATTTTTGAAAATAAAACAGGGTTTCATAAGATCACACAGTAATTAAAAAATAACTGCTAAAATATTTTTTCAAGTATTTACCTGATATCATAATTTTATTTATTTAGCAATAGTTTATAGTACGGTTTTTGTGTGTCACGTACGAATAATATAATAGTTTTATTATCTTGTATTTATTTATTGATAAATTAAATTGTTCATAAATAAATAAAATTAACTCATGTGGGTGTTATACATATATTAAACCATTTGCTACGTTCTTAGATTTTAAGTCCCAAACATCGCTCCTGAGGTTTTGTCCCGCTAGAATTACTATCCGCCGCATTGTGAGGCGCGTCTTGGCGCGCTTTGGCGCGGCGCTCCACACGCCTGGAGCGTGGATCGGCGCTCCACACGCCGTGTAATGGCATCTTAATAAATACGTTCATGGTTAAGTTATTTCAGAAGACTAGTAATAAAATACATAGTATAAGATAAAATAAGGGTCGAATGCAGTACCTTTTTACACAAAATCAAGTAAATATTTTATTTTAAAGTTTTGTTATTAAATGTGATCAGTAATGTTTATTATATATGTATAAAATATTATTTTTTTAAGAGTATTATTTATATCAGGAAGATTTGAAGGAAACATACATTGTGTATTACATAAACATATAAATTTATTAAATTAAAAGGCAAGTAAATGTAAAGAGTTTTAATTACAATGTTGTAATAATTTACATTTTGATAGTGATGAGACTTACTGAATATCAGGGCAGTCTGTATGAGAAGATAAGAATGCCAATAAAAGCTGCTAGAAAGTAAGATGTTATCTTCCTTCATTCTACATAGCATGGTATCTTTTTTGATTTTATTTATTAAGTATGACATATGTTTACATGCCGCCTAAAATTAAAATATAAATAGATAAATAAAAACCTACATATTTAGTTTAGTTATAATTTAAAAATCACCAGTAATAGCTGCTTAAAAATATAGTTCCCTCCACTTTTTGTACACTTATTTTTTTACACATTTATTGCAGTCACATAATGTTCTCTTTTTATTGAACGTTTCCAATCGAACTGTTATCATTATGATTCACTCTATACTCTATAAATAATGGTTTTATTACTTAAATAACTTCTTCACGAAAAAAAATCTCACCTTGATATTTTAACTTCTTTATTAATTGTAAATATAAAAATTGTCTATATAAAAACTGTCCACCATATACTCCGTCACCATTCGAAAATTATCCGAAAAAGCTTTTTCATAGTTTTGAGCCATTTAGATAAAATTAAAAGTTATAACCAAGACAATTTACCGCTGAATTGAAAAGCACGAAGAAAAATAATAACAAAATCCAAAATGGCTGCTCCCGATACGCATGAGCCAGGCAATCAGTGATACCAACATATGATATGAAACTTCCCTTTCTACGATCTGAAACGTGATTGGTGAAGGCTATGTCCGTCACAACTCAACCGGGAATGTTCAAGTTTTATATATATATATATATATATATATATATATATATATATATATATATATATATATATATATATATATATATATATATATATATATATAATTATATCATATATATATATATATATATATATATATATATATATATATATATATATATATATATATATATATATATATATATATATATATATATATATATATATATATATATACTTGGAAAAAAGATTATTCGTAAGACCAAAATCCACGTATGTATATTGACTACGGCTGAAATCGCACTAAACCTAATTTATATTTCATTGGCCAATAAACTGTAAACCAAACCAAATTCCAACCAAACCAAATTCCCTGTCAAGACTGCCCAAACGTCTACATTGGTCAAACAGCACAATATTTAGAAAACCGGTTAAAAGGTCATAAGTATGACAAAAAAAATAAAACTGCTCTGACTAAACATGAAAGCACGACAAATCACAAAATGAATTATCAGGAGACCAAAATTTTAGCCACTGAACACAACAAGCATAAAAGAGAATTTTTGGAAATGATCTATATTAAAAAAGAACCTGAATCTATGAATGATAGAACTGACATAAAAAACTTGAATCAAGTGTATTTTAGTTTGTTAAATTAATTTGTTTATTGTTTTCTCCCTGTTTTATTTAAAAAAAATCATGTATATATAAGAAGTAATATTTTGGAAACCATAAAAAGAATAGTGTTTTTACAGTTTATTGGCCAATGAAATATAAATTAGGTTTAGTGCGATTTCAGCCGTAGTCAATATACATACGTGGATCGTTTCGGTCTTACGAATAATCTTTTAAAAAAAAATGTGTAGCCATCCTCTGACAAGTTGATATTAGTTTTGTTGATTATAGTAAACATTATGCTGTTTGTGTTTGTCAATTTGTTCTATGTAATTTTTGGATTATGTTCGACACTGTTTTTTTTTATTTTGGTGAGTGTTGTAAGATTTTATTTTTAACTTTCAATAGCGGGTAAATAAGTATGGAAAAAAAAAATAATAATAATTTTTGTAAATAATTATTGTGTTTATTACATAAACTTTGTCACACTTAGCTACTTAAGGTTTTATACATAAACTACTTGACTCTTAATTTTAACTATGTATTCGTGATTTGTATAAATAATGTGTTCCTCCAAAAAAAAAAAAAAAAAAAAAAAAAAAAAATTTAACAGATTTTTGTGATAAGTTAATTTGAAATTGGCATTTTGTTATAGACACTAGCTACACTGATGAAGGCTGTAATGTTGGCCGAAACGTTTGGTTATTTCCTTTAAAAATGAAATAAAAATATGAAAACCCAAATGAAAACTTAATCAGAGTTTTCCCGAACCTAAATCCCAAGAAAAAAAAAAAAAAAAAAAAAACAGTAGCATATATATATATATATATATATATATATATATATATATATATATATATATATATATATATATATATATATATATATATATATATATATATATATATATATTGTTATATTTAATTTACTGCTGAACTGAAATGCACGAAGAAAAATAATAAAAAAATCCAAAATATAAAAATTGTCTATATAAAAACTGTCCACAATATACTCCGTCACTATTCGAAAATTATCCAAAAAAGCATTTTCATAGTATTTGAGCCATTTAGATAAAATTGAAAGTTATAACCAAGAAAATTTACTGCTGAACTGAAAAGCACCAAGAAAAATAATAACAAAATCCAAAATGGTTGCGCCCGATACGCATTAGCCAGGCAATTAGTCATGCCAACATATGATATGAAACTTCCCTTTCTACGATCTGAAACGTGATTGGTGAAGGATATGTACGTCACAACTCAACCGGGAATGTTCAAGTTTGAAATTATAATTTAATTTCTAAAAAGATATATAATTTTTCCTAATTTCCTATATATTGTAAGTAATGAAGACTTAATCTATGCAATACAATGCTTTATTTGCGGATTTAAATTTTTTGGAACATGCCTATTATTATTATTAGAACACGATTATTAGAACACAAAACTCTATTTACACATTTATGAAAAGATGGTTCTCATAGTCAAGTAAATTGTGATAAGTACCATGTTTCATTATAGTTAATTACTAAAAATCGTGGTAGGTATTAAGAAACTTAATAATATTAAATTAAATAACGAAACTACTTAAAATATTGCGGCTCTTATAAAAGCGTTTACACCACGAACATATACATAAATAACAAGAGGATTGCTGTATACCCTTGCAAAACAGCATTTTAATACTCGGCGTAGTAGGTAATTTACAAAGCTTGTCAGAGCGCAGCAATTATCAATTATGTAGAAATAATTTAGTGCCTTCTAAAAGTGTCGTTAAATTTAGCTGAAACCACACCGATCCTAAAATCGTGGTAAGCTTTGTCAACATGCGTATTATGTTATAAATTACAAACTAAAACTAAATAATATTGTGCTTTCTTATTTTATGGATTTATATCCATTTTGTGCACATTCTTTCAAAATGTAAGAATGCATTTTTATGTTATTGATTTAAATATTTACTCCCTCGTATTACTAAGCTTTTGACTAAAATGATAATATAACCCAAGTACCGTATGATCGAAAAAAATGGCGTCCAGTTGGCTTTCAAATGACGATCGATGACATTTCCCATATAATTTTACATATAAAATGACAGCGATCTTCATTTCATAGCCATCGTTGACGCCGTTTTTATTCGATCATACGGTATTTTATTATCAAATATTTATATGTTTTTAGTTATAACTCAATGCATCCAAAAACTATTATTTTTCTTCTTATAAAGTTACTGGTGCCATACAATTTTACTGCTTTAGATAGAATATAGGTAACTTCCTTTCATTATTACAGTTGAGGGTTGGAACCTTTGGTGTTACACAGCAAAATAAAACACTAAATCACCACAATACACCAAAACACTTTTACTTTTACACTGGACGCGCGTTTCGCTAACCATGTTAGCATCAGCAGCATATGATTATAAACTGGTATAAGTTTATAATCCTTGTATAGTCCTTGTATACCGAACGGCTCTAGTATAGCAAGCTGTACCTTGCTACTCCCAAGGCGTTAAACGCTATATACGGGAGCTATTATTATTATAAGTTTATAATCATCTGCTGATGATGCTAACATGGTTAGCGAAACGCGCGTCCAGTGTAAAAGTAAAAGTGTTTTGGTGAATTGTGGTGATTTAGTGTTTTATTTTCCGTTCATTAGTTAGTTAAAATATATCATCCGATCTATCGAAAAAAAACGGCGTCAATGATGACTGAAGAATTATAATCAGTTTACTTAAAGCAGCTTCTAATTTGTCTTTATATTGAGAAAAATTATTTTTTGATTTGAGAGTGTGAAGACGTTGTATTATTTTTTAGTTATTCTATAATTAGTGTAAAGTTTTTTTTGTAAAGTTTTATATCAATGTTTAGTAAAATGATGTCGAGAGATTGACCTCGCCAAAATTATTATCGACTGTCATTCCCCAGCCGTCTTTGACGCCGTTTTTTTATACAGTACTTTTTTAATATATTAAAATACAATATTTTTTCGTAATAAAATGTACTATAATTAATAAATAAAATAAAAACAGTATGAAGTAAAGTAAATTTGTTTAAAGGACGAAACGTATTTCTAAGGAATTAGTTTTTTGAGTTCTAATAGTTCAATCTTCTTCATTACGACCTTCTACTCTTTTTTTAAACTTACTTACTTTTTTTTTCTACTTTTTTTTTGTGAAGCGAAAATACATATTTATGGCCTACTGTCGCTGCATGTGTACGCTCTAAGAATATGCCGGCAATGCAAACTTTTAATTAATATTGTGTTACAAAATAATTTACGAGTTTTACCTACAAAGACAAACTTCATATTTTACGCTTCGAAAAGATTATTTCAATTTGAGGAACGATTTAAAATTTAAAATTAAAGAAAGGACGATTAAAGAATATAAATTCTAATCAATATTGATTTTAACTGCCACTTTGATATCGAAAGCGTATCTGTTTTTGAATCGAAATTACTTAAAAATTAAGTTATGCCGATATGATTAGAGATAAATTGAACTGGTTACATGAATTTTTATTACATAAATTATGCGTTTGAGCGCAATAGAAAGATTATTCCTCTAAGCACTTAAAAATACATTATTTTTTAAGTTCCTAATCATAATAGAGTTTGTTACTATACAGGGTGCTACAAATTCGAGTAATAATCGGTATCTGGGTAACCGCAATAGATACGAATATGGTTAAATTGGGGCAAAGTTGCACCTTGGGATGTTCACCAAGATACCATTAAAAAAGTTTTAAAAATTTAAAGGATTGCTGAGTTATTTGTTGAAAACGGATTTTGTTTGAAAATCAATCGTTACTTTGTTTCAGGCATTTAAAAAAAGGCATTTAAAAAAAGGCATTTAAAAAAAGGCATTTACAATTTATTTAACCTAATTTCAAGTCCGGCTCTCTTTTTTAATATTCAATCTATTCATTGTTACAATATTGATGAGATTAGTTATGATATTGATGAGTTGAATATTGAATTTAACAATGACGTGGGGTAAAATATTGAATACGGAAATTCAAATGCAATAAAATAATATAAATATAATATAAAATAAATTATATAAATATAACATGACTGAGTACTTTAACACAGATTTATTTAAATAAAAATACAGTAATAATCTATTTAACCACTATAACCTATAATTAATATTTTTAAAAAGTTTTCTGGGTTAAGACAGATTCATAAATCTTTTTAAAAACGTTTAGGCGTCATTTTTTCCATAAAATATCGCATACCTTTTATACGTGTCATGTCGAACCTGCATAATACATGCCGATAATATGTATAATACCTCTTTCAAATATTACTAAAAAGGCGACGCTATGACAAAATATGCTAAACGTGATGTGTATGCTGGTGCATAGATTTAACGCTGAAATATTAAAAAAAATCAGGAAAAAGATGACATAAACGTTTTTGTTTTGGCGGTAAATACAACCAAGGCGAAAAATATTATACCGGGTGCGTCTTATAAGTGACTCACACCCTATAACTTTTTTATTTTTTCAGATAAAAAAACGATATTTTGTATGTTAGTATATGACATAGATTAGGATTGATTGACGTATTCAGTTGTTTTTGGTCACTTCCTGTTGCACCAGAAATGACTACAACTTTTGATGTTTAAATGGAACCCTTGGTATATTTCTACTTTATTCGATAGAAAGTGACACTCTGAATAGAATAGAAAACAAATTTCTTGCAGTATAGGTATATATAATAAAATTATATAAGGATTCTTGCCACTTAACTGCTGATATAGAAATTTAATTCTACGCTGTGTTTGTCATAATGTGGATCAACCTGCTCTCACTACCGGTTTCGGAGCCCTACTCCATCATCAGGTGAGCTTGGGCAGATCCACAAAATGACAACCACAGCGCAGAGATAGTTAATTCCGACTTGTCGGAATGTGTCGGTTAGATATTAAGTCCCGAACGGGAGATAGCGGCCTGCGTGCAATGGTAGTACTTTCGTACCACCGAGGCACAACTATCGATAGTAAAAGGATGGTAAAAGGCTTCGACACATTCCGACAAGTCGGAGTGAACTATCTCTGCGCTGTGGTTGTCATTTTGTGGATCTATCCAAGCTCAGCTGATGATGGAGTAGAGTTCCGAAACCTTTAGTGAGAGCAGGTTGATCCACATTATGACAAACACAGCGTAGAATTAAATTTCTATATCAGCAGTTAACTGGAAAGAATCCTTATATAATTTTATTATACTCTGAATAGAATGTCATATCGTATATCAACTCTTGACATTTTCGCTTAAAAATAATCGTATTTTAAATTTCAAACTAAAATGCCATGGCTGTGTTAAAAACACTAATTTTTAATCAAGAAGCCTTGGAAAATAGTTTTGATCGTCTAATGTTTTTCGTGTCTTGCCCTGACCGGTTAAAAGATGTCCAAATCGTATTTTTAATCATATCTCAATTTTTTTAAAATGGAACAAGGGTGGCTCATTAGCATATTTGGAAAAAGCATTTTTTTACGAAAAATTTGATACTTGGTATTTCGAGTCAAATTGTCGTTATGAACCGCATGTTTTAATTTTAAATAAGCCATACCTATGCAAAAATGTCAAAAGTTAACATATGATATGTCATTCTATTCAGAGTGTTATTTTCTATCAAATAAAGTAAAAAAATACCGAGGGTGTCATTTAAAATGTGTCATATAGTGATTTCCGGTGAAACAGGTAGTGACCAAAAACAATTAAATATGTCAATCAATCCTAATTTATGTCATATACTAACATACCAAATCTCGTTTGTTTATCTGTTAAAATAAAGAAGTTAATGGGTGAGCCACTTTTGAGACGCACCCGGTATATGACAATATAACATAAAACGTGATGTACCTAATTAACGAAATATCATCGTAACAACAGCTATTGTAGAAACGTCTAGGTTTACTTATTTCACTGAAATTTTTGAAAAAAATTCCTTTGCCTCGGATACAGATAGTTTTGATATTTTCGTTTAAAAAAATTGTATTTTAAATTTCAGTCTAGAAAACCATGGTTGTGTTAAACACACTAATTTTTAAGAAAAAAAATAATAGATTTCATGGCCTAATGTTTTTTGTGTCTTATACTGGCCGGTTAAAATATGCTTAAATCATATTTTTAGTCGTATCTCATTTTTATCAAATAGGACAACGGTCGTTCATTAGCATATTTAGAAAAAGATTTTTTTTAGGAATAATTTGGTACCACACACTTGGTATTTAGAGGCAAAGTGAACCGCATATTACAATTTCAAATAAACCATATGCGAATATATCAAAAGTTGACATATGATATATCATTCTATTCAGGGCGTCATTTTCTATAAAATAAAGTAAAAGAATACCGAGGGTGTCATTTAAAAATCAAAAATCGTAGTTATTTCCGATGAATCAGGAAATGACCGAAAACAATTGAATACGTCAATCAATCCTTACTTATGTCATATAATAACATATCAAATCTCGTTTTTTTTACCTGATGGAATAAAAAAATTATAGGGTTGAGTCACTTTTGAGACCGCACCCGGTAGAGTAACATATATTTTTATTTTAGTTTGGACCTAATTGTTTATAAATTTATATGTAATACTGCTAATTATACTACTATATGTAGTGCTTTTATTTTTAGCATAGCATATAATCTTGTAATATGCTCTAAAAGGCAGGTTACATAATCTTGTAAAAAAACATTAATGACGAAAATACTACTTTGCAAATATCATTTCTACAATAAAATAGAAAAGTTATATTTCAAAAATAGTTTAAATTAGGTTTAGCATAGATAATACTTCCAAAGCGAAAACAAAAAATAAAATATAGAATTAAAAATGAAAATTTGATATTTTATTTAATTTATATTATTTTTTTAATATCATTTCTAAAATAAACTATTTCTACCATATCACAAATAGGTCAATATTAATTTTCTCCCATTGTCCTCTTTTACATTACCGCCAACGTCCAAGATTTATATTCCCCCTTTTCATACAATTAATTTTTGCCGGTCATTCCATAAATAATATTTTGAGGATATAACGGTGGATTTATACAAACGACTGGTGATTGCAGTTGACGTGAAGATTTAAGTTTTCCCTTTTAGCAGTTCGTTTCGGTGGTTTTCGACCATTTAGCGGTAGGTCCCGTCGGTATATAATTAAATTATATTTGTAAACGTTAAGCGAACGAACGAAGTCGTGGGTAGGCTTAATAGAATTGTTAACAAAATTGATTACTAGTTACAAAATTAAACAAAAGAACGAGTACCGAAATAAATGTACAATGTAATTGATTATTATTCACTCTGTTTCTACATATTATTTGGGTGTTCATATTTAATAATCCAAATTATTCCTACCACTGCTTGATGATGTCATCGCTATATCGTTTAGGCTCTTCCACGCTTTTAGTTAGTCTCTAGGTTACCATTAGTATTGGCGTCCAGCGATTGATGTTATGTCGCGGCAGGTGATTCACCCACTGCCATTTTGTCCGAACCACCTTCTCTATTAAATGTCTAGGATTTTCGCTCGAAATATTTTTGTCCTTTATCCTTTTGTTTATATACAGGATGGCGCCTCTCATACACCCGATGTATTATCTTTTTTGACTTATTTAACATGTTCTAAACATGAAAAACAATTTTTAAATGTCAATAAAAGCTACCTAAATTGGAATTTACCCGGTATAGCCTAATATGTAGTTAAAATAACTATTGTACCTACTTTTTAAATCAAATTAAAACTTGACGCGAAAAATTATACAGGGTGAGGCAAAATTAAAAGCAAGTTAGGCCTTTAGTTTAAATGGAACACCCAGTATATTATTCCGATATTCAATGCGGAATTGATATCTCTTCAAAATACTATTAAGGTTGCCTACCCCTCAAACAAAGATTTTCCTAGATATTTTCATTTTTATGAAATTTTTTGAAAAATTTTTTGGAATTTTTTTAGGTTTTAGTTAAAAAACGTAATTTCTTGATAATATGGCAGCATAGGTATTAGATTAAATTTACACGAAAGACAATCCAGAAAAGATCCAGTGGTTCTCAAAATTTTAGCAAAAAATATTTTTTTTGGAAATTTTAAAAGTAAAATAACTCCGTTATTTTGGACTTATTTGAAAAACGATAAAGAGAAAATATGTTTCTTTTATCGAGATGTACCATCTCTTAAAATACTTGCACTTATTTCTGGGACACCCTGTATACCATGCAGATGAGCCTATTAATCAAGGAAATTATTTTTTGTGGCGGTTTTACCAGTAACATGTAGTTTCACAATGTATAGTAATGTGATAAAATATCTTAAAACTAGTTGAAGCCTGGCCATCACACGGTGGCCACGACATCAGAAAAAAACAACTTTTTATTTTTTGTTTAATTAAATGAAAAACAAAATATCCGGTGACGACAGTTTTTAGAAGAGCCAATTAGCTATCTTTTAGTAAAAAAATTCACAGTCCTTTACAAAGATGCAACCGGGGGGGCATTGAAAATGACGAATAAAAACGTAAAAATATGATTAGTGTTAATATGAGTGTATTACATACATATGTTTAAATAACGAACTTAACAAAAAACAACAGATTTAAAGATTCACTGAAAAAGTAGTAATGTTAAAATTAAATAAAACATTATCAATAATAATTATGCGATCGCACCTATCCGTAAAACAAGCAAGCAAAAAAAAGAATTCTTACGGAAAGTTACACTTTACGATATAATTTTAACTGTTAAAGGCAAACCCCATTTAAACACAAAACTTTTTAATACCTACTACTGTATCTAAAAGACTTTTTTTAAATTACTAAATTCTTAGCCACGCTTCTGTTTTTCTTGGCTGTCGTGCGTCACGTCACAGATTAACAGGCCAACGTTTGCACCACAAGGCGATGCTGCAGACCACTAGGTAGACCGGTCGTAGAAATTTATGTTATACAACTTGTAGTCAATCTACACAAATATTATCAAAAACTTTTTTCTTTTAAAAGTGTTCAGATTTTGTAAAAAGTATAAGTCAAAATCGCAAAACTTAAATTTGATATGAGTTTCTTAGTTTTTAACTAATATAGTGGCGAATTACAAAATTCCTTTTCAATGAAAATTAATGAGTTAAATAAAATAATTTAATAAATTACTAGCTTTTTTCTCGCGACTATGTTCGCGTTACACCTCGAATCGTTCATGCATTGATTTAAATGATTTTTACTTCTTTATAGAGAGCTAGTGAGCATAGACGTTTTTATTTTCATCTTTTTTTTTATTTATTAAGAGCACTAATACTCTCTTATAGGTTATTTTTTATTCTTTGAAGGATAATTGAGGAAGATATATTTCGTTATGATGTCACTAAATAAACCCTTGTATAAAATTTTATACTGTCTGGTTTATAATGTTATAATATTGCATTTTCGTACAGCAAACTTTCATTCCCTATTCTACTCTCTAAGGGTATAAATTTCATAAATTCGCTTTACCTTTGTGCCCATTTTTATGTGTATAATCCAGAGGTCACCAAGTTTTATATAAATTTTTACTAACTTTACCCATTTGGTTGATGAATTTAAAAAAATTCTTCTAATTCTTTTTGTAGGATTTCATTCTTCTAGACCAAATAGTAAGGAATTTTCTTACAACAAACTGTTCCGAGATAATTTTACTCTCTAAGAGGATGAATTTCCTAAAATCGCTTTGTGTAGCTAATTCACTAATGTCGTTTAAACGAACCTTTGTGCTAATATTTATGTATGTAAAGCTGGCGGCATGAACTTACTCTAAAATATCTAAAAACGTAATATATAATCTAACTGACACACCACTGACAAAGACAAATAATTTATATCTGGAGGTATTGTGTGTAGGTGTTTTTCAGGCATGTTTTAGTATTTAGTCGTTTTACACAAAGAAATAGCCATTAAGCACTATAAAAATACTTCATAACAAATCTACACATATATACCTTTCATTTAAAGAAAGAATCATCAAGATTGGCAAAGCGGTTTCGGCGGGATGGATGCAACAAAAAAACCCTTTGAGCTTTTTTATATGTATGGATTAATTATTTTTCCAACATATTTTACTTTGCAAATTTTTATAAATATTCAGACTCGCCAATATCGTACTCCACCGTGTCCAGCCTGTTTAGCCAAACGTAGGCCGATTCCTCTTCGACAGCGTCGTGACCCTGGCCGAAGGAAGAGTCTTGAAGACGCTCATCCGCGCATAGGAATAAGTTGACTGCGTAGCGTATTGCGTATTAATCGATTCTGAAACTTTCTATCTCGTGTATAACATGTTACGGAAGTTTATTATTTTAATCTCGATTTTAATGGATAAATGTGTGAAATGCCACCTGAATATCTCCGCCATGACATGTTTTTACTTTTTTGTTATGGTAAAGTGATTTGTATAAACTTTATTCAATAATGTATATTTTCTTCCATTTGTGATTTTTTAATTTTAAGCGAAAATTAAGTATAACATTTTAGGAAAAAGAAACACTGTAATATTTAAAAAAATAAGAAGAAATTAGTCTTATTACCAATAAGAAGAAATTAGTCTTATTATCAAACCAAACCAAACCAAACTACTTATCGGATAACAAATTAATTACTACTGTCAGCTAGTTCAGCTACTGTCAGGTAGAATATACCTAGAGTACCTACACCTACCTATGATGTAGGTAAATTAAAGCTTATTTTGACGTTACCTCTCACTTCGGTGTCACAAGCTGAATTTTTCAGGGATGGAAGTACAGTACATGATATGGGGGACCCTTATTCCGAAAGTAGTACAAAATTAGACCGGGTAAAAGGGCACTATCATCAAAAATCGATATATTAATACCACCGTATAGAGAAAACAAATATTTATTTTTTGATCCAGTACACAATAAAGTCTTCGTAGGGAGTAATTTTTTATAATTATTTACGAAAAAACATTTCCATTAGCGCTTATGACCAAAAAAACTTTAAACATGAATAATCATTTCAATCATGCGCAAATTTGGTTTAAAAATAGATTTTTTTTTAATATAACTTTCATTTAACGAAAAACGAAGGCCTAAATGAAAAAAAGAAACAATTTAAAAGTTTCGCTTATGTCTTGGCAAGGTATCAAAGCAAACCCCATATTTTTTGCTTTTAAACTAATAAAGATATATCAATAAACAATTAGCGATGTAATGGTTTTTGCGCGCGCTGGCCGACTGCCGCCGCTGCGCCGAGATTTCCTATACCCTTGTATATATGACGTCATGGTGTGGCAAATGTAGCATTTTAATTCGATTTGGGCTCCCTTATATAGGATAACAGAAACATTTTCAATGTTAAAAGGAACTTTCTAGAGCAAGTCGTTACTTCAGTAGAGACGACACAGAGATAAACATTAGCATTTTATATATGTATGTAGATATGTAGATAATTCCTAGTGTTTACAGTAACTCAGCTTTTTATAGCATATAATTAACATAAAGCTGGAAAATTCCATTTGTACTACCAAATGTTACAGAAACTATTTTGTAATTATATAATTGCTGTGTACAAATTAACGTGCTTCAACTAACTCTAGCTAAACTAGTTTGCGTATCCTAAAATTTATTAAATCCTCGAATTGTAAAATATATAGGACGCTTTCCATTTTTTTTACAAAAAAGATATATCAACCCAAAATAAAAAAATAATAATAAAAGAGGCTTACCAGCTCAAACGGCGCCTCATTTAGAGCTATTAAGTTTCTTATTTCATGTGAGATATTTCTTTAATTTTTACAATATTAGGTAAGAAATTACACAATATAAATAATTAAGTATGCAGAACATTTATAACTGTATATAAATTAGATCGTAAAACACTTTTAATGAACGGTTTGTGCGAATAACCATGTATAACAGGTTAACTAAATTGATGGTGCGAAGCAACACAACTTATCAAGTTGTTTGCAATGCCCCAGATAGACCTGTCAATTAAATTCTAAAGGAACATTTTGCAGCGCTGTGTTTCAAAGCTCAATTATAATTAAATCGATACGTTAAATAAGCCACCTGTAGCCAAATATTTAAAGATTTGCAGAAAATATATATCTATATAAACGTTACATATACATATAGATGAGCATATGTATTTTATTTTAATTTGCTATTTTTTGCATAAAAATAACAATAAAGGGTAGATCCTAAACCGTTAAATTATGTTATATTATACAGGGTGGCCCGAATTGTATTGGGGAAACTTCGACAATATATTCTGCAGATAAAAATTTTTAAAAAATCCTCCTAAACAAAGCATTTCGTTTCGGAGATACAGGGTGTACAAGTTTCCGTAAATACAACCCATTAAGTAGCATTTGCGACCTATTGAACATCATGAATATAACCTAATAAAAAGTTTTTGTAAACATACTTAATTTTTTTATTATGCCTAAAAAAATACTAAAAGGTATTTAGACATTCATCTACATTTTACAGAAATAGGTCGAGGCTTTTGCAAAATAACGGGGGAGTAGTGATGTCTTGCCTCCACCCATAAATGCTTTTTATCCGGAAGAGATGCTGCATTACACTGGTGCATCTTAATTTCATTTTATAGCTTAGGAAACCAGCAGACCCCATCCTCCTCCCACATGTGAGGTTAGGCTTAAAAAAGTGGCTGCCCATTTTTTTAAGGAGAAAACAAAAAATAAAATATAGTTGCACCAATCCACAAATCACTGATACGCAAAGTGAGGTTACGTGGCGTACGTTGGAATTATATATGTCATAATACGATTGCCGGTCGTCCGGTTTGATGACTTCGGTCGTGTGAGATGACTAATGTTGGAGACCCGGTCGGAATTGGTATATTGGTAGTTCATATTAAGTCGGACACAGAAATCCGCCATTCTTAACAAGTATCAGATTGTCAGCCATTTTAAAATCGTGTTTGTTTTTAAAATTTATATTCACATTTCGATTTCTAGTAGAATAATATTGATAAGGTTGAGTTTGGGGGGAACCACAGTACAGTTTTATGATTAAACCAGCTAGAAAATTAAAAAAAATATTTTGCGAGTTACTTTTTTATAGATATTTTTATTTCATAAATCTACCTAATTTTGAAGGCGCTCGTTGTTTTCCGGACTATTTTAATCAGATATATCAAAAAAGTGACTTCCGTTGACAAAACTGATGTCTGGATTAATGATTCAGAATTATTATAATATGAAATTAGATAGGCACTCGAGGAGTGATTATGAATCCATTTGTAATTAGGTAGTTTGGTTAGGTTTTTATGTATTCTTGGTAGCGAATATGAAACCAAACGTAACGTAAGTGCTTAGCGACGAATTTTAAGTGACTAAAATCCAACGTAATATGACGTTGGTAATTGGTAGGATAACATTCCCTATTAGGTCAGATACCGACGTCGAGGCGACCAGAACCTGTATTCCCCATTTAGGTGCAAATAATGGTCGTCAGGCGGTCGAACCGACGTTGGTATCCGACGTTGGGTTTATTGAACGCGACGTATACCCGACGTTAGATAACGTCCAAATGCTACTTGGGAGGCTAGAACCGGAAGAACTATGCTCCCATAGTATCAAGATCTGCGTAAGCTAGTGCAGGGCACAGGGATAGGAAAATGGGTGCAGATATAGGGGGACAAACACAATAGGCCCTACAGGTCGCAGTGTTTACGGCAGAGGACGACCCCTTGTTATGAAAAAAAAATAACTTGTTATTTGATAACAAGTTATTTTTTTTCCATAACAAGGGGTCGTCCAATACTTTGATATTTCTTGATATATTTTTATATTTCTCAGTTTCATCAAAAATTTAATATTCATTTTAATTTTGTATTTTCTGTAATTTTTTGGATGTCAAAATCTTCCCTGACTCTTTGAAGATATAATAGATAGATATGTATGAATATATTTTCCATAAAAAATGAAAAGACAATATTACAGCTATTAGATAAAAGTAATAAAAAAGATTTAAGTCGTCTTATATAAAAAATATTGAGTAATAAAATGTTATAAATGTAGTGCCTTAGGTCGAATAAGGCTCTAAGAATGACACATTTGGCATTAAAAGATGTAAACTTTTTGGAAAATACCATTACATTTCCTAACAAAACAACATATAAAATGTAATATACAGGGTGTCCCAATGTACCATGGACATAGAACTAGTAAGTAGGTTTGGAATAAAAATAAGCTCATTAAACTCAATTTGCCTTTATACAAATGTGCTTTGTTTGTTAGAGGGTATCAACAAAATTACGTTCACAAAATACAAAGAAGAAGTTCGGGAAGGGTGAACACTGTCCCCACCGTTGCATAAATTTTAGTAGAAATATTTTCCAACTCCACCGACGACGATTTTCTTTTTCTAAAATGGCCGCTATAGAGTATTTACTAAAATTGATGTTTCTTGTAAAAAAACACCACATAGCATAGTTTTTGAGAGATCATTTTTTGGAGAATTATTTTCCATAACTGACCTACAAAATATACAGGGTGTTTTAAAATTCCGTGGACATACAACAGCTGCGTATTTTTTTAATCGAAATATGTTAATTGAACACAATTTGCTGCTATAAAAAACTGCATCGTTTGTCCGTTAGAGGGCATCAATAAAAAATAAACCTGAAGGTTAGTTAATTTAAAATTTATGAAGTTTATTCTCAAATATCATGTGTGATAATAACATAACATTTTTGCCAACTAGGTAACTTGCCTACATAACTTGATATGACAAGAAAAAAAATTTGTCAGCTTCTAACAATTTTTTTTTCTCGAAAAGTATGCGCTGCGCTGTGGCGTTTTCTTACAAGAGACAGAAACTTTAGAAAATACTAGAATGGCCATTTTACGAAAAAAAAATCCCTGAGAAATTTGCCTGTAAAAACAAGCTTATGACTTGTTTTCGACAAAACTTACGTGTATTTTCTTTTAAGTTTTCCTATACAAATTTTTAGAACTGCTACGTAGTACATAATATACTGTGATATTTTTACACATTCTGTTGAAACAGTTGTACAAAAATTGGCAGCTTACCAGAGAAACAACAGAATATTAATGTCCATCCCAAAGCTCATTATTTATCCACTTATGTCGTTATATGGACCCGATTTTCTCAAAAATTAATTATTTTGCGTCAAATATATTAATTGCGTTAGCCATAGTTATTTAATACTACACAATATATAGGTATACTTTAATAAAATTGACATAGTTAAAAGAGAATAATTATTCTTATTCCAATTAAAGGTTCCTATTACCATAAATGAAACAAATTATGTTCCATCAACCGTAACTATAGTAATTAAATTTAATATTTTACTTTTTTGGGTGCATTGAATTAATATATTTCTATAATTTGTAAATATAATTGTAGAAAATCTTTATTACGACAAGTGGTAGCTATTAAAATTATAATGTTTTCAGTTCATCAACGATTACGCACCTTAAGGCTATTATTATGCATTAGGACTGTACAGGGTGGGTCAAGTTCGACGCTTTTAAATGGAAACATCCTTTTCTATAGGAGATAGACGAAAACTAATATCGGTGTCTGGAGCTCAATTTTCATCAAAAATGTGATGGAGAAAACCGCACATCAATATCTGCTACCGTTTCGGAGTTACGGGGTGTTTTTCAAAAATGTGCATTTTTAACAAATCGCTGTAACTTTTTTGCTATGGAAAATTTTGGATTTTTATGAAAACATTTCCAAAGCACCTTTTTACGTAGAATTTAATGGTTTAAGTATAATTTTTTTTAAATTAATAATTTAAGAGTTATCAACAGAAAAATTGATTTTTTATTTGGGACACCCTCTATATTTTTAATTAACTGAAAAGAATTTAAAATTACCTTTCCAAAAATATAGCACACTTGATATTTTGTTATAATCCCCTTCGAAATACAGAATTTTAACTTTTATATATAAATACAGAATACGCCACTTTTAACTAGTAGGCTTTGGATCCCTTATTGATGATATGCCCTTAATGGAACTCGAAAACATATTTTTCCAGCAAGACGACGCATCGCCTCTGAACGCTGAAGTTATCAGCAAATTTTTGCAGCCAATTTCAAGAATAATTGAATAGCTAACCAAGATCCCAGCCGTTGGCCGTCGAGGCCGCCTGACTTAGTGCCCATGGATCTAATCATATGGATATATTTGTGGAAGAATAAATGTTCCTTATTCTTCGGTATAATTTAGACAAGAATTAGAAATACTTAGCAGTTATAAGAGGGTATCTTTTACCCCCACTGGGTTAATGAATTCCGCGAGAAATGTTCAAAAACTGCCCCGTCGGTCCATTACAGAAGGCGGTTGATCTGTCGAACACCTGTAGCAAAATCTCTTGAAAAAATGTCTTGGTTTGCTATTTATTTTTATTGTTATTAGATATAGTTTAACTGTATTGATGTTGGTTAAATATATTTTAAATTGTTATAAAATTCTGCATCTCTCATAGCAAATATTATTTTCGTTTTAATTGATGCTCACAGCTAGAATTTTTTTGCATTACAGCCGGTGCTTGCATTACAGCCAAAGCCTACTTATTTAAAGCGGGCGAATTTTTATATACTCTTTATCTCGAAGAGGAACCGAGCAAAATATCAAGTGTGTTATATTTTTGGAAAGGTAATTTTAAATTCTTTTCAATAAATTAAAAATATACAGGGTGTCCCATATAAAAAATCAAATTTTTTGTTGATAATTCTTAAATTATTAATTTTAAAAAAATTATACTGAAAGCATTAAATTCTACGTAAAAAGGTGCTTTGGAAATGTTTCATAGAAATACAAAATTTTCCATAGCAAAAAAGTTACAGCTATTTGTTAAAAATGCACATTTTTGAAAAACACCCCGTAACTCCGAAACGGTAGTAGATATTGGTGTGCGGTTTTCACCATCATGTTTTTGATGAAAATTGAGCTCCAGACACCGATATTAGTTTTCGTCTATCTCCTATAGAAAAGGGTGTTTCCATTTAAAAGCGTCGAATTTGACCCACCCTGTACACTTTTGAGCAAAAAAATTAGACTTTAATTAAAAAATCTTAATATTGCTAATAAATTTGATCTTGAACAAGCAATGGTAAAAATCATGATGAACACATCATGATATTTGTTATCTTAAAAACTACACTAGAATGCAAAAAAATGCAACGGAATTTTTTTTCGTCAAGTTCAAAGTGTTTATAGTTTTTGTACTTTTAGCCCTATTTTCATAATTTTTAGCAAACTGTATATAAATTTATCAACTTTAATTCATTAACTCAGTTTTTTATAAACTTTAGTATTTGGCTCTTTATACAGGGTTAATTGAAGGCTTATTTTTACCTTAACTTTAAAATACCGTGTCCAATAATTTTGCGAGTAACTTTTCCTAAAACCAAAACAGAACCATGTCTCCTGAGCATTCTGTTTTTTGACTCATGTCAAACCAAACCCAACCAAACACATGCCTTGGTTAATTTTTAAGAGCGAAATGAACTTGCCACCAAATGCCCGGCTCTAGTATATTTATTATCTAGTAGTTTAGGATTTAGAGTGGTTCACACCTGATAACGGTCAGTGATACTTCTGGCTGAAACGTTGTGTAAGCAAAACAAATAAAGACAATGGAAATCCGAAATTCTTTTAAGGTCCATTACTAAATCATTGCCTACCACATTCAAAGTATAGTCTGTCCAACGACAAGATCCTTGACAGTGATAGATGTGTCTATCGTTTTAATTTCAAAGTAGTTTATTTTATTTTATAAAAAAATAAGTTTGTACAATTGGAATGCATAGCAGGAAATTAATATATTTAAAATTTGACTGACAAGTGATTACTTCGAAATATTGTGAAAAAAAATTATAAAACTGAAAAAATGTAATCGAGTTAATACAAAACCACAATCGAGTATTGTAATGTAATCGAGTTAAACAAAATACCACATACCAAAAAATACAAAAAAGAACTATTTCTGACTTTCAAGCTTCAAGAAACTTCCCGCATTTATTATTATATTTATCAAAACAACTTATGTACAAATACAAATTTGTAATATTCCACAATACATAAAACAACTTAAATAAAACAATATAAATAAAACAAACATTTTATTAATAATAACACCAAATTTAATACCTGTAGGTTGATTAATTAACTTTAATCTTAATTTTTTTAAACCAGTACCTTTTGACATTATTTTTCTGCAGTACTAAAATCCATTATTTGCCTATCTTGTGATGTCGATATTTTACAGCTACTCCAGTTTTTAGTATATGTTTAGTACGATCCTTGTACCGTATACGAGATGCACTTATCTACGACGAGATGGTATACAAACTGTATTGATGGTAACTTTATTGGTGTATAAGACTTTCTCCCTGGGCAGCGAGTATTAACTATAAACTGTGCTCTGTGTCTATAGTTTGTTCCCTCGATTTTTCCTCCATTTGACTTCAAAAGACACCAAACACACGTGATAACACGAATCAAAATGCATCATCTTCCAAAACGCAGGGTATTTGACATAAGTTGACACAAAATTATAACCTATAATTTGGCAAGACAACAAGACTTTGACAAGCCTCAAAAATCTAAAGGCGAGTTCATACGCATCGGCGTCCGTTTGTCGTTCATCGTTCCGTCAAACCAATAAGATCTGAAATATGATCTGTCATTTTTAAAATAAACCAATAATACTGGTTAAAAACAACAAGAGACGACGCATGACGAATTTACACTTAAACACATCCATAGTTAACTTAAAAAATATTAGAAACTTTTTTTAGTAAAATAAATAGATTGGTATGGGACGTCTCATCTGCTTTTCTACTGTCATTGTCTGTCGAAATGTTACCTAAGAAAAAAAACAGAGATACAGAAATTATTTTCCGTTATACACATTTTTTTTTCTTGAGACTATGTCAGATACGGGTTCAGATACATAATTCTTTAATAGAATCACAAATTCAATTATAATAAACTACAGTTATAAAGCTATGCTATTATTTGTAAAATACTCTATCTATTTTTTTACACATTGTACATATGTCGTTGTTACTTTGTTATTTTCTGCTTCCGCTAGTACTTTTCTCGAGTTTTATGCCTCTTTGAATTGCTCAATAACTCGCAACTTGTCAGCATCTTTATTGAGTGTATAAAAATAGCAAACTTTCCTTGAAACAGTCGTTTTGTATAGTTATATAAAATGGATAACTTACAAAGCTTTTATTTTTTAAACGATAACAAGTGCAATAACAATAACAAAAATAGGTCTTCTTGGAATTTTTTAGAAATGTATTAAATTTGCATTTTAATGAAATTTATCCTAAATGATATTGATCATAATAAAGTTTAACAATTTAGTATTATAACCTATTGTTTCAGAACTATTAGGCATTAACTAATTTTATTTTTCACTTTCTATATGATCAGTTTTTATGCAATTTTTTTATGTATTTTAACAATTATGATAAATTACTTTTAAGGGAAATTCGTATTTTTAAAGATCTCCGTTATATGATGCTTTGTTTGTTTAAAGCTTCTGTGTGTTATAGTAAAAAATTAAATAGCATTAGTATAATATACCGTATGTCTTCAGATTGTTTTTACAAGAGGAAAACCTTTTTCAATGTAAATCCTCTGACATTCTGATTCCCATCTTCAGGGCTAGAATTGGGGAAGAAAGGAGTTGAATGAATACATGTCGTCCCAATTTTAAGTCAAATTAAATTTTGAAATAAACATCCTAAAAGATTGTGAGTTCTTTCAGTCTCCTACCCCTCGTCAGAGATTTTTCATTGATAATATGTACTCACACTGGGTTGGAGAACGTTTAGTTAACTTTTTTAATATTGATATTTTGAGAAAAATTCATTCTACATTAACATTTTTTGCTTGTTCTAAAAAGGTTAATCCCGTTTATACTTTTCCAAATTTCCATAGAGAAATTAAAAAAGTCATGAAAATTTGGTTGATTTTGTTCAGTCATTTTTTGATTTTGAAGTCCTAAAAATTAAAACGCCTTTCTATAGTAATATAATTTCTATTTTGTTCTTTGATAGATGGTTAATATCATAGATTAATGCCATATAGTTATTATTAATTTTGATTAACGTCATATTTTTATGCTGTTGTTAAAGTATCACATTTTCCAATAACTATTATCACCCTTTCCGTAGCATTGAACTAATTTTTTTTTTCAAACGTCACAAAAGTTTTAATTTTTGCGACGTGATTGACAATATAAAAAAGTCATTTTAATGCCTAGACATAAAAGAAAATCACTTTTACGTCTAAGCATAAAAGTACAAAAATATATTTTTAAAACTGTGATTAAACTGACATAAGTGTCCAATTCAACGAGCGTAACCATAGTTTCTCGATATATTAATTACTTACAAGGAATTACTTCTAAATATTTTTATATTATTTGGAAAGTTTAAAATTGTTTATAAATTTATTTAGTGGCGTTTGAACAAAAATAGCATGTTCTATTCGGAGTAAAACTGACTTTTTGTGCCTCGACAGTCAAACTTACAACCTCGCCTCGCCGCAAAAAGTATCATTTTTACTCATAATAAAACAATTAAGTGGCAACACCCCTATAACATTGGCTCAACCTATAACATTTTATTTTTTCAGATAAAAAAACGATATTTGGTATGTTAGTATATGACATAAATTAGGATTGATTGACGTATTCAATTGTTTTGGTCACTTCCTGTTTCACCGAAAATGACTACAACTTTTGATTTTTAAATGGCATCTTCGGTTTATTTTTACTTGATTCGATAGAAAATGACACTCTGAATAGAATTAATTATCATATGTCAACTTTTGACATTTTCACTTTAAAAAAATCGAATTTTAAATTTCAATCTAAAGTGCCATGGGTGTATTAAAAACACTAACTTTTAATCAATGAGCTTTGGAAAAATAGATTTGATCGTTTAAGACTTTTCGTGTCTTATCCTGTCCGGTTAGAAGATGCCTAAATCGTATTTTTAATCATATTATCATGAATTTTTTAAAATGGAACAAAGGTGGCTCATTAGCATATTTGAAAAAAACATTTCTTTACGAATAATTTGATACCACACACATGGTATTTCGAGTCAAACTGCCTTTATGAACCGCATGTTACAATAATTTTAAATAAACCATATGTGAAAATGTCAAAGTGTTTATCTTCTATCGAATAAAGTAAAAAAATACCAATGGTGTCATTTAAAAATCAGTGTAAACACAATCCAGAGACAAACTATGTAATATTAATTTTGCACGTTTTATTGTTATCATGACCTTTAACGTTTTAATTAATCAGTGTCCTAGACTAGTCCATCTTACTATGAAACAAAAACTCTAACTAAACTATTGTTTAGCAGATTTTAAGACTTTTGTCATTTTCAATTCGTTGTTTATTTTGTGTTTCTCGTTCTAATTCTAGTTACAGAATCAAAATCTGAATATTTCTTTGTTAATTTTTATACGAAGAATAAAATTATTCCTTTTTTTAATCTATTATGTTGCTCATAATAATTACCAGCGTCTTATTAAAATAGGCTTTTGAGCATTTACCCTAATAAGAACGTCATTAAAATTGGAAGAACTCTGCACTAATTATGTACTTATCAACAATTTAAACAATACTTTTTTTTAGTTTAAGCTAAACAATACACTGTAATTAAGTTTAACAATTTCTAAATATTTTTTTTATTATACAGGGTGGTCCGAACTGTATTCGGGAAACTTAGGCAGCATAATATTCTAAAGATAAAGATAGGTAAAAAAGTTCGTATAAAGATCGTATATAAGTTTCATTTTTATTTCGTATCGACTAAAGTGTTTAGGCGTTTTTTGACATGATAAATTTAATTTCGATGCCAATATGACTCCTACATGTAGGGAGCGCTACCTACATGTTTTTAACTCATTTGAAGAATAATAACTTTTGGTCCATACCTACATAAAATTACTGGGTAAAAAAATACATTTTCGTAATTTTCTACTTAAAAAATGTTTCTTGGTGAAAAACGCTACGAGCAACCGTTTTTGTGACATTCGAAATGGAAATATTCAATACAAGTCATTATCGACAAAAAATAAATATGTTATCTAGATAGTTAATTGACTGAAAAGCTAATCATGAATATTTCTAGAAAAAAATACGATAAACAGTTTCCGTTGAATCTTTGTAAATCAAAAAAATCAAAATAATTTCAAATTTATTATTTCAGACTAATAGCTATCCAGTCAACATGCATAATTTCAATCAGTTATGGCGTATTTGGATTTCAAATATCTTTTTATATACTATATATACATATTGATATAATACCATTACTCGTAGCAGTTTTTACCAAGTGACCTTTTTTTACGTAAAAAATGACGGAAATATATATTTTTACTACTTTAATACAGGTACGAACGAAAAGTTATTATGTTTAAAAACAGCTTAAAAATATGTAGATGGCTCTCCCTACAAGTAGCAGTCATACTAACATCGAAATAGAATTACTCATATCAAAAAACAACTAGATACCAATTTTCTTCCAAATATCGGCTTTAGCTCAGAAATTATTTGGAAAAAATCGAAATAAAAATGAAACCTTTACACTCTGTATCTCCGAAATGAAGTATTTAAGACATAAATTTATACGAACTTTTTTACTTATTTTTATGTGTAGAATATACCGCCGAAGTTTCACGAACACAATTCTGACCACCCTATAATATCAAAATGTAAATTTGCAGAGCAACGGAATCTACCATTTTTGCTTTTTTATTCGTTCAACGTCAAAAATAAATCCACAATTTTTGAAAATATTTTGCTTAACTTTTTTCCTAAAATCCTATTTCCTATAGGCTATGAATTAATTCTCAGATCTTAACTAGCCGTGATAAACAATTTCAAATAATTCATCTTTAAATAAAATATCACTTACGGACAGTACCTAGTTTTAAACAGTAGTATGATTATATTTTTCAAATAATTATTTTAGTTATATTATTAATGCATTATTTTAGTTCTCTATCATGATTAATTTCACTTTTCGCCTCAACTTAGCACTAACTTTTTGTATTGTCGAACTTATAGGAATGGGTTTCTGACTAAAATAATTGAAAAACCTACTCGATATATACATTACTATAAGCTATTTATCTCTCAGAAGACCATATCATATTATCAATAAATAAAATGATTCGCTTTCTATGAAAAGATACGTTTAGAAAATAACAGACCTCATTTTTCAAAAAAAAATACTTAAATTTAGTGCTAGGTATATTGGTTAAACTAACATTGGTCTAAAAACAAGAAAAAACCAACCTTAATGCAAAATGCAATATGTTGTGCTGTCTACACTATTACGTCAGCGTGCCTATTAGCTTATGTGCTCTAATCAATTTTTGTAACTCAAAATTGTTGGAATTAGGCAAAAGCCCGTGTTTGTAAATAACATTTGACAATGACAAAATCATAGGTTGAAAAATTGAGAAGTGTTGGCATTTGCCTTGTTCTACACTGTTATTTGTGGAGGAATTAATTTAAAAATAAATAATATAATTTTTCATAAATTAGTTAAAATTGTCTTGACCAAAATGGTTCAAATTTAGTATGCGTATTTACCATTACGTAGGCTTTAAAAGAATCTATGTATGATTTTGCTGTAAAATCGACAAGGGGTCACTATTTAGACAATTTAAAATTGTTACGACAATCCACTATTCGGTATTATATTTTGGAAAAAAATATACTTTGAAATATCAAATAGCTTTAACTAAATCATTAATATTTGTATTTAAATTAGATCGTAATAAAATGTCAATGAACGAGTTGGGTAAATAAAATATGTACAGGGTGTCCCATTTTCGTATGTTTTACAAGGTTTCTCATTTATGAATACGGAGATGCGATTTTCACATCTCTTTCCTAGTTTTTTATGAAACTTAATATTCTATGCGCAGATTTGTCCTGGCGGGCTTAGGTCCTGAATAAGACACTCTGTATATAGTATGTACGAATAGGGTACATGCGTAGTCAGCTACGCCTTTTGATTCTACAAATCTCCAATTACGTAAACAACAAATACGGATTTAAAAAATCTTCTTTCATTACGTAAACTTGATTGAAATAAAAATTAACAATGTCGCCGTTTTTCATTACAGATTCTCATCTCGATAGCACACACCAAAAAAAAGATGCTTCTTAAAATTGTTTCGAAGGGGTAAAATTTTTGCGGTGCATTTGTGCATTTGTGGTACACTATGATTCCATTTGGACTTTTTCTAATTACGAACCGCGGCTCAAAAGCAATATCAACACCGCCGGAGGTATTAAATGGCTTTTTTGCATGCTGACGCAAACGAAATTTTCAACATATGTTATGCAATTACCAGAGAGTCATACTATGTTTTTTAATACATTTTTGTGATACCTACTATTATACTAATTACAAAACTTAGTAAAGGTGGCATTTCATTTAAAATTAGTTATATAAAGATTATTCTATGAACTTACTATAGCTAATTGTTGCCTGATTTGCTATTCATATGCTTCAAAGAGATGTGTCTCTTACAGTATTTGTATCGTAGGATCGAAAAAAAACGTCGTCAAAGACGGCTTAGGAATGACAATCTGTAATATTTTTGGCGAAGTTAATCTCTTGACGATATTTACTAAAAATTGACACAAAACTTACAAAATTAACACTAATTATATGTACAAAGATTAAACAGGGTAGTACCCCCCCGTATCCAGATACACAATTATATTTCCAAAAAATATTTTCTTTCTCAAATTTTGAACTACACTATTTAAAAATTAGTTTTATTCAATATAAAAATAAATTATAACCTAAAGGCTAAATGGCAGTAAGTGTCTTAAAGAAATAAAGAAGAGAATGGACCAAGTGCCGTCTAGGGTTTCACCTTGCCAAAATTATCATCGATTGTCATTCCCCAGCCGTCTTTGACGTCGTTTTTTGGATCGGATGGTATTATGTCTCATATTTATGTATTAAAATATCAACACTCAGACACCAATTTAATATCGATGTTAGTTCAAAAACTAGTTGGAAAAAATCAATATAAAAATGTAACTTCTACACCCTGTATCTCAGAATCGAAGCATTTTAGATTTTTTTATATATTTATAGAAACTTTTTTACTTATTTTTATCTGCAGCATATGCTGCCATTTCACATTTCCGGCATACAATTCTTACAACCCTGTGTATTCTGGTAGACTAATAAATTATTGTATTTCGTTATTTTGGTTTGTTGTTTTTTAATGGCACGGTATTATATGTTAACTAAACTGATACTTCTAGATGTAGCTTATACGGTACAAAATAACACTTTATTTTTTGGATCTGGCGAAAGTAATTTACCCCATTTTATTTCTAATCTCATTTTTCAATTACGACGAGAAGCGCAACACTGCAATATCAACACCGTTTGGGTATTAAACGACTTTTTAACTAGCAAAACTAAACGAAATTCTGAAACATATTCTGTGCAATTTCTGAAACGTTATTCCAAGGTTTTATTTGTACGATGTTATCGTAGAATATATTTATCGTAGAATATAATTATGTGCAACAAAGAGGTATTTTACAGCAGGTTTTGAGACATGTTCAAAAAATATTAGAGAAAAATGAAAAAACCTGTCAAGATGTTTTATGGATATATAACAGTAAGACCTATGACTGGTGAAATATAGGAGCAATTGCTCATAATAATTGCTTTTAATTTCATAACGTTGATTTAGTTTGGTTTGGCTGCAATAGTGGCTGCTCTAGTTTGGTTTGGCTACAGCAAGGCAAAACCTGTACAAAGTGCAGAGATTGGCATGCATCTGCATTACACGAGCCTTGAGAACATGCCCGAAAGCAACAATAAAGGTCATTCTAGATCTATCACCACTGCACATTGTCATCGGTAGATATGCCATTGAAGCGATAATTAGAATGCATTGACGAAAACTTTACTGGGATAATTGTAAGGGGCTCGGAACACCTCCAAACGGAAAATTCCACTCGTCCAATTCCCAGTGGATAACAACCAAGAATGTAGAACTTGGCGAAACACCTTACTTGTATTGAGCAATAAAAAGTTTGGACAAGTTTGCTCGTACCAAAACGTGGTATACTATTGCTTCCAAACTAAAGCAGGAATATTGGGCATCTATCTCAGCATCCTTCAGGCAGAAATATTCGCTGTCGTAGTAACCATCAATTCGAGGTTAGCCAAAGAATGCTTAGAGAAGCTGGACAAATTAGGCAAAGGTAATAAAGTGCTAACCAATGGCAATGGCAGTGAAAATACGCAAACGACCTAGCTAGAAATGGAGCGAACGCTCCACTAAATGGACCGGAACCGTTCTGTTTCCCAAGTGGAAACCAACTTAAAATGGAACTTAAGTATCTGGATGACCCCACACGTAACCTGGAATGGGAATTCTCCAATGGTTTAAGACCTCCAATTGTCTTCAGAACTTACGATCCAGAAAAGTCAAAGAATTTTCTTGATTTTTCTTGAATCTAGGGATTGTCATATGATTTTTAACAAAAATTCTTAGAAGACCTCATCAGCTAAGAAGATTGAAGCTGAGAAACTAGGCCGAAATGGGAAATGTACAATTATTCGTGCCTTGAACTTTGGTACAGATGCTGGCCTTTGTCAAAGTCCTGAGACTGTATGATGGGTTAAAACTCAAAAGAGGGGGACACAATAGATAATAGATATGTATAGTAGCGGTGATTAACCCCCCTCCCACACATTCTATATTCTATAAATGTTTTACAATAGTTTTATGATCTACCTAATGTCTTTGATTGTGGCCAGTTAAAAGTTTTTATAAAAGTTCTTTATTTTCCATGTTATACATCACAATTTATCGTGAACTTCTCCAAAATACCGTATTTAATTAAGTTTTGATTAACGAAATGGAAAAACTGACATTTTTAAAGCTCAATCAAATTTCCTGTCATACATTTTAGACGTACTAAACCATGAAACAAAATAATCGCAGCTATATACAGAATTAAACTGCATAACTTCCATTAAGTGGGTTAGCAAAAAATGCGACAAACGAAAAAATGCCTCTATCCCAGTTTAACGAAATTATATTTTGCAAGCGTTTGATTCGATTTGTCATTTCATTTCAATCTTCGTTTTTCAATTATTACGACGACGAAGCTCAAAATTAAAATATCGACACCATTACGAGCACCACTTGACATTTAAACAGACAGATTTAAAGGAAATTGTGTGATGTAAACTATAAAACTGATAATTTTACAATATAATTTATAAATAATGTGTTTTTCTTTGTGACGGATTCATTTCTCCAAAAAAGTCTTCTGTGTATTTCGCCACTTGCACTGTAGGTTGTTAGGTTGTTGGGTTTGGGATCATGTTTGATCCCTCACTTGGAGGCCTTGGACCTATTACGATAGTCCTGTATTATTGCATCAACCCTTCCTCTCATTCTTTCTTTGCATTAAAGCACTTCCAGCTCTTTACAAAATTGCCTATGTCACTGATGTTGGCTTCTGCTACTTCCTGGAGTCTCTCCAAAAAACTTTGCCTTAAAGTTTTAAAGCACCGATATTCGAGTGCCGGATAGTAGCATAGCAGATGCTCTATAATATCTTCTTCTTCTCCGCATTCTCTGCAGTAGTTGTCGTTGGATCTCACGAGGTTTACCCCGTGGGGCAGTTTCCAGTAATGACACCTACAATTATGCATACTAGGTGCTTGTTGTGCTCTAGTAGTTGTTTTGTCTTTTTGCTATCTACCACTGGCCACAGTCTTCGAGCTGCATCGCAGTCCTCACGGTGTTGACTTTCACTGTAAGAAAATCTACAAAATAAACTAGTTAGTTTTTGCAAACACCGCTGCGTTATTCCAAGGGAGACCACGCTGCCAGCGGTATTTTAGTAATAAAAAAATTGCTAGACCAATTTCGGCAGCCCTGTGCTTTACAGTTGGGGGTTGGAACCTTTGGTGTTCCAACATCAAAATAAAATATTAATTCACCATAATACACCACAACACTTTACTTTTGCACTGGGCGCGCGTTTCACTAACCGTGTTAGCATTTAGTCTTAATCAACTGCTTGTGATGCTAACATGGTTAGCGAAACACGCGTTCAGTGCAAAAGTAAAGTGTTTTGGTGTATTGTGTTGAATTAGAGTTTTATTTTGCAACCCTGTACAATAAGAATTAAACAGCATAATTTAATATGATGATAAAATAAACTAGGAAAATATATGGGGGTGTCTTGATTTAACAAGATTAATTTCTGCAGTGCATTTGACGTAATTTTTAATTTCATTTTCACTTTCATTTTTCAATCACGTCGAGCGCTTCAAAATTGCAATATCGACACCATTGCAGGCGTGAAATGACGTTTTAACAAGCAGATGTAAACCAAATCGTGCGACATTTTCTATGAAACTATCGGAATATCATCCCATAGGTTTAATTATTTATGGTATTTTCCGTTGACCTAGAACTACGAAATTTGGCAAGTAAGACCGTTTTATCCTACAAACAGGGGCGCATATACGGGAAGGGTAATGGGGTAATTAACCCTCCCAGGCAGAGATTTATACATAAGATAAAATATGGTATAAAATAAAATTGTCACAAAAGAAGCTATTAATAGCTATGTTTGCACAGCGAAATGTCTCACTGGTTGACTATTTATTTCTACACGTGGTTGGTATCTCACTGGTCTCAAACTTGATTCTGAATTATACTTTGTTGCTTTATCTCGTGCGTCAATTCTTAATCAAAAATGCACAAGGCTAAAACTAAACATTTTTTACTATACACGTAGTACCTGGACGGTTCTGATGATGATAGGTTGGAAACTCCAAATTTTTGTTGGTTTTGGCTAGGCTGCATTTTTGGTTAGGTTAAGTTAGCGAACGCCTTAAACTTCATGCGCATACGTCTGAATGTTGTAAACTATTTGTAACTTATCTGCGAATGGAGCTAATATCAATTAAAATAGACAATCCAAACCAAAGTATATTTATTCCACTGTCAATACTTTTCAACAAAAATTTATTTTAATTTTAGTACTTTAGATGCGCCACTGCCTTCATGTATAGAGAAAAATCTGAAAACTTTAGGTAATTTGTAATTAAATCAGAAAAAAATTAGTCTTTATACGGAACCTTCGCTAAGCGAGTCCTACTCGCACTTGCCTGTTTTTTAGTTGTAGTTTCGATATATTAAATAAAGGAAATTGTGTGTGCACCATGTGCGCATATTTGAAGTGAAACTTCTTACTAACAGCTATTAAATTGAAGGATTCGAAGGGCATGTTTGAAAAAATGACATATAATGCTGTTTTAATAAAATGTTATTTTCTTGTCGGTCGGATAGCACTGGCAGCTGTGGCCATTAAACCAATATACAACTACTAACCTAACTTCGTATTCATAGTGGTTTGCATCCAGTAATTTTGTTAAATTATACGAATATTCGTTAATTATTGGTTTGAAATAAATATGACGATTGCTTAATTAGAATAATTCTAATTCTGAGCTAGCAAATGAGCTAAATGCTTTACCTGGACAGTTATTCAGAAGCTACAAACCTATGGATGAAAATATGCATGAAAATTTACTTCCTAGCACACAACCAGAGGATACTGGTACCCAGGTACATTATCAAGTTTATTATAATGCTTTGCTTAGCTTTAAATCAATTTTTTTGGTGTGTTTGCGATCTTTACCACTGTTTTTCTCGCTAGCTCGTGCGTCAAAGCATGGTCAAGGTCAAGTCGTGTCAAGGCCGTGGTGTGAATTTTTACTCCCATCGCACGTAAAGAAGTTTCAGTTCAAAAATATAAATTATATTTCAGTCTAGAGTCTAGAGGGCCATAAATGTAACGGCAATTTGACTCGAAATACCAAGCATAGCTAAATACTAAGCTAGCTCTCCATTTTTGACATCAACCGTACTAAAGTTTATGGCACGAACGGTTGTCGTCCCGGCACAATCCGACTAGCCAGGACAAGACAATAAAAACATTAGACAATCAAATCTATTTTTCCAAGGCTCCTTGATTAAGAATTAGTGTTCTTAACATAACTATGGCAGTCTAGATTGAATTTTAAAATTTAATTTTGTTTTAAGCGAGAATGTCAAAAGTTGACATATATATATATGTCATTCTATTCAGAATGTCATTTTCTATCCAATAAAGTAAAAAAATACCGAGGGTGCCATTTACAAATCAAAAGTCGTAGTTATTTCCGGTGAAACAGGAAGTGACCAAAAACAATTGAATACGTCAATCAATCCTAATTTATTTCATATACTAACATACCAAATCTCGTTTTTTTATCTGAAAAAATAAAAAAGTTATAGGGGTGAGCCACTTTTGAGACGCATCCGGTATACTAACATACCAAATTTCGTTTTTTTGTCTGAAAAAAAAGACTTATAGGGCTTTGTTACAATAATAGTAGAACACCCTTTATAACAAAAGAGAGAAATACGAAAAAAAGGTTCCTTTATCAAGGATTAACGAAATTCATTTATGCTTGACGCAAACGAAGGAATTTCTCGTTTCATTACAACTTTCATTTTTCAATTACGGGGGCGGTGCTGAAAATTGCAATATCAACACGGCTACCGGCGCTAGATGACTTTTTAACAAGCAGATGTAACCGAAATGCTGCGACATATTCTATGCAATTAGCCGAACATCCCCCAACGTCCTATTGATCCGATTTTAGTACAGATTTCGACGCTTCCGTTTAGAGGGCGCCTCCGCTTACTCTGTGGTGGTAAGAATTCCGCATTCGTTGCGCTTCCAGTTTGACGTCACCGTGGCAAACGCGAAGACATAACTGGATCGCCACATCGCAGTCAGTTGCTCGCTACACGGGTCTCGATATAAACACGTAACAAAGCGCAAAACATTCCTTCTCGCTGCGTAACAGCACGAAAAAGCTTAAATCAATCAAAGAGTATATATTTATAAAATAATAGATTTATATTTTAATCAAAATTTTAACTTTTGAAAAAGTTTTAGAAAACTTTGAAATTGTTTAGAACATAAACAAACTTGAAACATATGTGCGTGTTTGGAGCTTTTAAGCATAAATCATAAAAGTCAGTAAAGAACAGAAATTCAGTCAAAAAGCGCGACTTAAAAAGTATAAATAAATATTATTAAATTATTTATGTAAACTAATATAATTAAATTAAATTCGTGCATTAAATAAAAACAATTAATTGTGCGTAAATTATAAACTTAATTTAAAATATAAGAAGATAATATATGATTATGAATTAGATGTACTTTAAGGGTATGTTAATTTTTGAATCAGATTTTGTATGTTTTATTAAATTTTAATTAAAGCAAATATTTTATTTTGAATCAAATCTTTTTACTAGATACATTTATTAATTTAAACTAATGAAACTTTATATGTTTATAAAATAATAGATGAGTAATTTAATTAAAATTGTAACATCCGAAAATGTTTGAGAAAACTTTGAAGTTGTTTAGAATGCATAAAAACTTTGAAAATATTATGTGCGTGTTTAGAGGTTTGAAATATAAATTATAAACGTCAACAACAAACAGAAATTCAGTCAAAAATCGCGACTTAAATAAATTATTTATGTAAAATATTATAACTAAATTAAATTTGTGTATGAAATAATAGGTCAATTGTGCATAAAACATAAACTTTTTAGTTTGAAATATAAGTGGATAATATATGATTATGAATTAAATTTACTTTAAGGGTATGTTAATTTTTTATTTTAATCTTTTATTAAATTTTAATTAAACGAAATACTTGGTTTTTTGAATCTAATTTCTTATTGGCTAGATTTATTGAAAAAAAAAAGCAAAAGAAAGTGACATTGAATCGTATGTTTGTTTTTATGAAAGGTAAACAAACTCACTTAGAAATTTCAGATTAACTCTGATTATACTAGATTATTTTATGGCATAATGTTTTCGAAAATTCGTTTTAATACCCGCATATGTACAAAATATGCCATATTAAATCGGTATATGTCTAATATGATCGAAAAATAAACGGCGTTAGCGATGACCATGAAATGAAGATCGTCATTTTATACATAAAATTATATGGGAATGTCATCGATGTTCATTTCCAAGCCAACTGACTTTTTTTGGATCATACGGTGTTCATAATATATTGAAAATTAGATGTATGTTTTAATCAAAACTTTTAATAAGTTTTCAGGCTTTAAATTAGTGTTGTAATGAATCAACTTTAAAGGTATACCGTGTGGTTTTCAAAAATGGCTCTCCCCTGTAACTTTTTTATTTTTACAGATAAAAATCGAGATTTGGTATGTATATGACATTTGGTAGTATATGACATAAATTTGGAGTGATTGACATATTCAATTATTTTTTGTCACTTTCTGTTTTAGCGGAAATGACTACAACTTTTGATCTTTAAATGACACCTTTGGTATTTTTTTACTTTCGATATTGACTATTCAATAGACACTCTGAATAGAATGATATGTCAACTTTTGACATTGACATTATATATATATTATATCGCTTAAAAAATCGGATTTTAAATTTCAATATAGAGGACCAGGGCTGTGTTAAAAACACTAATTTTTAATCAAAGAGCCTCAGTTCTAAAGTTTTTCGTGTCTCTCCATGGCCGGTTGAAAGATGCTCATATCGTATTTTTAATCAATTTTTAATCTCAATTTTGTTCAAATGGCACTAGGGTGGCTCTTTAGCTATTTGTACCATACACTATACACTTGGTACTTCGGGTAAATTTGAACCGCATATTACAATTTCAAATAAACAATATGCGAAAATGTCAAAAGTTGACATATGATATGTCATTCTATTGGGAGTTTCATTTAATATCGCATAAGGTATAAAAATATCGAGAGTGTCGTTTAAAAAACAAAAGTAGTAATCATTTACGCTAAGACAAGAAGTGACCAAAATACGCCAATCAATCCTAATTTATGTCATATACTAATCTCGTTCTTTTATCTGAAAAAATTAAAAAGTTATAGGGCTAAATCACTTTTGAGAACCACCCGGTATATTGCTACTATAAGTTTTCCGGTAGCTGCTAAATGAACAAAACTATAAAAGAATATGATTGTAAATGTACGTTTTCTGCTATATTGAGCATATTTTTATGTTTTTAGAAATATATACAGTTAGATAATAACATTATTATTATTAATAATTGTTAAAATATGCGTAAAGTAAATATTATTAAATATCAAATTAATTGAAAAATATTTTTTATTCGATGATAAATGAATGAAGATAAACAGTTTAAAATTGTCGAATTAATAAATTAACTGGAACCATATTTTCCTGAGGTCAGCTTATTTCTACAATTTTTTTGCTGATAATTTAAAAATATAATTTCAGTACAAATAAAAAAATAATAAATTAAGTTTTATTTATGCCTAATAAGTTTGTACTACAAATTGTATTTAAAGAATAGATAAAAAAATATAATATTTATGCAATATTATAAATGTTGGTAAAGAAAAAGTATAGTAAACAGATAATTGATTAAATTAAAATAAGATGTACCACATTAAAGCCCCATACTCACTATTCGATTCGTCGATTCGGTTGGTCAATGAATTCGGCAGAATATTTTGTTTTGCGTTTTTGAACGAATCAGAATGGACGAATTTCCAAACGAACCAACGAATCGGATCGACGAACCGAATCACCTAATAGTGGGTATGAAGCTTTAGAATTATTGAAGAAATCATATTCAGATTTTAAAATCTAAAGAAGTGTAATATTGTTTCCAATAAGATTATTTAATTGTTTTAACTTTCCGTTTCAATCCTATCAAATTTTTGAATTTAATACTTTTTAAAATTTATGTTGTTTTATATTATTTTACCTACAAAATGCCAATTAGGTAACTGTGTCTCATTTAACATATTATTATTTTGTGGTTATTCGCACATTTTTATATGGCTAAAAAATATTCGCTAAAAAACTAAAAGTAAACGCTAAACTTAAGAGATAAGAATAAATAAAAACATAAAAATATCGAATATGATGGAAAATCTACATATTTATTTATTATAAAAATTTAAAGAAACGGGGGCTGGGGGAATATTACAGAATTTGCTTTTCAATTTTTCGTGCTTATTAAAAACTCTTTACAAACAAAAAGGATTAAATTATTTATTTCAATATAATTTTATTTTTAAAAATAGGTTACCATTTTGCAGATGTTATATTTTATTATTAGAGATTATAAATATGTTTACAAGCAGATATTACTAAATGTCATATTAACGGAAAAACAACTATTAATAATTTCCAAATGATTTATCGAAAAACGTTAACTGAAAAAATCCAACTGATGTTAATATTAAATAAAAAGTGGAAATAATCAGTAAACGCTGGGTTTTATAAATCATCATTTTGATTTATTTTGAAATATCTGTCATATATGCATATGGAACATCTATATATCCATATCAATGTTTTATTGTTTAAAAATAATTGCGAAAAAAAAACTAATAAAGACATCAATAATAATTAGTGACCTGTGTCAATATAAAGTAGGATAAAATATTAATGAAGGTAAATCATGGATTAACTCCCATAGATCGCCGGTTTAAATAGTTCCAAGCTATAAATCACTTTTGGTGTTAATTTATACTGAAAATGAACATGTGCAAGTTGCGAGTTTATCAGGGTATAATTTTATGACTATACTTTTGTCCATATTCTCAGAATGATATTAGAAAAGTTTTTGTGTAATTGAAAACGTTTGATTTAATAAGAGTTTGGAGATATAGTTACTTTAATAATAAGGATTTTCATATATTATCATATTTATTACATCAACTATTCAAAACCTTTTTATCTAAAAAATCTTTATTCAAGATTCCATTGAAACATTTCATTTTTCGTGGGTTTAAATTGTTTGAAGCAATGTCATACAATATGAAAAATAGGCGTCAGGTCTATGATAGGGTGTCAAAATAATAGTGTATCTAACTTTGGTGGGTGATTCTACAGATAAAAATAAAACAGAAAGTCCCTATGAACATATTTTCTAAAATGCTTCCCAAAGAAGTTACAACCCTCGAAAAGAAAAATAAAAATAATATACTTTGTTTTATTTAAGAACATTGCTAAACTGTTTTTCCTGAAATTTAATACTCTTACACATATTCTAATGCCAAAGCGAACAGTATCGCGTAAAATTCCGTAACAGCTCTCAAAGGGTACTTTCCATTAGGATAGAGAGTACTAATTGTTGTACTTCTTTTATTCTTATAGGTGCGATTGCGATAAAAAAAATAGTACAACAAAATTTGATTTAATCTGCTGGTTTGGTTGCGATTTTTAAATAATTGCCCATTTTTAAAAGGTAGGTAAATTTTTTATACTTTTATTTCGCCACGTATACCTACCAATTATTACCAAATTCATGATAATGCCTAAAAAATTAGGTAGCATAATTGTTATCATAGTGACGACGATATACACCTCTCGATATCCTTATAGACCAGGAGTTCTATCTGGGACTACTAATTCTTGTACTACTTTTTTTATCGCAATGGTACAGTACTTTCAATAACTGAGAATAAAAGCTAGCACTATATATAAGTACTTAATCGTAAATTGTGAAAAGTGTATGTGTTACGGCTAAAATGTATACTTAGCTTTCTATAGCTTTTGTGTCAACTGAATTTCTATCAATTTCTAACTAAATCAGTCAAAATCCGGTTTAGTATCACATATTATGCAACTTAAATTATACATTACTATAGTTTCAATGTAACGATATCTTAGAAAAATAAATTTAACAACAGGGTAAATGAAGAAGAAACATAATAATTTTGTTAGTGAATGGGTTTATATCCTTGAAAGTAATAAATTTAGTGACGTGTTTGATATAATTTATCGAGAACATGTGCTAATTTAAAGTTTCTCAGAGCATGTTTTTATTAGAAGAGCGTATTGGAGCGTGATATTACAACCTTTGCTTTAAAGAACTGCTGATTTGAAAAGTTTCTAATTAATTTTCAACAAGAAATTATATTTATTAAATAATAATTGATTTCTTTTTTCAAACGTCACAAAAGTATTAGTTTTTGCGACGTTATTGACAATATTAAAAGTCATTTTAACGCCTATCCATAAAAGTAAAGTACTTTTACGCCTAAGCATAAAAGTACGAAAATATATTATTAAACTGACATAAAGTGTCAAATCAACGAACCCCATATCCGTAGTTTTTCGATATATAGTTACTTAGAAGGTAATACTTTTAAATCTTTTTATGTTATATGGAATGTATAAAGTTGTTTAAAAAATTATTTGTGACGTTTGAAAAAAATTACATGTTCTATTTGGCGTAAAAATGATGTTTTTTGTCAAACATACAGCTTCACCACAAAAAGTATAATTTCTACTCCTAATAAAACAATATACTATTTTTAGGGTTCCATACCCAAAGGGTAAAAACACGTCAAGTCAAAGTCGCGACTTCGCTGTCCGTCCGTCTGTCATAAAGGTCCATCTTATGAACCGTTATAGCTAGACAGTTGAATTTTTTACAGATAATGTATCTATGTTGCCTCTATAAGAACAAATACTAAAAACAAAATTAAATAAATGTTTATAAATAAAAAAGTACTTTCACTAAACATTATCTTTTAAGTAAGAATTTTACATCGAATCTTTCGAAGTCCTCGGTGGCCGCGTGGTTTAAAACGTTAGGACTTTACGCTGCTATGACGTTGGAGCCGTAGTAAGGCAGGTTCGAATCCTAGTCAAGGCGACTTTTTTGAATATGTTTTTTTAATTTTTACATATTTTTACATATTTATTATTGATTAATACAATTTTTAGTAATGTGTTTCTTCATTTTTTTAATTACTTATACGCGCATTCAAAATTTCAGCAAAATCGCAAAAAAAGTTTATAATAATATAGTGTCTAATGTTGTATAGATAATGAATGGTACGGAACCCTTCGTGCGCGAGTCCGACTCGCACTTGGCCAATTATTACTTATTATTAACTAATAATAGTATAATTGACTATTACATTAACTAGTAAGCAATAATGATTGCTTTAATGAACTGTTTGGTGTAAAGTTTTTTTTAATTCAACAAGAAAAAGTTAAATAAAAATAGTTCTTTAAGAATAAATACAAGCGGTTTTTAACTAATATAATTATTGTACTAATGTTATTGATAATGAAGTGAAAATAGTATTATAACATTTATTATTACACTTAAATTGACTGAAACTCTATATTTTTGCTTTTTAGACATAATAGATCTAAGAATTATTGTATTTATCATTACTATTTCGGTATTAAAAATTTTATTTAAATATTCTGTAACCACTTATCGAGGGCTAAAAGGGAGGACCTTGTATTTACAAAAAAAAAACGAATTTTACAGGGACTAATAAAAATCTCGCCCAACTTCCGTTATGAGGAAGCTTATACGGATGTTTTCTCATTTTTCCGGGTAATTATACGAAAATAGTGAAAATATATCAATCCCCATAGATGGATTATATTATTTTCCTTCTAAAATAAAATAAAAATCTCAATTTGGCTGAAATTGTACTTACTAGGCCCCATCTTTTAGCCCTCGTTATGCAACTAGTTGGGAAACAAAATATTTTTATATATTATATATAACGAATCGACATGAGTTTTACAAAATATAATGTTTCTCAATGTATTGCATACAAGATTGTTTTCTATTTGACCAACGAAAATATTAAGTATATTATTTAAAATATTAAAGAAGCACAAAATTTATTTATTTCAAGGCTACGAAAAGAGTAATAATAGTTATCGGAAAATGTAATACTTTAACAACAAAAAATATTAAGTTAATCAAAATTAATTATAACGATCTATCAAAGAATGAAATCGAAATTATATTTAACGAATTTTAAAAAAATTCATCTACATTTTCATGTTTTTTATAATTTTCTTTAAAACCGTATGGAAATTTGGAAAAGTTTAAACGAAATTAACCATTTTAGAACAAGCAAAAATTTTTATGAAAAGCGTATTTTTCACAAAATGTTAATAATAAAAAAGTTTTTCCTCTTGTAAAGACAATCCGGGAGATACTCTATTTTTGCACAATATATTTGAATAAATCGATAGTCAAAATGAAGAGTTTTTTATTGCACCAAATCTTTTCAGTTAGTGTCTGATTTATTATAGGCACTTCTTTATTTTCAAAAACAACTCACTTGTAAATAAAGTTTAAAATATTCGGAAAGTAAATAAAGATTTTAAGCTTGATAAAAAGTAAACATAAACTTTTCGAAACAATCAATCACGTCAGGTAAATTTATTCTATGCGGGTTGAATTTGTTTTATGTTGTTTATATTACAAAAAAGTAGTTATAAATCATTTTTATATTACTCAATCGACAGAATCTTTTACCTTTATATTTATTTCTAAACTTGGGAATGGTATTTAAACAGTATAATGAAGTGCCAGTATTACATTTGATTTATCTATTCTCTATTATTCAATTTGTAAAAGAAACTTTAGGTTTGTTGTAATCAACATTTAATTACTTAATTAATTCTTTTTAAATATTGTTAATACACAGCACTATTTCTATTGCGTTACCATTTGAACTCTATTATCTTTTCTCTGTAAAGAATAATTATACTCAGTTTTAAGAGATAATAAAAAATATGCTCTACTTTCACTTTTTGGAGGTTAATAATATATAGGGTATCCCAGAAATTAGTGCAAATATTTTACCTGGTAGCATATTTCGGCCCCAGAACACGCCTATGAGTTTTTTTGCGAAAGAAGTTGTTGAAAATTATATATTTTTCTTGACATTTTCCAGAAAATTCAACTGAGATTTCTCTACGGTTTATATAAAACTTGCAGTGTTGCCACATCCTATATTATCCATATTCAACATATTTGTATTCATTCTAATTTTAAATTTGTACACAAACTATTACAAGTACAATTTACAAATAAACCAAATTAAGTATGTTTTAATTAATAGTGTTTATTTGTAAATTATACTCTATAATTAATTATTAAAATTAAATACTAACCACATTAATTATTTTTTATGCATACTACATTCTTATATTTATATATTTATTATACTACACATACTATATTATACTACATATATTTCACCATTATACTGAGATCAAAAAAATTATCCATTTTTTTTTTTCAAAAAGTTTGTGATGTTGCGTTTATTTACAAGAGACAAACATGTAATAAATACCAAACCATTTTACGAAAAAATAGCAGTCGTTGGTGGTTTTTACTAAAGAGGAGATATTTCTACAAAAAATTCTGTAGGAATAGGGGTAGTTTTTACCTTTCCCGTGGGCTTTACCTTTTTCTTGTGAACATCAAATGTTATAAAGCTTTACAAAACATAGGCACTCCAAATCTCATTCATATCGGAATGTCACTTCCTAAAAGAGTTTAAGAAATGAGTTTTTTTTTAAAGTTAGATGCCCTCTAACGAACAAATGAACCACTTTTGTGTAGAGGTAAATTGTGTCCAATGAACTTATATTCCAAAGATACGTAGTAGTTCTATATCTACGGAATATTGGACACCCTACTAATTTAAGATACATTTTAATTCAGCTAGTTCTTATACTATATTAATTTTCATATATATTTATTTAGATTTCGTTTATGTGTAATAATGTGATAAAACTAGATGCTAACTGATGTTAATCCAACTACTAATTTTAAACAAAACAGTGTCAAAAAATAAAGTTTGAATGTACACTGAACACCAATTATGCTAATGGATTTTGTCAAAAACGATTAAGCTCTATATAGAGTCCTCTTTACTCTTGTCGCAATGGCAGTCCAATGCACACTATTGCTATATTCATTCGGGATAACCTCTCCACAACGCAACGTTTCGCTAACGATGTTTTTTCTTGATATTGGTTACTATCAAAAGAGATTTGAATGAATACAATTTCTTTTTCAATCAGATGTATTCACTATGCAAGTATAATAAAAAAACACAAATATGTTTTTATAAGAATCAACAATTTTTGTATTAGGGCCTGTAAACCTGTATATGAATAAGGGTGAAAATATATATTATAAATAAAGGATATTTTTGTACACACCTTTTTTGGTTTGACATTGCAATACAAAATGTGTTGCTTTTGCTTAGATAACCAAAATATACAATCACGTTCACCAAGCAATAAGTAATGGAAACAAAAAGTTCAATGCCACTTCAAATGTTTTTACTAATAATGTTATACAGCAGGTTTCTGACCAGGAAATGTAGGCAATTTTTTTAAATAAATTATATATACATTTTTTCAATTTGGCATTTTTCTGTGAAATTGGTTGCTTGACAAAAATAAGTAAAATGAGAATATTATCATGACATACGTATGGTGTATGGATATCACAAATCAAATCACGTTTGTAAGTAGCCAATGAAGTTTCTAACAATTACCTTACTAGCAATATTTTATCAGATTTTTTTTTAAAAATGTTTATACCTATGTGGCGGATTCATCTCTCCAAAAAATCCTATATGGGCATTTCGCCACTGCAAGAAAATCTACAAAATAAAATAGTTATTTTTTGTAAACACTTCTGCGTTAATCTCAAACGGAAACAACTTGTCAGAAGCTAGGTTTACATATTCAAATTCGCCTAACGAACAAAAAAATGCATAATGGAAATTTTCGGAAAGTTTATCTCTTTCCGAAGCAAAAAAATTCAAAGAATAAAAAAAAACGATTTAAAATATTTAAATTTAACTATTCGAGAACACTTTGACGTGACAAAAACCGTTGACGTTAAAATGACATTATATCAAGTTAAACTTCAAAATTAACAATTACTACCTGATAACAATTACTTAATTAAAACCATAAAGCCTCAAACCCAAAAAGCCGTAAAACCAAAAAGCCCCGAACTTTCTGTATGATTTAATTTTTACATATGTTATATTTATTTATGGTATGTTCTTTAAAACCAAAGAAGCGATTGCCATACATTACTAACATCTACAGATGCATGAGCAATACATTTATTTTTATTAGATTGTATTAAAAAAGCCTCTTTTATTTTTCTTTTAGAGGCTGTCGCTTCTTTCATTATAATTTTGGCGTTATTAAAATTTATTCTGTGCCCTGTGTCCCATGAATGCTGACAAAACTTAGATTTGTGAAAATCTCCCTTTCTTAAATAATCTTTATGTCCTTTAATTCGAACATTTAAGGATCTAGATGTTTCACCAATGTAAAATTTATCGCATTCAATGGTATTTGGTATATTATGTTTTTTGTGTGTTGTTCTGTATTCATTGGTTTAGTATGAGTATTTATTATTAAAATGGATCTAAGTGTATTTTGTGTTTTGAAAGATGTTCGTATGTTATATTGTTTTCCTATCCTTCTTATTTTTTCCGAAACGCCTCGTATGTATGGAACTGTATATATTGTGTATTGTTATCATTGTGTCTGTAATTTGTGGTTTGTATTTCGTTTAATATTTTGTCAATAAAATATGGTGGATAGTCGTTTTTATTAATGTATTTTTTATAGTGGTTTTTATCTCTGTTTTGTGAAATGTCGTCTGAACATATTATTTTTGCCCTATCATATAAACTTTCTATAACACTTTTTTTTACCTTTTGTAAAAATTATGTGATAGCAATTGCCTACGTTTTCTGTTCCTAAAATTGGTAAAACCATTTCATTTATTATTCATATTTTGTTCTTTGTTAAGTGCATAATGTAAAGAAAAATATGTGGGCACAGAAACCATTGACTTAAAAAGAACTTAACTAAAACAGACTTAAAATCCGTGGACGCTTTAAAACAGCCTGTACACTATGCGGAGAACTCTTCGAAGCAGGTCAAGATCGCGTTTCGTTGCTCAACTTGACCCACTTCAATTTCCTTCGACCTACCTTCGATTCTTAAAAGTGCCTGAAAGCTACTCGTGAGGAGGGCGTGGGGAGATTTTTTTTGGCGTTTCCTATTGCCTCGTTCAATTTTGTTTCGTTTTGAGCTATTTCCAAAGCGTGGCGGTATCTGTACCTGAGGCAAAGGACTTTTTTTCATAAATCTCAGTGAAATAAGTAAACCTAGATGTTTCTAAAAGAGCTTTTCTTACGATGATATTTTGTTACATCTCGTTTTATGTTGATATATATTCCACAAAATTAATATTTAAATACGCGTTTATAATATATAGAGTAGATATTTAAGAACACAAAACTTTTCAATCTGCAGGAATATAATTACAATATGTTTATTATTTAATTTTATTATAATAGAATTAGTTTATAAAATTGTAAAATAATCGGCCTTAATTGATTAATATAACAGTATTATATCACTTGATGAGTAATACTGGCAACATGTAGCGTTTTTTAAATAACTACCACTGCGAACGGCAGCTTTTCATCGGAGAGCAGTCGTGGATAAGGTATTTCACTAGAGAGAAAATTAATCAATAATAATAAACAAAAGATATATAGATATTGGGCGCCAGGCTACCCTAAAAATATTCAATAATAATATCGAATCTAAAAGGATAATATCTCATCTTTACCTGTTGCTTTGAAATAGCAGCTGATTCAGATTATACAGCAAGATTTAAATAATCACCATTTCTAAAAGCTGGGATAAAACAGAGCGTCAAAACAAATTGAGGTTAAGCACGGAGAGTTGACAGAAGGGATGTTGACAGCGCGCGCCTTCACAGAATAGTAACAGGGTTGTGTCGAACGATCACAGGGTTGGCGACCAGGGAACGTAAAAATTACGCGTCAAATAATCTCTCCGGCCTGAACGAGAGGGAATCCGGTGATGATAGGCCAGACATCATATATTATATATAAAAAAGACATGTAACGAACTAAAAACGTTACAAACATCATCAATAAATCGAGCTGATTAGGAAAGACGCCCGTCCAATGTTAAAAGTAAAGTGTGTTGGCATCGAGGTTGGCATATTGTGGTGAATTGGTGTTTTATTTTCCAAGAAATAAACCAAGGTATTATTTAATTTTCACTGTATGTTTCTAGTTGTTTTCTAAAGCCGAGTAGTTACTTTAGAAACTTTTATTAACATCACTCCCTTATAAACTAATAAATTAATATAATTAAAATAATATCTTAATAATGATATTGTAAATATGATTGAACTCCTACGGAATATAAAATATGAAGATAAATTTAACAAAATATCCAGTGTACGTAAATCTGTTTGTGACAAAAATAATTTTAAACCATAATATAAATTGTGGTAACTCTAACATTTTTCTATTAAAAAGAGACTTGCCAAAGTGCAATTTCAAAGCGAATGTGTTTTTGACTTGACAATGGTTTCAATGCCGCAGCTGGTTGTCTTTGTTGCTTTCTAAAAAACACATTATCAAAGACGAACACTCGGACGGTTCAAGAAATTTACTGACCTAGAAAGTTCTCTCTGATATTGAAGTTTATGTCGTAATATGAAAATAATGTGCGGTATAAGTTTTGTTATTATATTTAAGGAACCAAAATAATAAAATTAATTACGCTTAGGAAGTAATTGCTTATACAAAAATAAATTGCGGTTTTCATAATATTTTTTCTTTTGACTTGTTCTTTCGAAGGTAATTGCTTGTAAAGCTGAAACAAAAGAAATAACATTTCTTAAATAATGTCTATAGGCTTGGTGCCTTCTCCGCCGGTGCTGCCACCGCCCGAGAATATCGTAAATAACAAACACATATAAATACACGGGTTTAAATGGCGAGTAAACGAAAAAATTAGTACATCATTCTTTTAAAAGTGTTAGAAAGTATAATTTGTAGAAATTTTAAACAAAAAAATAAAAAGGTAAATATTTTGATATCTTCAAAAGGTCTAACTTGCATTATAATTTATTATTCCAGTTAAAAAAAAAATAGATGAGTTCTACTACAGTAGCGAGCATAGTTTTATCATCGGTTTTGCTAGTGGGGCATAATTGGACACATTGGGCTATAACGACATTCTTTAAAGGCACTTAATTATAATTTTAGAAGATGTTCATAAAACATTTAATCACTAGTTGACTAAAAAAGTATACCATTAATATTGCCAATTATAATTCATCCTCTCATAGTATATGTCTATTTATTTTTTTGATTATGTAACGAGCACTTTATTTACTCACTTGTTTCGTCGAACTGCTTGAATGCGTTTTTGCTTTTGATCAAATCGGTGTGAAAAACTATGAAGCTATAAAATGTTGTCTCGGGAGAATTGAATATCCCGGAAAGTTGAATTATTGATTGTTATTGCACCCAACAACGCTCTAATTACGCTCTCGTTTACATGTTAACATTTTTTTTGGGCAATTTTATTAAAATTTGAAATTGTCACAACACAACACGACGACGCCTAGTTCGAATTCTTTTTCACTTATTTTTTACTACCCGAAACGGCGTTACATCACACAAACCTTTTTGGTAAACTCTGTCTCAAATAGTTTCTGAAAAATAAAATTAATTTTTTTAAAAAGGTCCGATTAAATTTATATCTCCGAAACTAAAGTTCCAAAAAAATTCGTAATATATCTAGAAATTCATTTACCCACTAGTAGTTATAAAAAGCATTTTTGGTAAACTCTGTCTCTAATAGTTTCTGAAAAATAAAATTAATTTTCTTAAAAAGGTCCGATTAAATTTATATCTCCGAAACTAAAGTTCCAAAAAAATTCGTAATATATCTAGAAATTCATTTACCCACTAGTAGTTATAAAAAGCATTTTTGCCAAACTCTGTCTCAAATAGTTTCTGAAAAATAAAATTAATTTTTTTAAAAATGTCCGATTAAATGAATATCTCCGAAACTAAAGTTCCAAAAAAATTCGTAATATATCTAGAAATTCATTTACCCACTAGTAGTTATAAAAAGCATTTTTGGTAAACTCTGTCTCTAATAGTTTCTGAAAAATAAAATTAATTTTCTTAAAAAGGTCCGATTAAATTAATATCTCCGAAACTAAAGTTCCAAGAAATGTCGTAATATATCTACAAATTCATTTACCCACTAGTAGATATAAAAAGCATTTTTGGTAAACTCTGTCTCAAATAGTTTCTGAAAAATAAAATTAATTTTTTTTAAAAGGTCCGATTAAATTAATATCTCCGAAACTAAAGTTCCAAAAAAATTCGTAATATATCTAGAAATTAATTTACCCACTAGTAGTTATAAAAAGCATTTTTGGTAAACTCTGTCTCTAATAGTTTCTGAAAAATAAAATTAATTTTTTTAAAAAGGTCCGATTAAATTTATATCTCCGAAACTAAAGTTCCAAAAAAATTCGTAATATATCTAGAAATTCAAATACCCACTAGTAGTTATAAAAAGCATTTTTGGTAAACTCTATCTCTAATAGTTTCTGAAAAATAAAATTATTTTTTTTAAAAAGGTCCGATTAAATTTATATCTCCGAAACTATAGTTCCAAAAAAATTCGTAATATATCTAGAAATTCATTTACCCACTAGTAGTTATAAAAAGCATTTTGGTAAACTCTGTCTCTAATAGTTTCTGAAAAATAAAATTAATTTTTTTCACAACCAAACCAAACCAAACACAACACGACGACGCCTAGTTCGAATTCTTTTTCACTTATTTTTTACTACCCGAAACTTCGTTACATCACACAAACCTCGCGTATCTGAGTGTTTTATAGTCTCAATAGCTGCACTAGCAAAAGACTAAAATATTTAAATATTAGGACAAAACCCCGATTTCAATATTATTTTAATGCGATCGACGCGACATGACGGCGGCGGCGGCGTGAACTATTTATTGATAGTTTCTGATTTCTGCCGTAGAGTGCGCTGCGGTCGGAATTTGTTGCCATATCTCATTTTATGAAATGGAATGGAAATGGTGGCTCATTAGCATTTTTGAAAAAGGCATTTTTTTCCGAATAATTTGATAACACACACTTGGTATTTCGAGTCAAATTGTCGTTATGAACCACAAGTTTTAATTTCAAATAAACCATATGCAAAAATGTCAAAAGTTGACATATGATATTATATGTCATTCTATTCAGAGTGTTATTTTCTATCGAATAAAGTAAAAAAAAAACCGAGGGTGCCATTTAAAAATCAAAAGTTGCAGTCGTTTCCGGTAAAACAGGAAATGACAGAAAACAATTGAATACATCAATCAATCCTAATTTATATCATATACTAACGTACCAAATCTCGTTTTTTTATCTGAAAAAATTAAAAAGTTATAGGGGTGAGCCACTTTTGAGACGCACCCGGTATATATAAACATGCATTATTTACATCAATGAAACTCGCTTCTCTAACAGCACTTAAGTGTCATAAAGGGCCATTACTTCCGCTCTCCCGTTCAAAACAAGATTGCAATGAGTTTTTTTGCAACGGCTGTTAAGCTGTTTCGCCAACTTGTACACTTAGCACTAAAAGCGATTCCAAAAAGAGTAATTTTCGCAACTGCAAGGACTGCTAGTAAATTTTTTAAGCTTAAAGTAACACAGCACAATTCACTTAAACCAAGAACTCGTAAAACAAAACTAAAGTGTCAAAACGAATGAGAATGTCAGGAAATCAATAAATAAATATGGTTACTTGACATTTTTATAGCAGAGCTACTACTAGTCAACCCGTCACCGAATATGTCTATTGTTGGCAATAAAAATTTAATAATCGCGCTATCCATGGTTACCTCATAAAAGTGTATTTGCCCAGTGAGCATTTTATTCCTTTAAGGGAAATGTGTTCTAGGTGACGTCGTTGTTACGTTACCAGGCCCTTCTTGTGCCTGATATGAAGCAATAAAACGCAGGTACATAGCGCCAGGTACATATTGCCAAGTACACGTGTCGTATAAGAAACTAAGTACAACTACAAGATTATTTTTGATATTAGCTCTATATTTCTAAATATCAAATTGAATTATCAGAATTAACTTCTTCAATTATTATCGCTAATGTTATTCCAAAAGTTTTTATTAAGGTTTTATAGATAAAAGCTAATAAAAATGTTATAACGAAGTTTTCAAAACACTTATTGTGAAAAACAATAAAGCAAACTCTTGGATTTTCATAAACTAATAAAAATTTAATAAAAATGACTTGAAAAGTATGGCACGAGAATTTAATTCAATATTTTACAAAAACTGGCGGACGAAAATTAGAATTTAACAAAGAAGGCAGGTAGAGGTTGAAGCAGACAAGGGCTCGTACAGGTTGGTTTTACTTCCCTTCTGTGGCTTATGTACTTTATACGGGCCTCTACGTCTATATTCGAATTAAGTTTAATTAAACTTTGAATAAATAATTTTATTAAGGATTGTTATAACGGGCTTATTTAAATTAAATATAAATGTTGATAGAAAAGAAAGAGATGACTTTAAATATAATATAGATTTTAAACAGGCTACCAGGTTTTTCGCTACTAGAAGAATATTAATTTGTTAGCGATATTTTACTAGAAAAGTAAATTTGCCTAACCGACAAAAAAATTTTCGGTGTTATATCCTCCCATCGTCAGAAGCAAAAAAGATTCAAGAAAAAAAATAGCTATTAAGTTGAAGGACTTGAAGGATATATATTTTTTATGGATGCTTTTTATAAACATAGAGTTAATATAAAACCGTATACTATTCTAGCTTTATAGTTTTATAATGTTTTTTTATTTTTATTAACAAACGATAATTCTATTACCCGGCCGTATAGCCCTGGCAGCTGAGGCCATTAAACCAAAATACTACTACATCTATATCCCTAACTACTACTAACTGCCACTAACCAACAATTAGTTTTGTGGTTCTTTTGTTTAAATATTTTGTTCATTATTCATGTTGGAGATTTATTTTTAAATTAATGTAAATCGTTAGGCAACCAGTAAACTCACTTTAAATTTGTCGCTCTAAATTTTACATAACCAACCAGTAAACTCATAGAATATGTATTTCTTTTGCATAATCAAAATTGTCACTCTAGATTTTACATAACCAAATTGTCACCCTAAAAAGATGTCTTTTTTAGACAGATGTCACTTGTCTTGTCATTATTCAATTCATTATTCAAATTCTCAGAATGTTGTTAACAAAAGTTACATCTTAAAATAAAATGTTTATCAATCACAATTGTTTATCTCCATCATTTACTGGATTAATACACAGAAACCACAGCTCAATTACAAACAATTCAGTATTTATAGTGATTTACAGTAATTTCGTTAAATTATACGAATATTATCGTTGATTATTGGTTTGAAATAAATATGACAGTGTCCTCCAATGAAGATGAGAGTTACTAACTCTAAATTTTAATTCTGAACTAGCAAATACGCTAGATGCTTTACTTAGACTATTTATCCCTAGTTTGACTAGGGATAATTCAGTTCATTCAAAAAACTTTTAATCCATAAGGATATTTCGGGATTTTCTTATTTTTTTCTCCCTTTATAAGCTAAAGCTATAAAGTTAACTATGCTGCTGAAAGGTTCTTTAGGATTTTGATGATCTGTATCACTCTATCTATGAGTCCTGTCGAAATTATAGAAATTATAAAAAAAAACATAATTGCTAAATATATTCGCAATATAGCCTGCTGTATGCGCTCTTGATTTGTAAAAATGAATATCCTCAATCGAGTTATAGGAAAGTCAAAAGTTGTTATAATTAATTATAACAGGATTAATAATTCAAACTGAGGATAATCTGCTACAGATATGAAATGACTATAGATTTTTTATAATTTTCCAGATCAGAAGATAAATTTTCTTACCCTAATCATAAATCTTAAATATTTGACAAAATGATGATGTCACTCCTTCCGAAGTTTTCGAAGAAGGGTTGACAAGTCAATATTATTTGAATGAAATTTAAGGAAAATTGCCATTAATTGGAACCATTTGAAACTTCGCTATTTAATTAATTTTGTTCGCTTTATTAAACGAGGCTTTAACAAACTTAAATAATTAACATTGTATTATAATTGATGATAAATATTGGGAGAACGGTTTTTAATATAGCTTCTATTTAATAGGAAGTAAAGCAATCAAGATTTTGGGATGTCTGCTCAATTAAGTAACAATTCATTTATAAAGATTTATTTTTAGATGGATTCAGATTGCAGAAATAAGCAAGAGATTAAAACATCTAAACCTTCAAATATCGAATGAAAAAAGCATAAAGATGTTTCAAAATTGGCGATTTTTGCAAAACTGGGACACAGGGCACATATTTTAAGTGTAATCAAAAACTAAAGAGGCTTTTTTAACCCAATCTTATATAAATAAATACACTGGTGTAAAAAAACACTACGGAAAAAGTTTTTGTTAATTTTAAAGTGTTCCTTTTTCATTTTTAGTCCAATTTTCATGATTTTTTTGGCAAATTTTATATAAATAAACTCGCCGGCAAAAAAAAACGGTTAGGACCGGTGAAGACATCGTCGAGCACGTCTTCAGTTTGCGCGTTTACATGTGAATTGGAATATTGAGCAATGGACTAAAGGATGATTCACAGTACACCGAACCGAAGCCGGGCACGTTCCATGAAGTAGACACCGAGCCACGTCCGATTCTTCTGTATATGCAACACCGAGTTGATAACGGGGTTCGTATTAGTTCCGAGTATATTAGAAAACACAGCCCCATAGACACACGAAGATTTAATACGAACAATGCCAAAGTTCTCGCAATTGGAATTGGTACCAATTGCAGTTGATGAATAAAGAACAACACCTGCAGAGGAAACACCTGCTCAAAGGAAAAGATGAAGGACCTATCTTCTTCATTACATCCTTTCATTGTCCAGTTTTACGCCTGTCGGCAAATACTGCTGTAAGATTCACTAATACTTACTACAGACATGATAAAAAGTGTACTTTGTTTATATCATGACTGCAGATTGCAGCCGGGGCACCGGGAAAAATACATTCATGCTTTCCGCAACGTGGCGGGAACGGACCGGATCCGAGAAAAAAATGTACGCCGACATTTCTGGGATGGGGCACGGACGAGTTCCGGCGAAGCTCGGATCGTGCTCGGCCTGGCATGAATGTATATGCGTAAAGAACACTTGACAATGTTTGGCCGTGTCTTCACCGACGCACGGCTCAGACCCGTTACGGTGTAGCGTGAAGCATCCTTAAAGCTTTTTCGAGGCGTTTGTTTTAAAGCAGCGCAGCGTATCTTCAATACAAACAGAGATAATGTGATTAAAAAAACAAAATGCTCACAAAAGATGAGGCTACAAGATGATTTGATTTAGCAATAGCTACTACAGCTTCCGCATCCTACAGTTCGGGCAAAAAACTGAGTCTTATTGTTGTACCCTGTATATGCTCAAAATAAATTCGGAATAAAAATTTCTGACGTAGCATCCGTTAAGAAGGAAGTAATTTACAATTTAAAAGAAAATCATTAAAATCTAATGAAATTAAAAAAGTAGAAAAAAGACTGAAAGTCTCGGTCTCAACGTTTATTACAAACGTTGAGACCGAGACTTTGAGTCTTTTTTCTACTTTTTTAATTTGAACCAGGTCTCTTTGAGAAAAATGGATGCATTCTTTAAAATCTAATGAGTTGTTCGCGAGAAATCCAACTTTGAAATTGGGACTAGTTTTTAGTGGCCGTTTTTTTTTGTCGGTGAGTGTATATCGACTTTGATTCTTAACCTCAGATTTTTATATTTTTTTGTATTGGGCTTTATTATACAGGGTTTATCGAATAGTTGTCCTTTACTTTAAATTTAAAACACCCTGTGCAATAATTTCGCGAACAATTTTTCATAAAACAATATATTTCTGTCAGAATCACGTCTTCTGAGCATTTTATTTTCTGGATCAGGTCAATTTATACCTTGCTTAATTTTTAAGAGCGAAATGAACTTGCCAATTACTATTTGCAACTTTTTCAATTATCACTTTTGGATGTTATATTTCAATACGACGACGTGGCTGAGTGATGTTGAAGTAAAAAATGAATTAACGTTGATATATTTATATACAGTTTGCCCAAAAAATCACGAAAATTGGACTAAAAATAAAAAATATGACTCTTTAAAGTTAAGAAAGCAACGGAAAATTTTTTCACCAAGTTTAAGATGTTATATTTTTCTTACTTTTAGCCCTATTTTCATGTTTTTTTATAATCTATCACCTTTAATTCATAAACTCGGTTTTTTATAAACTTTAGTATTTGGATTATTATACAGGGTTAATTGAAGGCTTGTTTATTGCCCTAACTTTAAAATATCTAGGGCATTTCGTGAGTAACTTTTCCTAAAAGATTACTTTTCGATCAGAACCATTTTTCCTGCGCATTTTATTTTTTGATTCAAGTCAACACATGCCTTGGTTAATCGTTAAGAGCGAAATGAACTTGCCACCAACAATTTGCATCATTAGTATCACAAATGATATTTGACAATAAGCTTCATAAATTTTAAGTTAATTATAGTTCGGGTTTATCTTTCATTGATGCCCTCTAACAGAAAAACGAAGTACTTTTGCATAGACATAGAGGTAAATTTCGTGCCAATAACTTATTCTGATTCGAAAAATACGTATTTGTTCTATGTACACGGAATATTAAATTTCCTTGTATATTTTTTATTCCAAATATTAAATTTCCTTGTATATATCTGCTAAAATATGCCATTGTGTTTTTTTCCAGTCGTCAGTGGAGTTGGAAATAATTTAAAATGAATATTTTTTAAGAAAATTTATACAGGGTGGCGCACCTCATTCGCCTCGGTTGATTATACGAAAACGGAAAGATGTAGAAACAAAATATTTTATAGGTATATGTGGGGAGGTAATGTGGACAATATAAAATTATTTTGAAATGTACAGGGTGTTTCAGAACTAAGATCCATACCAAAGTTATATTTATTCTTATGGAACACCCATTATTTTATTTAATTTTTGGATTTTTGGGCCTAAAAAAGGTATTTATTATAAGGGTTAAATATGTTTAAAATCTTTGGTTTTTGAGATCATTAAAGATATTTAAATATGCATGGCACAATAGAATATATTATTAACACCCTGTATATTACTTTTCAGAATTAATTCTTGTGCTGAGTTTAAAGGTAGAGAAATAAACTTTACAGAAAAATGTTATTCCTTCCTTAGATGTATACAGGGGTATCAAAAATTGCTGGTCCATTTTAAATATTTATTTTACATAAAAACTTCGTTATTTCAAATGCAACACTATATATTTTTTAAATAAGTCGAAGCAGATTGAAATGCTCTTTCAAACTATATTAGGGTTTCCTATACCTATCTGGATCAGATTTTGAATAAAAAGCGATTTTTCAATAAAATTGTAATCAAGATGGCTAGTGTTGTCATGGCAAGTTTCTAGTGACAGTTAGTAGCTATTTTCAAAATTGAAATTAGTTTATGGACTTATTTAAGTTTATACCTAATTTACTTTTATTTAATTTACCTACAATAGTTTAATAAATAATATTTATTAAATATGTATTTATTATTCTATCAAGAAAAACGAATAAGTAGTTCTTTGAATTATTTTACGATTACTTGTAAATATATGGATTTTCTGTAAAAGAGCCAATTACGGCAAATTCATTTTCTTCACTTCCAACGACAGGTTTCTGCCTGATAGGTTTTTTATAAACCCACTACCAGCTCTGCGAAATAGGACAAGAAGTTTTTCAAAGAAATGCTTATCTGGAAGATTCCTATTTGGATATCTTTGAGCATAAGCCCTTGAGGCCAAGAAGCAATTTTCCTCACAAAATAATATCACTAGTAACATATCTATTCGTTCCGCCAGCAGATACTGCTTTATTTTTCTTGATAAAGTAATGAACACTTACTTATTAAACTATTGTAGGTAAATTTAAGTAAACTGTTATAAATTATAATTAATAATGTACATAAACTAATGTCGACTTTGAAAATTATTACTAACTGTCACTAGAAAATTGCCATGGCGACACCAGCCATTTTCGCAAAAATCGCTTTTTATTCAAAATCTGATCTAGATAGGTATAGGAAACCCTAATATAGTTTGAAAGAGAATTTGAATCTGCTTCGATTTATTTAAAAAAATATAGGGTGTTGCATTTGAAATAACGAAGTTTTTATATAAAATATATCCTTAAAATAGATCAGCAACTTTTGATATCCCTGTATAAATTTAAGGAACCAATACCATTTTTCAGTAAAGTTTATTTCTCTACCTTTAAACTCAGCATAAGAATTAATTCTGAAAAGTAATCTACAGGGTGTTTATAGTCGATTCTATTGTAGCATGCAAATTTAAATATCTTTAAATATCTCAAGAACTAAAGATTTTAAACATATTTAACCCTTACAATAAATGCCTTTTTTTGGGCTCAAGAATCCAAAAATGAAATAAAATACCGGGTGTTCCATAAGAAAAAATATAAATTTGTTATAGATCTTAGTTCTGAAACACCCTGTATATTTCAAAATAATTTTAAATTGTGCACATTGTCTCCCCACATATACCCATAAAATATTTTGTTTCTACATCTTTCCGGTTTCGTATAATCAACCGAGGCGAATGAGGTGCGCCACCCTGTATAGGGGTGGGGGAGAAAGTCAAATGTTAAAGCGCTTATCAAAACATAGGGTTATCAAAACATAAATCCCATTCCAATCGGTTCTTAAAATATCTTAAAAAATGTGTTTCGAGGTAAATTATGTCCAAAGTTAGTTATTTTCACTCCAAAAATATTACTTATAAACTTATATAATAAGTAAGAAATAATGTTGTAAGAAAATTCCAAGTTTAAAAGTACACACAAAGTAAGGAAGAAAAAAAGAAGTAATATAAAAGTACCTTAAGACATGATACGGAGAAAATACATAAATTAAAGTTGTTTTCTCGCCAGGTTTTTTTCGGACTCCACCATCTAGAAGAAAATTAGGAAAAGGGCCAACTTTGAAGGAAATATTGCCTCTTTATTTTTTCCTTTTTGTACACGACTGAGTATAAACCCAAATGCTTTTTATCCGATTTCACATTTGTTAGACCAAACTCAACTTTCGAGAGGATCTTTTTTATCTCAAAAAAATATATTTTGAATGAAACAATTTAGAAATGACGAAAACACATTATGGAGACAGATAACTTATGTGGCGGATATAACGTTTTTCTTTAAATGTAAGAATATTTTTCTTATTTCCTGTCTAGATTCTGATTGTTTTTTGTGTTAATAATAAAACTACAGTATGTCCTAGGATTGTTTTTACAAGAGGACATTTTTTTTATTATTAACTTTTTCAGAAAAATGCATTCTTACAAATTTTGTTTCTTCTAAAATGGTTTAATCACGTTTTTATTTCTCCAAGTTTCCATACCGTTTTAGAGAAAAAGAAAAAAATACATGAAAATATGGTTTAATTTCTTCTTAAAAATATCGACTTCCTATGGTAATATAATTTCTTCATTCTTTGATAGATTTTCATTGGTATAACTTTAATTAACGTCACATTTTTTGCTATTTTAAAATGTTAAAGAAGCACTAAATTTATTTAGTTCAATGCTAGGGAAAAGGTCATAGTAGTTAACAATCTTAGTTTAGGTTTTAACTAAAGAAAAAATATGACTTTAATGAAAATTAATAATAACCATCTATCAAAGAATGAAAGTGAAATTATTTTACCATAGAAACACCACACAACTATATTTTCATCTTTTTATTGTAAAAAAGTATGGAAATTTGGAAAATTATAAACGGGAATAACTATTTTAAAATAAACAAAAACTTTTATGGAGAATGCTTTTTCTCAAAAAGGAAATAATCAAAAAGTTTTCCTTCTTATAAAAACAATCGGAGGACAACTGTACAACACAAATGCTTAAGCATATTTCACATTTTTCATACCAAGTTCAACTCTCGAGAGAATCCTTTCTGTCTCAGAACTAAACATATTTGAACAAGTGAAAAATGACAAAAGCACATTTTAGTAAAATAAAAATTATATAGGGCATATAACACGTGATTCTTTAATCTGCGTTAAATTATACAGGGTGACTCTTAAATAAGTGCAAATATTTTTAGGACTGGCAGATCTCGATAATAAAAAAACATATTTTTTCTTTACCCGTTCTTCAAATAAGTTCAAAATAACCCAGATACTTTACTTCGAAAATTTAAAAAAAAAACTGTTTTTTCGCTTAAATTTTGAGAACCACTGGATATTTTCTAGGTTTTCCTTCTTGTATATTTAATCGACTATCTATGTTACCATGTTGTGAAGATATGTTTTTTAACCAAAAATTAAAAAAATCTCCAAAAATTTTTTCAAAAAATTTGAAATTTTCAATTTTTTTTTGTGTTTCTGGGGTCGAAATATACTAACCCTAAAAATATTTGCACTTATTTAAGACACACCCTGTGTAACTTTTTGTTAATAATATTATGTACCTGAAAATCATAGTTTTTCTTTTCTTCACAAAAAACGGGTATTTTGCCACTATTTTCTTATAATAATAATAATAGCTCCCGTATATAGCGTTTAACGCTTTGGGAGTAGCAAGGTACAGCTTGCTATAATACTAAAGCCGTTCGGTATACAAGGAAGGTAATGTGGCTAGCACTACGCTTCAACCGCCTATTATTACCTCAGGATTGTGAATCCCAAGTACTCATTTAAGGCTGAGTCGACCTAGGTATTCAAACTATTTTTATTTTAATAAAAATAGTCGGCTGATGAAATGCCGGGTGTGGGAATCGAACCCACACCTTGAGATTGGTAGACGAGAGCCTGTACTTCTACGCCACTGGGCACCTCACTATTTTCTTTATTTTTTTTAATTTACAGAGTGAAATTATCAAGTCTCAGTTTCTATAATAGTTTTAAAGCTAACCACAATTACCGGTACGAAAAACGGACCCCATAGAATTTTCATGGATTTTAAAGTTTTATATATTGTGTACTAGTGGACCGATTTTAATGATTTTTTAAGCAATTTGTAGCTGAATTATTTGACTTTTTTAGTAGTGTCTCTTTCTGAATTAAAAACAAAAGTTGCCATTTCTGAATTATACGGGAGAGAATAAAATGTTGATATTTTGGTGAAAGTTTGAAACAACCTGTGGAGAACGTTTATAAAGCAAGGAGTTTAAAAGTAATTTTATTATCTAGGTGTATCTTTTCTTGATAGTTTATTTTTTGGTTCACCTCAATAGCTTTATTTTTGTTTGGGATTAACATTTTATCGTATTTTTTACATTAAAGCCATAGGTATAGTCTGTGAAACGAATAACTTTGAATTTGACAGTTCCCGCAGGCTTTTCTAGTGATAATTTCATGATACAAAGAATACAAGGTATGATATTGCGCAGGTTGGTCACTACGTCACAGGTGATAAACGGCACCATTGGTCGGCAAGCTCTGCGCGCCAATTTCTAATTGTTAAACATATTGTGTCCTCTGTGAAATCTCCTAAATTTTTCCCTATTTTAGGTCTTTTTTTATTAGTGGCAATTGAACAATATGGATATTTTTTTGTATGACATATGACCTCACAGGTGGTATGCGCAAACTTAACGAAATTGGGGCCGCTATCGATCATACCTTGTTTTCTTTGTACCATGTGATAATTTTATTAGGTTAGCAACTTGCGGCCATGCTGACGCAATGCCGGCTCTAATAGAATAGCCTCGGAGCGAGATTTATGACGTCACGCTAGTTAGATACTACGGATTAATAAATATGTTGTAGAATACATGGAAAACATAATTATTCCTCGTATTTTTGGTTTGTATTTTAAAAATTATATAGTTTACATGAAATATACATAATACACAGTTAATAAATACAATATATGTATACCTATTTATAGAAATAAATACTTTGGCAAATAAACTATGAACCATACAACTGCAGCAAATATTTTACCATATACAAATAATAAATAGGTACATAAGATAATGAGTAAAATGTAAAATATATTTTAAATTTTGGGGTTTGAAAATCGATCTAATTTAACAAAAAACATTCAATATCTACTAATAGTAAAAAAAAATATCATGTAACTAAAAAAGTCATGTAAACTATATCATTTTTAAAATACAAACCAAAATTATGTTTTTCATGTATTCTACAACATATTTATTAACCCGTAGTATCTAACTAGCGTGACGTCATAAATCTCGCTTTTAGGCTGTTCTATTAGAGACGGCATTGGTCTGATTTTTAGAAATGTCAAAAGCTGATAACATTTTACTTTTGACAATTATGACATTTCGTGTTGTTTTTGCAAGAAGAGGAAGAACTGTCACTTGTTTTATTATATTCCTTTTCTATTTCACGGAAGTAAAATGAGTGACCTATCTGATTCGTTCAGGCACTCAATTTAAAGAATATCAGTAACTTTTTTGACAGAGGGATTATATATTTGCCATGTTGGAAAAAAATAACGGTCAAAATTCAGAGTTATTCATTTTATAGACTATACCTCTGCTTTTGGTTCTAGTCAACAGACCTCTAAAATAGTATTAATAATTTATGTAATGTCACTGTCTTTTAAAAATCATATTATAACTACCTTTTGGGCAGTTACTCTAGCAGAGATGGTTTTAAGTTCAAAATTTGATCTTTACCATAATCAATAATTAAAGCAGCAATAGCCGATACTTCTGAACTTAAAATCATCTTTACTAGAGTAAACGCCAATAAAAAATAACAATGTAATTGACATTACATAAACAATAAACTCTATTTTAAAGTGTGTTCAAGAGGACCCAAAAGCCAAGGCATGCTTTCAATATTAAAATTGCTGTAAATCGTTACTGTCATGCTTCAAAAGCGAATATCTCGAATAAAAATAAAGCTATTGAGTTGAATCAAAAAACAAACTATCGAGAAAAGACGTACCTAGATGACGAAATGATTTTTAAATGCCTTGCTTTGTTAATATATTCCACACAGTGTTTCAAACGTTCACCAAAATATCAATATTTGTTTGTCCCTCGTATAATTGACAGACTGGAGCTTTCAATTTTAATTTAGAAAAAGATACTAAAAACCAAAAAAAATAGCTACAAACTGCTTAAAAATCATTAAAATCGGCTCACTTCAACAAAATATATGAAACTTTAAAATACAGCCATCTGGCTGTATTTTAATAAAATTTATTAAATAAAAAAATCTTAATTTATAAAAATAAAAAAATCTTGTTTTATTTTTTTTATTAAATAGTGACTAGTAGAATGCTTATTATTACTGTACATTGACGGTATCAGAGAGCTAATGGAATTATCTCCAGTTAATAACAGTTTTGACGTGCCCGCCTTATCCGTCCCTTCGCCAGGGTTATTTAATAACACTTTTTAGGGCAAGCAAATATTGATCAAGGGGCGTCAAGTAATTGCAGCCTTCCTCGAGAAAGTTTCCCAATAAATTTTCTCCGGAAACGGTTGTTTAGATAAAAAAGCGAACTATCGACATGAACTGGCGTTGTTATAATGGAAGTTAGATTTTATTAAACGTATCCTATAAATATCCAAAAATCAACTCGTTCGACATTTTTTTGGCTCGTTTTCTGCCAGTTCTTTTGAGGCGTCGTCTTATGATTTATTATCCGAAGATGATTCGACAACCCTGTTTTGGTGTTTTACACCCCATTACTCTAGTAAACTGATACGATGGATAAAAAAATCAATATTTTACTTTTTTATTTAGTTTCTATGTTAATTTAAATGCAAATTAAAGTAATATAGGATTATAATAAACAGTAAAAATAATGTTTATTATTTTACGTTTTGCCATTGACTTATCTAGGTAGGTAGATACAATATGATCGAAAAAAAAGCGATGGCTATGAAATGAAGATCGCTGTCATTTTATATGTAAAATTATATGGGGAATGTCATCGATCGTCTTTTTCAAGCCAACTGGACGCCGTATTTTTTCGATCATACAGTATTTTTCTTATGTTAAAATATGGAACAATGTTAAAATACGTGTTCAAGAAAATTGGACACAGATGGGAATAAATTTTGTAAGTTAATCAGAATTTTTTTATTTTTGAAAAAAAAAATATCAAAAATACAATTGTTTTAAGATTAAAGTGTCTAATTTCGTAAAACACCCGCACGATTTGATGCACAAAACGTTACAAAAATAAAGTACGGGAACTTATAAAAATAAAGTAATAGAGATTTGTTAGAACTTGGTAAAGGTATTTTTTATTAGATAAAATACCATTGTAACGATCAAATGTCCGAACTCAACAATAACTTTTCTGTTCTTGCTTAATTTACCTGCTGTTATAATATTTGACGCTATATATCTTCTGACTAGGTTGCTTTTTTTAGGCTTTTGCGAATTCTAAATATGCTTACACGCACTCTGACTCAAATGTACCGAATATTTAAATATAGGAAAAATATTGACTCACCTGATTTCTTCACCCCTTAATCCTTCTTATCTGGGGGCACGACAGTGCCCCCGCTAATTCTAGTACAGCCGTACCATCTTTTTCTCTAAGGTTAGGCACTTTTTATTATTTAGGTTTTATTAGCGGCACTTTTAACCACCCTGTAACTTCGTTGTGGATAAAGGTAGAATATTAATTTTCACTACACATACTATATAGCTATACATACTACACATACTATATAGCTGGCTAGGTTACCAAAATATCTAGTAATTATCCCTCATACTTTATGAATTATCGCTTGTCAAATTTCTTTAATTTCGACATTGACCCACTGACAGATCATCAAAATTCTAAGGTACTTCTAGATGTATCAAAAACTGAAAATTTAGAATTTTAATTAGCTTTAATTTTATAACCAAAAGAAAAATTGAAAAATCTCGAAATATCGTTATGGATTAAAAGTTAGCTGTCTAGCCGCTACTGGTAACTGGCGCTACTGGTAACTAGCTTTCCAGTAGAGAAAAAGAAAACTAGAATTAATCGGTGCGGTCTCCTTCTGATTTTATTTATATATCAATGTACCAATAATAATTCAATGATTATGAATTTTTTCTAATCAGACTTTAACTTCTAATGAAGTCCCTATTTATTTTTTTAGTTTAATATGTTAAATGCTAGGCTTGAACATATTTCAACCAAGACTTGATAGCGCGGCGGCAAATTATTCCGCTAGTTCGGAAGGCCGGACTCGGGAGGCCGGAGTTCGAGGCTGCATCGGGGCATATTTTTTTATTTTATTTTCATTAATATTCTGATTGTTAAAGATTAAATAAATATATTATATAATAATTGAAGGATTTATCTCTTATAGTTTTCGAGATAAAAGATAAAATATGTGTAAAATCGACAAAAAACTAATTTTAAATAAGCATTGGTAAAATTAGGAATTGAACATTTTTAAAATTGATATTTGAGTACAAGGAAAGTCGTCAATGGCTATCTGACTGAATTAATTATACGATAATTCAAAGTTTATGAATTATAGTCAAACTTCTTTAATATTATTTTGAATAACCCGAAAAAAAATAGAAGGATAACCTACAAAAGAAATAATCCCATCAAAAACATAGAATGTAAAAAAATGCCAAGTCTCGCAACACAATTCCTCCGCTATAAAAAGTTGATCTCATGTAAAACCAAGTCAGTTTATTTTATTTAGTCTCTCTTTAAGCACCTATTCAACAATTTTGATATAAATTGTTAGTGTCAATATTAGTCATCTTTATTTCTATAATAATTATAATGACTTGGCAATTGCACGATATGATATTCAATAGTAATTAAAAAACTGTATTCTTAAGTGCTTTTATTAGATTTACTTAGTAATGGAAATAGTATATTATTCTTTTTAATAATTATGGTGCCGTGCATGCAATTGCCATGTCATTATGATTATTATAGATATAAAGATGACTAATATTGATACTAACAATTTATAACAAAATTGTTGAATAGGTGCTTAAAGAGAGACTAAATAAAATAAACTCACTTGGTTTTACATGAGATCTCACAACTTTTTATAGCGAAGGAATTGTGTTGCGAGACTTGGCATTTTTTTACATTCTGTTTTTGATGGGATAGTAATTATCGTCATATACTAACATGCTAAATCTTGTTTTTTTTTTATTTGAGGAAAACACAAAGTTATAGGGGCCACATTTAAAAAACACCCGGTATAATTATCTTTTTGGATGAAATATATATTACGAAATATGGCTATACAAAACAAAAAATTTAAAGCTTTAAGCGACTGAAATTCCAAAGTAACACTTTGGTCTTTCAGTCGCTTAATACGCCTCTCAATACTTAAACAGAAAAAGTTTTTTAGAAAACTCCATTTAGTACTGACTATTTTTAGGAATACATAATAACACAAACATTGAAATATGGAAACAATAACATGTACATTGTTTGAGACTAAAAATATATGTGACGATCTATAACATTTACCATAAATATAATCAACTCTGAGGCGCAGTCTCAGTTATTTTTATTATTGTCATGTGTTTTATATTTTTTGTAATATATTTTTAAGATTAATTATTAATGTAATATATTTTTTTTAAAGATTACAAAATATTACGTTTATATTATTCTAGTTAAAAGTGGAAAATATAAAGTAAACAAGATAATACATAACGTTATTTTCTAGAAAAGTTTGATACTAGAATGAATCAAATTTTCTGGATTTATACATTTTTCACAAATAGTTGTTGCGTGTAATTTCAGACATAAACGAATTCCATATTTTTCGCAATAGTAACCGGACATTGAGTTCTTTATTTCTTTATAACGCGACTGACATCAATTTTGATCTTTAACATTTTCGATTTTACCTAGTTGTTCAATATCTTTAGACTCTTTGAAGTCAGAACCATGTTAAATCATTTCAGTTTCCCCTTTTTAAAACGGAGGTGTACTACAAATTGTTTTATTTATAATTTAAAAAACATATTAAATATTAAAATTATTATAACTAGGCCTTCATGGGAGAAGTCTAGGAAGTATAGAAAAAAAAACTGTAGAAAAGAGACTAATGACAAAATAGCTAATCTATTGGCAAGATTTTTATAATATAGAATAGTATGTAAAGTTATAGAATATGAGTATTATTCAGTAATATTAATGAAATATTATAATTTAAAAATCGATAAATACAATGACTACAGAACTATACAAAAATAGAAAAACATAACGGTAAAAAATAATTAATTAAAATATCTTGCGATTTGTCCGAGGATTTGTCTTTAAACTAAAATTCTTTTTTATTGTATTAATTCTCACTATCTTTTAATATTGTGATGTTTATGTTTCCTGAAAAATATTTATTATTATTTAAACACTAAGAAAAATTAACTATTTTCAGTCAAAGTTCGACATGTAAACATTAATTGATAGGAGGGGTTTCTCGAATCTCAAATTCGAAGAGGGTGAAAACGCCTCTTTTTTACATATTTTGAAATTATATTAAAAAATCATACAAGGTGTTCCAAAAAGTTGGGTAATTTCTTAACCACGATTCTGCTTAAACTGCTTGACGTAAAAAGCTTATTTTTGGCAAACAGATTTTTCGAAAGTCAAATTCCAACGAGATGAAACTACCCCTCAAATATTACCAAGTTATATAATAATATCGCCATATTGTTTTTTCCCATGCTGACATAAATGTGAGAAAATTTTATCCAGTTTGTATGTTGATTGAAATTCTTGCTTTGCGTTATCATCACCATTACTAATGATTAATTCGACGCGAACGAAGTCGCTGGTACACGCTAGTTTATTATAATTTTGCTAATAACTTTGGTTTGAAAAAAGATATCAAGATGCGGTTTTCGCTGAATTTTTAAACTTTTATTACTCTTTAGTATCATCTAAAATTAAATATACTATCGCATTTAGCTTTTTCGAAAAAACGCGTAATATTTGTTAAATTGTAAGACAGCGCCCCCTAGCGTCTACGTTCAAAAGCTTATTTTTATTGTTTACATGGTGTAATATATAGTAAGAAACGCTCTTTTAAACGAGCCCTCACTTGTTGGATTCTGATCAACCAGTCCGGAGTTATTAACATTTAAATAAAAATAGATCTAATCTTCCCCCACCACTTTATTTTAGCAGATAGGAGAAAATGGTCCCAACAAAAAATGTGCAAAAATTATTGAAGATTATGAATCTGTTATTTATAGTATCTGTTATCTAGGCAAAATTGTGTAAAAACTCATTTTTCCTATTTTTAATAGCAGTTGCCTCTAGCGGCCACTCTACAAACTTGAAAATAATTTCCATCAATTTCTCATGCTCTCTTTAGATATAAATACTTGTTTCCGCAAGTTCTACGACTAATACTTTCCGAGATACAGCCGAGAGCTATTCTTAGTGGGACACCCTGTACATGAAAGAAAACCCAGACGGCAAGATTCAGCGGTTCTCAAAATGTAAGCAAAAAATCAATATGTTTTTGAAATTATCAAAGTAAAATATCTGCGTTATTTTGGATATATGCAAAAAAACGGTAATGACAAAATATGTTTCTTTTATCGAGATCTACCAGACCTGAAAATATTTGCACTTATTTAAGACTCACCCTGTATATAAGAACACTTTTTTCTCAAGTAATAAGTTCATTTCTCTAAACTTCTCAAAATACAACCACTAAAAAAGCTTGTTTTAGATAAACGCCATTCTAAATGCTCCATTGAGTTTAGAATTCACAGTGATAAATTTCACAGTAACGAAATAAATTTAGAATAGGTCATAGACAAGGACACGGTCAAAAACTGGATCATTTATCTTTTATTTTTTTATTTTTTTATTTAAAATTTCATATAAATAACATGACAGTTATAAACCATACATATTTCTGAAAATGGCATACGGTGTCAAATGCCGCAATTACTGATTTGTTTCTAATGCACGCACTTATGGGGTATTTTACCTCAAAACCTGGCCAATAATATTTATATTTTTTTTGCATTCTTCCGCCTTTTAAAACGTGAGAAGATAAAAAAAATGTTTCAAATTTTAATACATACCTAGCGTTTTTTTATTGACAAGATTAAGATTGAATTATACATATAATATTTATACTAATATATAAAATCCTTAAGTGACTGACATACCTACTGATTAATCACGATCCTGTTCAAACCACTCAACGTAAGAAGCTCAATTTTGGCATACAGGTTGATTCTAGGGTGTAGAGGTTCGATAAGAAGGGATTTTTCGAAATTCCAGTTCCAAGAGGGTGAAACCACCCCTCAAATATTACAATATTTTTTATTTAAAAAATGGCCAAGTTTCCGCAAAAACGCTTAAACACGTATATTTTATTTTGTTTTTTTACATATTTTAAGATTTTTTAAAAATGTATACAGGGTGTTTCAAAAAATCTGGTCATTGATTAATCACGATCCTGCTTAAAGCGCTTGACGTAAAAAGCTGATTTTTGGAAAACAGATTGACTTTAGGGTGTAGAAGTTCGATAAGAAGGGATTTTTCGAAACTCGAATTCTAAGGGGGTGAAACTATCCCTCAAATATCAAAATATTTTTTATTTAAAAACCGGTGAGTTTTTCGGAAAAACTCTTAAACACGTATATCTTATTTTGTTGTTTTACATATTTTAAGATTTTTTATAAATTTATACAGGGTGTTTCATAAAATATGACCATTGAGTCATCACGATTCTGCTTAAAGTGCTTGACGTTGAAAGCTGATTTTTGGCAAACGGATTGACTGTGGGGTGTAGAGGTTCGATAAGGAGGGGTTTCTCGAATCTCAAATTCCAAGAGGGTGAAAACGTCCCTCAAATATTACAATATTTGTTATTTAAAAAACGGTTAGTCTTTCGGGCAAACCCTTGGACAAGCATAATTTATTTTGTTTTTTCACATATTTTGAATTTTTTTTAAATCATACAGTTTGTTCCAAAAAGTTGGGTAATTTCTTAACCACGATTCTGCTTAAACTGCTTGACGTAAAAAGCTTATTATTGGCAAACGGATTTTTCAGAAGTTAAATTCCAACGAGATGAAACTATCCCTCAAATATTACCAAGTTATATAATAATATCGCCGTATTGTTTTTTCTCATGCTGTCATAAATGTGAGAAAAGTTTATCCATTTTGTATGTTAATGGAAATTCTTGCTTTGCTTTATCATCACCATTACAAATGATTAATTCGACGCGAACGAAGTCGCTGGTACACGCTAGTAAATAAATAAGTTTATTCAGGGTGTCCCTCAATAGCATGTCAATACTCGAGGGAGTGATTCCTCAGGTCATTTTATGGAGAAAAGTTCCCATAAACATAGGTCCAGAAATGCATTGTTTCTAAGATACAGGGTGTTGAAAGTGAAAAACACTACATTTTTATTCGATTAAAAAAAATTGTAACTACCAAACTCGCAAAATTAAAATTAATTTTAAATTAGCAAAATTTCTTATCAAGGCTTTCTAAAGGAATACTTAAGCTACAAAACCACCCAGGTTGATATACTTGATAAGGTTCGATTACATACTGAAAGTTTATATAAACATTCTGTTATAAATGAAATAATATGTCCATTATTGAACTAACCGATTAATATTGTTCTAACTACAAAATAACAGTTATACTAAAGAGCAATACTAAACAAGTCTTTCTTCAACCCCTCCATACTAATATAAGATCAATAAAAGATCGCGATTAGTAAGAAAAACTAAGATAATTATTATTAAGTAAAAACAAAGCACAGCGATACACAACCCGTCTATTCGAAGAACAATTTGTGAGTGGCGCGGAGTGTAACACGGCGAATCATTAACCCCTACCATCCACCCTCAAATACATTCATGTTTATACAAATAATTCCTGGTATCGGTTGGTTGATATCTTGAATTTAGATTTTTGAATATTGGCCAACTTTTTGGGTTAAATACCCTTTAGTGGCACGGTTGTATCGACTTATTTCATTGATTTAATATTTTTTTACTCTCTTTATAGCATAGATATATCATATATCATCATTCCATTTATTTATATTATTTAGCTTGTTTACATATTTGCTTTTAAACCCAAACTTTGTTTCACAATGTCCAAAGCCCCAAAGGTTTCAATCAGAAACTTTTCAACATGACAAGTTAAACCCTGTTCAAAACAAATAAACTAGATGAAACTATGTCTTTGTTACCGACAAAGCGCTAAGGATTTCTAATTGTTTTGAAATGGACGATGCTAATTTAATTAACTGTGTAATTAAATTCATTATTTCGTATTTAATAAATGCTTCAGAAAAATCTATCAAATATACTCTAAGTAATTTATTTCTTCCTTCTTGCTTTCTAAGTTTAATGTAGTAAGAAAAAGAGGAAAATAAGTAATCAGTAAATACGAGAGTAAATATATATATAATTGAAGGTTCCGTAACTCAAAATTAAAAACGGAGTTCTTATTGGATTAGTTTGTTGTCTATCTGTCTGTCAAGACCGTTTTTCTCGGGAACGCGTGGAGGTATCGAGGTATCGAGTTGAAATTAAAATCTAATACTCAAGTCTACAGCTCTTGTGAAAAAAATAAAACTTCTAAGTTAACGTAAAAAAATATACGGCCCTTTATGCCACATAAACGTATATTTCGATATTCTCAAGAGAATAAAAATTAATATGGTATTTTCTTTGACCTATACCTATGAAATTTGGCAAGTAATACCGTCTACTACAAATATAGGGAACAATCTGAAAACTATACATTTCTAATTCAATCACAAAAAAAGGGTCTTTATGCAAGGAACGGCGCGGCGGCGCGGCGCGCGGCGCACAGTGGATCGAGGTATAGGGATATAGCGGTCATAAATAGAAAAAAATACTTTAATAAGTAATTTGTAGCCCAGCTGCTTTATTTTTGGCGAAAAGAAAAATATCTATAGATTTTTATATAATTTTAATTGAATTTTAGCAAAACGCCGGTCTAATTATGACTGCAAAAATAATTTTTTTGTAAAGTGTGTCACTTAAAAATATATGTACACACCTGTAGATTTACCGTTATCGCTTAGTAATGATTTCTGGTGAACTCCAAAAAATGCTTTTCTTACATTAACAGCCCCACGCCCCCTCCTTTAAAGGGTGAACGTGGGGGATGGGTTTCGGGAAATTCGATTGGGTGAGCAAGTGAAAGGTGAAAGAGATAAGTTTATAAATTCTTTAAAAATCACTTCTTGTATAACTAGCTGCTTGTTTAGACCTTTCTTAATAAAAAATTCAAGTTCCCCCGCGATAAAATAAAATAACAAGATGCTAATTTAACAATGGGATCTCAAAAATATATTATATGCGTGCAGACGAAGAAGTGTTTATAATTTAATTATGTTTGTAAAAAAGTTTATTTTGTAAATCAAGTGATTTCGATGCTTAAAAGAAACTTTAAACAATACTAAAATAAACCTGAAATATAAAATTTAAAAAAACATATATTTTACAAAACAAAAAAACTAAACCACCATTACAACTCTGAACGTAGAAGTAGAAAATAATATTTATATAAGAAAACATATTCTCAAGCAACTCAGTAATATGGTCTATAAAAGGAGTTCTTTGGCTTCATCATCCAGCTCTAAACATTCACTTTTCTTCTACATATGTCGAAATGCAGCCAAATAAGGGTCAGAGGATATCAGGAGACAATTAAAAACATCTTGATTTGTGGCATACCGTGAACATTTTCGACTATTGTCTTTTCTGAAAAAACGTAACTTAAAATTGTGTTGCGGTCTATTGAGAAACACGGACTAATTCAAATAAATATATCGTATGAATAGGCAGAATTAGACCGACCATTTTTTGTTTATAAACAAATACATACCTCAAACATTATTATTTGCGATAAGAGAAAACGTCGATAAGCATCGATAGTATTTTTTGGGATTTTGAAAACTATAAAAATATGGATAAAAACGACGTTTAAAAAAACATGAAAAATTAATACATAATAATAATTTCAGAACTTTCTTAGTAATAGTCCAAAAGTAGAGAAAACCTTTTCTTTAAAATATAAAAAATAATAATTATCTCAGGTTTTTTAAAGCCTCCAGGAATATTTACATTCTTATTTGCTATCACTAAGCGAAAAAGACAATTAAATGTCATGGGTTGAAGAGAAAAAAAACATAGTTACAAATTTTATTCAAAAAATGTGTTGTTTTTTTTTAAACCAATGCTACTACTATTCAAAAACTTTAACAGTGTATCATATAGTTTAATTTTTCCAAAATCACTTACGGCCACTCTTTAACATATGCAAGAGCCACTGTGCGGCGGTCCAAATATTGAATTGAGTTTGGAGTATCATGTAAAAGGACTTCATTGGCACAAAGTTAAACTGATTTTTAATTATTTTTATGATGTATAGTTTTCGATTTATAACGAAGAATGAGAAGAAAAAAAACTGTTGAATGTACCTAAAAATTTGTACGGAACCCTCCGTGAGCGTGTCCGTCTCTTATACTTATATATACAGTATGTGCCCGGATTGTTTTTACAAGAACAACAACAACAAACAAAGTTTGTTTGACAACCTTTGTATTTTTGACATTTTGAGAAAAATGCATTCTTCATAAAAAAATTTCCTTGTTCTAAAATGCTTAATCCCGTTTATACTTTTCCAAATCTGCATACCGTTTTAGAGAAATTTAAAAAAAATATGAAAATATGGTTGAATTTTTTCAAATCCTAAAAATCAAAAGGCGTGTCTATGGTAATATCATTTCGATATCATTTTTTAATATGTGATTTTTATTAATTTTGATTAACGTTATATTTTTTGCCGATGTTAAACTATTACATTTTTCGATAACTATTATCACCCTTGCCGTAGCATTATTGAACTAAATAAATGTTGTGCTTCTTTAACATTTCAAAACAGCAAAAAATATGACTTTAATTAAAATTCTATCAATAACAATCTATTAAAAAATGAATTCGGAATGATATTACCATAGACGCGTCTATTAATTTTTAGGACTTATAAAAAATTCAATTATGTTTTCATGTTTTAACATTGAAAATGTTTCTGTTATCCTATATAAGGGAGCCCAAATCGAATTAAAATGCTACATTTGCCACACCATGACGTCATATATACAAAAACGTGGGCCTGTTAATCTGTGACGTGACGCACAACAGCCAACAGAAAAACAGAAGCGTGGCTAAGAATTTAGTAATTTAAAAAAAATGTCTTTTAGATACAGTAGTAGGTATTAAAAAGTTTTGTGTTTAAATGGGGTTTGCCTTTAACAGTTAAAAAATTATATCGTAAAGTGTAACTTTCCATAAGAATTCTTTATCTGTCATTGATCATGATCTGTCATCATGTTAACCTGATGTTTTGTATGTTATTTTGTTTTTTTGCTTGCTTGTTTTACGGATAGGTACGATCGGATAATTATTATTGATAATGTTTTATTTAATGTTAACATTACTACTTTTTCAGTGAATCTTTAAATCTGTTGTTTTTTGTTAAGTTCGTTATTTAAACATATGTATGTAATACACTCATATTAACACTAATCATATTTTTACGTTTTTATTCATCATTTTCAATGCCCCCGGTTGCATCTTTGTAAAGGACTGTAAATTTTTTTTTATTTTCTCTAAAACGGTATGGAAATTATATATAAAGTATAAAACAGATTAGCCATTTTAGAATAAGTAAAAAATTTTATGAGGAATTCGTTTTTCTCAAAATGTCAATAATAAAAAGGTTTTCCTCTTATAGAGACAATCCGGTGACATACTATAGTATTTTCACTCAAAAAATATGTAATATTCTTGTTCAAATTTTTCTCAGTATTTATATGATTCATTTAAATAAAATTTAAAGTATACAAGTTATTGTTTAGTTAGAAACTATAGAAAAACTAATATCGAAACGAATAATGTAATATTTTCTGAGCATTTCAAATCAGTTATAAATTATGAAATACTATATTATCTTACCACGTTAAAACTTTTACTTACACTACTATAATCGCCATAGTAAACAATAACATAATAGCACTTGAATTGAGTTTCTCTTTCACTGCGGTGGAAAATGCTTTTAAGTGTCTTTTATTCGAGGTTAAAGTTCGAAGAACAATATTTGGAGGATTAAAAAGGAGAGATAAAACTTTAATAGAACCACCAGCAGTTAAGCGGCTTATACAAGTTAGCGTCGCGACGTGACAAAATATTTTATTTTCATAATAGTTTTATCTAGAGCCATCAAAACTCCGACGGCATATTTTAACTCCTATTTAGAAAGTTTTTATTTAATTACTATACGAGTGTATTCCGGATATTTTCTGATAAACCCTATGTCACCTTTATGAAACTATGATTTTATGGTTTAGAGTTAAAAATTATATTAAAGTAAATTTTAATTATCTTTTTAATATCAGGGATAATTAATACAAATATTTATATGGACTATTTCTTATAAAAAACAATATTTTTTATAAGAAAACGTCAATCCCAATAAGATTATGCTTTTGGTAGATATTGAACATTTGGTTCGAAACTACTATACTAATATACAGGGTGGTCCGAACTGTATTCCGGAAACTTCGGCAGCATATTCTGTAGATAAAAATAAATAAAAAAGTTAATAGTATAAATAGTATAAATGTATGTCTTAAAATGTTTAGTTTTGGAGATGCAGGGTGTAGAAATTTCATTTTTATTTCGATTTTTTCCAATTAATTTCTAAAGTAACGTCAATATTTGGATTGGTGTCTGGAAGTTTTTTTTGACATGAGAAATTTGATTTTGATATCAATATAACTCCTATTTATAGGGGCGCCACCTACATGTGTTTTAACTGTTTTGAAGAGTAATAATTTTTCATCCGTACCTCTATAAAAGTACTGAGTAAAAAAATAAAAATTAGAACGTTTTTACCTAAAAAAGGTATCTTGGTAAAATTGCTACGAGTAATGGTTTTCGAGATATTTCTAATCTAAATTATCAATACCTCTCATCATTGATATAAATGTCGACTAAATAGTTATTAGACTGAAATCATAAATTTAAAATGTTTTTGTGCCAAAAGTTCTTTATCATTAATTTTTTAACCAACCCAAATTTATTATTTCAGTCAAGTAACTATCTACTCAACATGTTTATTTTTTGTCAATAATGACATGTATTGACTATTTCTATTCTAAATATCCTGAGAATGGTTCCTCGTAGCAATTTTTACCAAGAGATATTTTTTACGAAAAAAGTCACAGAATTGTATATTTTTCGCTCAGTAGGCTTTATACAGGTACGGACGAGAAAAGCTATTACTCTTCAAAACAATTAGAACACATGTAGGTGGCGCCCCCTACAAATAGGAGTCATATTGACATCAAAATTAAATTTCTAACGTCAAAAAACTCCCAGACACCAATTTTCATCCAAATATTGACATTATTTCAGAAATAATTTGGAAAAATCGAAATAAAAATGAAATTTTTACACCCTGTATCTCCAAAACTAAGCATTTTAGGACATACATTTAAACAAACATTTTTACTTATTTTTTTCTGTAGAATCTGCTACCGAAGTTTCCGAAATACATTTTGGACCACCCTGTATACTAGTATTCAAAGTACAGTACATATGCTGGATCTGTGTCTATGAAAGGAATGCGGACAAAAAACATTTAAATAAACAGCAATATATTTTATACGTCGATTTGACGAGTGCGTCACCACAAATCGCTCCGCCCACTCATTTTATTGGCTACTTGCAAATTTGTTCAATTTTTATTGATGGGACGCGTCGTCTATTTTTTTACGAAAAACATCGAGAGAATATCGTTTCCACTTTTACGGATACCCCGTAGCTACAGAACGGACAGACGTACTGTTGTTACCCAATAAATTTATTTTTAAAATTATATATAAATCTCCTATTTCTCGTTTATAAATAAAAGTTAAATTTATAATTTTAATATGCGTAAGAATGCATAAATATATATGTATGTTATGCATTTATTAAATTAACAAAAATAAAAAATAGAATTGCGGTTCACAAACAAGTTATTATTTTGTTGCACTGTTTGGAAATAACGTCGTTAAATTTAAGTTATTTAAGCTAAGATGTATATTTTCTGTAAAAGGCACCGAATTGAAAATATAATTAGTATAATTAAATTTGTTAGATTCAAAATAACTCGAATATATGCAGCTATTCCCTAATTAATTTTTCTCTTATTAATGAATTTAAGAAAATGAAGCATCTCTAATTATAGTAATTGAAATTTTCTATTTGTGTTTGTTCCAGTGCTGATATGTTTTGGTTTGGTGCTGATGTAACAGAAGGTTGTAGTAACGAGCCATGCCATAATAATGTAATGCTTACACTACTTATAAATATTATTGCTGTAACTGGATTTTGCAAAGTCTTGATATTGATTCTTAATAATAATGAAAGGGTGTTTCAAATCAAATGCGAAAAACTTCAGGGGGTGATTCCTTGTTCAAAATAAAGGGTAGTTTGCTTCATAAACGTTGGGTCAAAAGTCAACCATTAGGGAGATATCGCGGTACAAATATGGCGGAAAAATAATGTTCTTATTTTTTATCTTGAAAACGAAAAGAGATAGACTAATGAAATTTTATGGAAGCATTACTGTTATGAAAACACACTTTCTGGTAATTTTTTCACTTTTTTAAAATGAGTGGAAGGGGTTGAAATAAACTACCCCTATCATTCTTGTTAACGAAATTTAAAGAAAAATCTTATCAAACACATGCAAAAAATTTAATTTGGATAGTTTAGTTTATTTAGAAACTTTTTTATCTCTTGTATTTTTTTATAAAACTCGCCGATTTGAAATTAAAAAATAAAATGTAAAGCATTACATGTCAGGACTAAAAATATTTTTAGATTAATAATCTAGTGATAATAATGATAATAATAATAATCTAGATAATAACGTATTGCAGTAGGGTAATGTCAAATAAAACAATATTAGAAACATCCTAAAAAGTGACAGCGGCTGACTAGATTTTTTCCTAAAAAAATTACAGCTGCCCACTAGATTTTTTATCTAAAAATGTTTTTTGTCCTGACATGTAATGCTTTACATTTTATTTTTTAATTTCAAATCGGTGAGTTTTATCAAAAAAACACAAGAGATAAAAAAGTTTCTAAATAAACTAAACTATCAAAATTATTTTTTTTTGTATGTGTTTGATAAGATTTTTCTTTAAATTTCATTAACAAGAATGATAGGGGTAGTTTATTTCAACCCCTTCCACTCATTTTCAAAAGGTGAAAAGATTACCAGAAAGTGTGTTTTCATAACAGTAATGCTTCCGTAAAATTTCATTAGTCTATCTCTTTTCGTTTTCAAGATAAAAAATAAAAACATTATTTTTCCGCCATCTTTGTACCGCGATATCTCCCTAATGGTTGACTTTTGACCCAACCTTTATAAAGCAAACTACCCTTTATTTTGAACAAGGAATCACCCCCTGAAGTTTTTCGCATTTGTTTTGAAACACCCTGTATAGCGTTGGACGCCTTGGGAGTAGCAACGTACAGCTTGCCATACTAGAGTCGTTCGGTATACAAGGAAGGTAATGTGGCTAGCACTACTTTTCAACCGCCTATTATTACCTCAGGATTATGAATCCCAAGTACTCATTTAAGGCTGAGTCGACCTAGGTATCCAAACTATTTTTATTTTAATCAAAAATAGTCGGCTGATGAAATGCCGGGTGTAGGATTCGAACCCACTACTTTGAGATTGGTTGACAAGAGCCTGTACCTCTACGCCACCGGGCACTGATGTTGATTCTTAATCTATATCATTATTAACAGTTTCTTATAATAAATTAATTATTAATTAATTAATTAGTCAATAATAAACTAATTCCTTACTCTTAACTGAAATTTAACCACAAATATAGTTTATATACTGGAATACAAAGCTCCACTACTTTCTCTCTTCTTATATAAATATGTAGTTGGGTCACAATATTTTACATATTAGGTTATTGTATTAATCTATACTTTCCCTACTATGTGAAAGTAGTACCTTTCAAAAAAGCGGGTGTAATGTCAAGTTTTCACATTCTACCTTTAATCATACATATTATATATTCTTGAATAAATCTACCACAATTATACATCTCTATCGATATTATTCTGTTGACAAATAATTAGATATACAGGGTGGTCGGAATTGAATTTAGGAGACTTCAGCAGCATATTAGGATGTAGAACTTTCATTTTTATTTCGATTTTTTAGTATTGAAAATACTTCTGGCCGCGTTTATATGGGACCCGTGTTCGAAAAAACGACATGCTAGAGGCGACATGGTTCAATAACCTGCCTAATTAACTTGTCAACACGTAAGTCTATAGTTTAGCCGGCGTTCATCATCGAATAGAGCAAGGACGTTCAAGGGCTGAAATGAGGTCTTATCAGTGTGTGTGTGCGTGAGCTAACTATTTTATGGATATGGATGTTTAGACTGGGCCGGCGCGCGGCGGATAAAGCCGATTTATAAAAACGAATATGCGTCAAGGCATGGCTTGTTAGGTACAGTTGGGCTATTTTAATCTAACTCTTTCCGTATGAGAAGCAAGGGGCAAATTATACGTGAAAGAGCGGAATAACACAAATAATAAATTTAGACTAATGTAATATATTTCCTTGGCGCGTAGGATAATGCGCACAATCGATGCATTAAAGGGAATAAGTAATTAAATCATTAAGTTCCAAAACATATAATAACTCGGGTCTCATCGGATCTGCCGTATAGGCTCCCGGGAGCCTAAAACGAGAGCCTCTAAATATAGTTGAATATTGTTGTAAATAATAATTATCATTTAATTAGTGCTAACTTATCAAAGTTCACAACACGGCGAAATTTCAACAAAATCGGCCAACGGATCTTTGAAATATTAATAAAAAGGTCTATTAGAAAACACCTTGACACCCCCTGTATCTTTAAAATTATACATTTCCGGATACATGTTTATATGAACTTTTTACCTTAAAAACACTCAAAGTGAAACCTCCTGAAGTTTGGCCAGATACTTAATTAACACCTTGTATTTAAGAATGGTTAGCTAGTGATTTAGTAAACTATATTTATTTTAATAGAAAAAAATACATTTCATAAAAAATAAACAAACCCATAATACAAATACTATACACCAATTAATTAATTTTAAATGTATCTAAATAGGCACTTTAATACTTAGAAAATGGACAGGAGCACTTAATATCACTTCATAGAGTATAACAAATATTCTAAAAATAATAATTCCAATAAAAAACACAAATGGCACATTAGAATCTGCATCATCTGAAATCAAATTTTAGCTAAACGACTAATAAAATAATAGAGACAAGACACCGACATCTATAACGTGATGAGCAATTTTTAATAATTACTCCGAGTTATTATTACATACTTGTTTTACAATTATTGTAATACAGTAGCATTCCTTCAAATAAATTTTGATTTAAGTATTGTTAATATCGTCATATTAATGATTATAGCCCGTATGATTTCTAAAATAAATAATCAAGCGTGTTTTTATCAGAATTATTAAATGATTAAGTAGAAATAGTTAATATTTAGTAACTTCGTAAGTGTTATATTTTAATATAATTATGGATTTAATAATTAAATAATTATCTTAAGTTTAAATTGTGGTAAATTTGTATGAGTTTTACATTCATATTTAAAATCTTAGGGAAGGCAATATAGATTTTAGGCAGGAGAACTCAAGGGAAGGACTATGTAATTAGTAATTAAGACTTTACAATTTTTTTTTTACTTGCCATTGGCGAATTTAAATTTATGGGCTATGCATCCATAAATTTACACCGTAAGTTCGAATATTGGTTAAACCTAGGAATACCCAGATAATAGCCAGAAATATGCAAAAGAGGGAGTGAGTTTAGGTTAGATAAGAATTAGGTTTTATTTGGTTAGGTTAGGCATTATATAAAAATATAGACCTAATCTAAACTTAACCGACTGACCTTTTTTCTATATTTCGGGCTCCTACGTGGGTAACCCTACGATTAACCAATATTCGGGCTTTTACGATAACATAATACTCATTCTGAATGGTTTAATCTGGTTATATAGTGTCTTGACTGTGATCGTGACCATTCATGAATCCGCACACGTTCATCTCCATCATTAATATTTTCCTTACTAAATTCTTCACTTTTATAAAAAGCCATCACGATGAAAATCAAATATCAAAATTATTTAACGTTGCAAACGGTTCACTCATGGTTCACTAGTTCGCGAATGACAATTAACGATACGTTAGACTGCCGGAGTGATGACGTCACAAATGTCAAATTGCTTTCCAAACAAGGTTTAGTTCTTTTATATTTCTATTGAGCTCTTCCAAATGACGTCACAAGTTAATATAAAATGCAAGAAAAAACAGATGATTGCCAACCACCGCCGACTTTTGTGTCTGGTATTTTCAATACGCCTATGATGGTTGCGCATGTTGCAAAATCTGTGAATTTTTTTAAAATAATTTCTGAACTAACGTTGATATTTCAATGAAAATTGGTTTCTGGGTGTTTTTTCACATGAGAAATTTCATTTTGATGTTGGTACGACTCCTACTTGTAGAATCCTATTACTATAATTTTAGACCTTATAATCCTAGGTGACAGCCTTACATTAATTGTTCTCTTAATATTTCCCGTTAGAGAGAAGATAGAAAGTTGCGGTTTGCGCTGATATTTTGAAATTTTGTGCTCTATTTAATTTTGCGAAAAGAAATATAAACTGCTATTTAATTATTTTTATTCAAAACCGCAATATCTGTTATGTTATAAAACAGCGCCCTTTAGCTACCGCTAAAAAAAAATATTTGAAAGAAAATTTATGCTGGAGATTATTAAGTAAGAAGTAGAAGTAAGAGGGCTCTTTAAATCGAGCCCTAGTGTTCGGTTTATTTTAACGTTGAGTGGACTATTTCTGGGTAATTTATGTCTTCCAAAATAAAGTATTCGGTTTTGTTTAAATTAAACGTGTTACAAAATTTTATGATACAAAGAGTATATAAGTTAATAGATACAGTAATGTTACATGTCACTAAATATCAAAACTATTATCTGTGGTCTGTGGTCGCATGTAAAGTTGGCAACAATAAAATAACTCTCCACCACAGAGACATGTATTCCGCCACAGATCCGTAATCCTTGACATACTCCCCACCTTGAAAGGACATTTTCCTTTCAACATCCACTTTCATCATCGAAACATAGATGGAGGGAATGTATCTTGAAGTGACTTCTTATTTTGCTTGATTTGGCAGAGGACACAGCTTCACACATGAACGTTTGATTGTACCTGTGCTGGTTTTCACTGTAGCTACACGAACAGTTCCATCTTTCCCTGGGTGGACTTCTATAACTCTGCCTAAGGACCATTTTAAAGGGGGTTGGTTTTCTTCTTTAATGACCACCAAGTCATTAATCTTAATGGGGTTCACTTTTTGCTGCCATTTGGACCGCTGTTGGAGCTCGGAAATATATTCTAACGACCACCGGGACCAAAAATGTTGTTGTAGCTGCTGGATTCGTTGATATGTTGATAATCGGTTTTCAGGTATTTCTACGAGATCTCGTTCAGGTAATGACGTTAATGGTCGGCCGATTAAAAAGTGAGAGGGAGTAAGAGGTGTTAAATCTGAGGGTTCGTTGGATAAAGGGCTCAAAGGGCGAGAATTGAGAACAGCCTCAATCTGAACTAATAGCGTGTAAAATTGTTCAAAAGTTAGTAAAGCATTACCCGCTACGCGCTTTAAATGACATTTGACAGATTTAATTCCTGCCTCCCATAAGCCTCCAAAGTGAGGTGAGCGAGATGGAATGAAAGACCAGCTAACTCCTTCATTTTCTATATGTTCAGACAAAGATTTATTATTTTCTTGTAAGAAATTATATAAACGTTGCATTTCAAAACTAGCACCCACAAAATTTGTGCCGTTGTCTGAAAACATTTGAATCGGTTTTCCACGTCGAGCAATAAAGCGTTTAAATGATGCTAAAATGCTTCCTTAGTTAGATCAGAAACAAGTTCGATATGTATGGCCTTAGTCACAAAACAAACAAATAAAGCTATGTAAGCCTTTGTAATCTTGCAGCCACGTCCTTGCCTGTCCTTTACTGAAAATGGCCCCGCATAATCTACTCCTGTTCTATAGAATGCTGGGGCTGGTGTAATTCTATTTTGGTAAATTTCCCATTAGAGGAACACTTGATTTCGGGTGCGTTCTAAAACATTTAACGCATTCTCGATATATTTTTCTTGCTAAATTACGTCCTCCTAGGGGCCAATATGATTGACGAATTGATGCTAAAAGGTGTTGAGGTCCGCAGTGTAATAAACGCCGGTGTTCCCTATCAAATAGTAATTTAGAAAATATATGTTTCGAACTTAAGATAATTGGGAATTTTCGGTTGAAGTCCAGATCTGCATTACCTAATCTACCACCCACTCGCATTATCTTGTTCTTGTCAAAGAATGGCTGAATATGGGATAATCTTCCTCTTTTAATTTCACCTTGTTGAAGCTGAAACATTTCTTCCGCAAATGATTCATGCTGAGCAAATCTTACTAGATATAAATGAGCATTTGCAATTTCTGTGTGCTTTAAGGCTCCCTTGCTTCTTTCTCCTGTTTTAGCTTTACAATTTGTAATAAATCGTAAACAGTATGCTAAAACACGTTCCAAATGCGATAGATTAGAATAATTATTAAAGTCGATTATTGGTTCACTGATAAATACCGTTTCCATCAATGTAACCTTACGTAATTCTGGTAACTCTACATTGATTTCAAGAGTATGCGGCCATATGTCCTCAGTTGATTTCAACCAGTCTGGACCAAACCAGTAAAGATTAGAAAATGGTAATTCTTTGGGTCTTACACCACGTGACACCAAATCGGCTGGATTATGACTGGATGGAACATGTCGCCAGTCGCTTACGTTTGTGATTGTCTGAAGTTCTGATACTCGGTTAGCTACAAACACTTGTAGTTGATTTGGACTCATATTAAGCCAACCCAAAACTATTGTAGAATCACACCAATATACTATTCTACTTGGTACTAGTTTGGTTGCTTCTAATATTTTTTTTATTAGGCGTGATAGCAGTAAAGCACCAATTAATTCCAAACGTGGAATCGTCTGAACCTTCAATGGAGCTATTTTTGATTTAGCACAAATCAATCTTGTTTGTATTTTTCCTTCTTCATTTTGCGATCTTAAGTACACGCAGGCTCCGTATGCGTAAGACGATGCATCACTGAATCCATGAATTTCAATGTTGATTGCGTGTTTACACGTTATCTGTCTAGGAATTTTGATATTATTCAGATTACTTAATTCGTTTCTAAAGTTTAGCCATCTCGTATGTAAGGGTTGTGACAAAGATTCATCCCAGTCAAGTTTTTCTATCCAAATATCTCTTAGGATAATTTTAGCCACAATTATACATGGACTTAGTAAACCCATTGGATCAAAAATCTGAGCTATTTCTGACAAGACAGTTCGTTTTGTAATATGTTTATTAAAACTATTTCCAATCTTATAAAGAAAACAGTCTTCCTTTCCATTCCACGTCACGCCTAATGTTTTGGTTAGTTCGTTTACACCTAGATCAAGTGTATCTGCTTCATTTCTTTCTTTCAGTGATTGAAGTATTGTATTATTATTAGATATCCATTTACGAAGACGAAAACCTGCTGTATTAAGGACCTTTGATATCTCTGTTACTATGTTAATAGCCTCTTCAATTGTATCAGCACCACTCAACAAATCGTCAACATAAAAGTGGTTTTGTATTACATTTGCTATTGTGGGATAGTTTTTTTCTATTTCCACCCCTAACTGATATAAACATCTAATGGCTAAATATGGCGCTGCAGATGTGCCATAGGTTACTGTGTCTAATTCATAAATTTCGAGTGGCTCATCAGGTGTTTCACGCCACAAAATTCTTTGTAATGGTTTCTGTTGTGGGTCTACTCGACACATCCTGTACATTTTCTCTATATCAGCACTAATTACATAGTTGTACGTTCGATACTGCAGCAGGAGTGAGAATAAATCTGACTGGATTGTAGGTCCAACAAGTTGCAAATCGTTAAAAGAATATCCACTACTACTTGGACATGAAGCATCAAATACTACCCGTAACTTGGTAGTCAAACTTGATTCTTTTATAACGCCATGATGGGGCATGTAATAACTAAAAGTTGCATTATCTGGATGTTCTATCTTGGACATATGTTTCATATTTTTATACTCCTTAATAAAATTGATATAACGTTTCTTGAATTCAGGATCTCGTTTAAATCTTCGTTCTAGAGATAAAAACCTTTGTTTTGCTATATCGTATGTATCGCCTAGGACTTCAGGACCTTGTTTTAGAGGAATAGTTACTACAAAGCGTCCTTCACTGTCACGTTTGAAAGTCCTTACAAATTCTTCTTCACACAATTTTTCTTCGTTTGACAGTGGTTTGGAGTGTGGAAACTCTTCTAATTCCCAGAAACGAGTGAGCTGCTTGTCAATGTCATTAGCTTTAGAAAAATTACATATTGTCGTGGTACAAGGATTTGACTGCATACGTCCTGCAATAACCCAACCTAATTTACCCTTTTGTAATAATAATCCATTATTTAACTTGATTTGTCCAACACACATAAGGTTCCAGAAACAGTCAGGATCTGCCAATTTAATATTGTCTGGAATGTTCAAATTTTTGATATTAATTTTAAAATTAGGCAAGGTTTCTGTAATGTTTCTTATAACTAGAAAAGAGTTTTTAAATGAAAAGTTGTTTACCTTAGAATGTACTTGTATAGAAATCTTTCCTGACACATTAGATTGAGCTTCACTCAAACCACTTACTGTTATCTTGGTTGGTATTACATCAAACTGTAACTTATTACAAAAGTCTTCGGTTATAAAACTACTTTGAGAACCTGAGTCTAAAAGTGCCCGTGCTACATGACATTTCCCATTTTTATCAAAAAATCTTTAGTAATGCTGTTTAAAGAAGTACCTGATCTCCATTAAAATTAATATGTGATGATAAATTAACTGTCTGTTCGTTTTTCTGAACTGGATACTCGTTCTTCATGTAATAAGGTATTATGTCGAGCATTACAGGTTTTTACAGGAACTTGCATAGCACATTTTACTTGTATGACCCAACCTTAAACAGTTAAGACACAAGTGATTCTTCATTGCTTGTGTTCGTCTTTTGTTCGATTGATAACCTTACAAATGCCTCACAATTTTGAATGTAATGGTCCTTTTTGCAATATACACAGTACGGTTTTGATGCAACAAAGGCTTTTGTTTTATTGTCACCCTTTGACCTTGGAATGACTCGTTTAGAATTCTTACTTTGTTCCAATGTTTCCAACATGTCTGCTCGATGCTTCAAGAATGTGGTTAAATTGTCTAAAGTTGGATTTACATAACCAGATTTTGCTTCCTCCCAATGCTTTAATGTCTCATTATCTAGTTTTATAGAAATTAAATATATTACCAATGTATCCCATGTGTTTGTAGGTTCGTCTAAAATGGTGAGGGCTCTTAAATGCTTAGATACATTGTCAATAAGTTTTCTTAAAGCTTGAGATGATTCTTCATGAACCTGATTGAGATTAAATAAGGCTTTAACATGATTTTGCTTTAAGATACGACTATTATTAAAACGATTACAAATTAATTCCCAAGCAGGTTTATAATTTAAAGCAGAAAATGCCAAACTAGCAATAATCTCTCTTACGCGGACCCAAAATGCTCTAAGGTAATGGAATTTCTGTATATCAGATAAATTAACATTTGTATGAATTAGTGACTCGTACGTGTCTCTAAATTCAAGCCAAGTATCGTAATCACCATCGTAAGTAGAAATTTCAATGGCTGGGAGTTTGAGGTTATTTAAATTTTGACATAAGGCCACATTATCAGAACCCGTTTCTGATCCTTGAGAAGAAAGATTATCATTATCTTGTTCAATATTAGTCGCTTTACTTTTCTGCAAGAAATACCTTGCTCGTGCTAATGTTTTATTGAAATCTGATTCAAATGCTGTGCGTTCATCTAGTTCTACATCAAAATTTGTGGTAATTTCTTCTATTTGCAATTGTACCTCATCAAGTTTCTCAATTAAATTGATAAATCGATCTTTACGCTGTGATAGTTCTGTAAGTATTATATCGTCAGTTATATTAGCATTTATAAACTTACCCTCTAACTCGTTTAGATAATTGTTTAGGATTGTTATCTGAGCCTTAAAGGCTGCTCGTCTCCGTACTAATCTCTCGATTTCTGTCATATCGATAATAAGCTGTTTGTTTTTAATCGTATTTGTTTAAAACTGGTTTAAACCTAATTCGCTATAAAGACAATAAATTCCACAAAGCTACAGATCAAAATGATTATGATCTCACTACGGTAATGAAGGTTAAAATTTCCTTGCTTCTTGAGACCATCCGGCTCGAAGGACCAATGTTCGGTTTATTTTAACGTTGAGTGGACTATTTCTGGGTAATTTATGTCTTCCAAAATAAAGTATTCGGTTTTGTTTAAATTAAACGTGTTACAAAATTTTATGATACAAAGAGTATATAAGTTAATAGATACAGTAATGTTACATGTCACTAAATATCAAAACTATTATCTGTGGTCTGTGGTCGCATGTGAAGTTGGCAACAATAAAATAACTCTCCACCACAGAGACATGTATTCCGCCACAGATCCGTAATCCTTGACACCTAGTTTGTCTAAATCGGTTAACCTAAATCAGAGTTATCCTTATTTTAATAAAAGCAAGTTTAACCTTTCCCCACCACTTTATTTTATGATATAGAGCAAAATACACTATATTAAGGAAAATACAAATTTCGCATAGATTACAATAGCAATATTTAAAATGTCTCTTCACGTGCATATTTTTAAGAATAATTCCGTTTTCTGATTGGCCATCCCAGATGCGCCCCCTAGTGGTCATTTCTCTAACTTGATAATAATTTCCAGCGATTTCTCTTGGAAGATTTTTTTTCCAAAGTTATACAATAAGTGCTGTGAGATACAACCGGTATCCATTCTCAGTTAGCCACCCAGTACATATTTTCCCTTTAAATGTCTTAATATAATAATAATAATAATGAAGCAGCGGAGCACATACACTTATCATATAATATAATATAATGGCTTTATTTAATAAATAAATGGGCGAAGTCTGGCTAAAAAGCCACTCACACTTAACCCAAAAAATTACAGTAATGCTTACAGTCTAGTGATCTATACGAAAAAATAATGATTAATAAATTAATAAATAAATATTTTAATAATAAATTAAAAAGAAAAAAAAATAAGTTACACAACAACAATATTAAATTACCTAAACCTTTTGAATATCTAATAAATATGATTTTAAATGAAATTTGAATTTTTTAGAGTGTATGAATATATATGATTTTAAATCTTTAGTCAAGGCGTTAAATAGGTTGACAGCATTATAGGTGAAACACTTCCGAAACATGGCTGTCCTATGTAGAGCCATAGTAAGAAAAATTTTATCTCTTAAATCCAACCTATATATGTTTTGCCTAAAAATTAATTTTTGTCTTAAATTGGGAGGCAATGAAGTTTCTATAACACGTTTGAGCGACGATAAAAATATATATTTGAAAGTGTTTTCTACCCTTAACCACTTAAGATTTTGAATAGATTGATGGCACCCCCCTGTCGATTTTGTCAAAAATGAAAATGTCTCAGATTGCAACTAAAATATACTTACTGATAGCTTATTTTACTTAGAATCCACTGACAAAAACCGCAGAATGATATCTCTAATAGATTTCAAGCAATTTGAGAAAATGTGCGAACAAATCGCTACATTTAGCAGCGAATATCTCGAGAACAAAATGTGCAAATCTCAAAAACGAAACAGTTTTGTAAAGTACGCGTTTGGGTCTAAAACAGATTATAAAATAATCAAAATCGGTTATCCAAATTTTTTTCGTCAAAAAATTTCCTCGGCATCCCCCTGTCGATTTTGTCAAAAATGAAAATGTCTCGGATTGCAAATAAAATATACTTACTGATAGCTTATTTTACTTAGAATCCACTGACAAAAACCGCAGAATGATATCTCTAATAGATTTCAAGCAATTTGAGAAAATGTGCGAACAAATCGCTACATTTAGCAGCGAATATCTCGAGAACAAAATGTGCAAATCTCAAAAACGAAAAAGTTATGTAAAGTACGCGTTGGGTCTACACATTATAGTTATCCAAAATTTTTTCGTCAAAAAATTTTCTCGGCACCCCCCTGTCGATTTTGTCAAAAATGAAAATGTCTCAGATTGCAACTAAAATATACTTACCGATAGCTAATTTTACGTAGAATCCACTGACAAAAACCGCAGAATGATATCTCTAATAGATTTCAAGCAATTTGAGAAAATGTGCGAACAAATCGCTACATTTAGCAGCGAATATCTCGAGAACAAAATGTGCAAATCTCAAAAACGAAAATTGCTGCTGATACATGATCATATTTACGCAAGTTATACACAAATCTACAGCAGGTATTTTGAATTTTTTGAAGTCGCCTGGCAGCGATACTGTCCAGACCCGGATAATTGACAGAAATGCAATATAATAATCGGGAGAGAACTTGCTGTTGACAGAGTCTCACTCTCATTTCGTGGGATAATAGTTCATATAGCACGTCTTTGTTAATTGTAAAATATGATTTGAAAATTTCATATCTTCATCAAAATAAACGCCTAAGTTTTTGACGGAATCAACAAACACGATGTCCTCATTATTTACAGAATATTATATTTTTGATTTTAAGGTGTCTCTTTTTCTCTTCGGGCAAAAAATTATAGCTTTAGATTTTTTTTGGATTTAGTTGTAAATTATGTTTTTTAGCGTATTGATAAATGTTTTCTAAATTTTTATTTATAATCAAACAAGAATTCGTTATACTATTGCATTCATTGCTATTGAGTATCATCAGCAAAGAACTGAACAGTACTATCTGAAATACATGAGACCAAATCAAAGGTATATATAAGAAAAAGTAAGGGTCCCAGTACAGAGCCTTGTGGCACACCCAAAGAGACTTGAAAGACATCAGATGACTGGTCATTGTACCTAACCATCTGCGAACGATTTGTTGAATATGTTCTCAGAAAATGCAAGGAGATCTCGTCAAACCCAATAAATCTACATTTAAAAAAGTAGAAAAAAGACTCAAAGTCTCGGTTTGGTTTGTTGAGTCTTTTTTCTACTTTTTTAATTTGAACCAGGTCTCTTTGAGAAAAATGGATGCCTTCTTTAAATCTACATTTAGATACAATTAAATTGTGATTTATAGTATCAAAAGCTTTGGTAAAATCAAGCAGAATAAGTGAGGTTGCCATATTGCTGTCCCATGTACTGTAACACTTTCTAAAACCTGACTGGTGGTGGGGCAACAGCGTGTTTTCCCTCAAATATTCGTTGATCTGCCTATATGCGACCTTTTCTAGGACCTTTTATAAAATGGGAGGCAAACTTATTGGACGGAGATCTTCAAAATTTTCGGGATCAACTCTTTTTTGGAAAGGTATTACAACTGCCTGCTTCCATCGTTCTGGAAAATACCCACATTCCAAACATAAATTTACAATATGGCAGATATATTTATCTATTTCCGATAAACACAATTTAAGCATATGTAAAGATACACCATCTAAACCACAAGAATTTGACTTCAACTCATTAAAAATATTTCGAACATCAGAAACTTCAATTAATTTGAAAGTAAAGCTTACATTATTTGTCATTCTATTATTATTATAGTAATGTATTTTTTCAGCACACTTACTATCACTATTTTGAAATATAGACCTAAAGAATCTGTTTATATCATTTACATCACTTAGACGAGACGGCAAATCTATTCTGTTATTAGATTTTTGGATGTTTAAATCTTATGAAACTGTAATTGAAATACCGTATGATCAAAAAAAAATGGCGTCCAGATGGCTTGGAAATGACGATCGATGACATTTCTCATATAATTTTACATATAAAATTACAGCGATCTTCATTTCATAGCCATCGCTGACGCCGTTTTTATTCGATCATACGGTATTAAAATTACATAAATTAATGCAATCGAAATTTCAGTTTAATAAATATAATTTAATATTGCTAGTAAAACATGCAAATATAACAGTTAAATATTTTATGAAAATTGTTTTCCACCAAACAACATACCTATTTTGGAGTAAATTAATTTCCAATAAATTATGAACCAAAATTATTACAATAGCGGATATAATAATTACAGAAGTTATGCTCATTTTTATTTTTATATGAGCCTAGATATAAATATAAAATAATGTATATTTTTTTATTGCCATACTTCTTTTTATAATTTTGAATACCTAAAATTAACAATATGTTATATATTTAATTTGATTATTATATAATGAACCATATACAAAATCTAATAATTTTAGTTTATTGCATGAAAAGAAAACGCAACGTCGAAAGAATGTGAAGTGCTGAGATATAAAAAAGGTACAGAACGTGATATGGGTTAAAGTCGGTTTATTTCATAGGATTATTTGAGCGACGTCACCATTTCTTCTAGGAAATAAAAACAGTAATTCAATTTTATGAAAACAGCAAACCAGAATCTTAACTAATCAACTAGCAATAACGTTTATGTGTTTTACTAATATAATATACAAGTGGAAGCAAATGAAAATTGTTTTTAAATTAAATTTAATTTAAAGATGATACTAAAGATAGGAATCATTATTTTTAAAGGATTATTTATAAATCTAATTATGCTGTAATATATTAAAATATTTAAATTTATATTTAGTTAATTATACGTAATTATATTATATTTTTCATATATCAAATGCGTTCATTTAATATCAAAATAAAACATTAAATTACCACAATACACAAAAACACTTTTACTTTTACACTGGACACGCGTTTCGCTAACCATGTTAGCATCATCAGCAGAAACTGTTAGTTTCTAACCATCTGCTGATAATGCTAACATGGTTAGTGAAACGCGCGTCCAGTGTAAAAGTAAAACTGTTTTGGTGTATTGTGGTGATTTAGTGTTTTATTTTGCTGTGTAACACCAAAGGTTGCAACCCCCAACTGTAATAATTCTTTTAATATATTGAATATAAAAACTTATATACGAATGCGATAGGTTTTAATAGTTATATTATTAATTTATTCTACCGGGTGGTGCATCGTAGTTGGGGACATAGGAAATCGCATACAAATATTAAACTGACTAGATATTGGCTTCCCTGTGAATTTTACAGCCAAGTAGTAAATAGATTTTTTAAAGGTCTGCGTATGCTGAATAGACATCCCAAATTTGAACAATTTTTAAGTAATTTAAGAAACACTGCATCTATTTTTAAATTAAATCTGATGGTAACAACAGGTAATAATGCAAAACCAGGCAAATACCTTAAGTTGTCATGCTATAATATGGTCAATGTCAAATTGTATATTTTATACGTTAGACTTTTCCCTCATTCAAACCAGTTCAAAATTACAAAAACATATTTCGGGGACTCTAAGCGTAAGTATTATAACGCAGTAATGTTGAGTGTACAACAAATTACATTTGACAATGATATAATCATAGGTTGGCAACTTAAGGTATATTGAGATTTGACTGGTTTTGCATTGTTACCTGTTTAGTTTTAATTTAAAAATAGATTCAATTTTTCTTAAATTACTTAAAATCGACTTGACCAAATTTGTTCAAATTTGGCATGTGTATTCAGCATAGACAGGCCTTTCAAAAATATCTTTACGACTTAGCGGTAAAATTAACAGGGGAGCGAATATTTGGACGGTTCGAAATTTATTTCATCATGGGATTTCCAACGACGATCCACCACCCGGTATATTTAAACTTTAATAGTTTGAATCAAACTCAATAAATTCCAAATAAAATAATTATTAATTTAACGATATAATAGACGTTGACTATGATATGATGAATTATATTTATTCTCTAGAAAAACTTCCGCAGAGTAAAATCATTAAACAAGATAATATTAATTAACAACAGTTAATATAAAGACAAGATAATATTAATTTTGTGTTATTTTCTTAATGGGTAATTTATTACAAAAAGCTTTAGTATTTTACATTATCATCCAGGTTACCATTTTACAAATTTTCTTGTTGATTTTTTTTCTCATTAAGAAGGGCCGTCCTTTGCCCGAAACGCTGCGATCTGTAAGGCCTATTGTGTTTGTCCCCTTTCTTATATCTGCAGCCATTCTCTTATCCCTGTACCCTGCACTAACTTATGCAGGTCCTTAACAGGATGAAGCATAGTTTCTCCGGTTCTAGCCTACCTTTAAATAAAAAGGGTATGTGCTCCGCTGTTTCAGAATCTTTATTGCAGTGTCTGCAGCAAAGACTTCCTTGATACAGGTTGAGCTTGTTCAGGTAACACTTGTGCCATGTGTCCTGTCAACAGGCCTGTTGTAATCCGCACTTTATTCCTGCTAAGCATTAGCAGTTCTTTTGCGGTTTTAGAGCTAGTCCCTTGGATAAAGGCCTTCCTGTGCCTGTGCCCCTGTCTGATTCTCCAGTGGACATTCTGCTTTTCCCTGATCTAGAGTTTTAGCGCACTACGAGCCATACATTTGGGTATTCCCAATACTGGCTCTGGACCATGATAGGATGCTGATGATCCTTGCCTCTTGTTGAAACTTAGTAAAAAATGTATTTTTACATATTTATTAATAATTATATATTTTATTTATACAGCTACCGGTTATAAGTATAGACTTGAAAAGGATATTGTTTTGTTAAATTCCATATTTTCACTACTTTACCAAAACCAAACCAAACATAATTAAAATTTGATTTAGTAATTATATTTTGATTACTCATCATTTTTCATGCTATGATAAGCATTTTTTTTTATTTTTTATTAACACTAAAATTGGTAAATAAACTTTGGGATGCACAGATGCACACCAATATCTAACTATATTAGTATAATAAGAAGATTATAAAAACATTATGTTTGAATCAGGCGCTAATAATATATATGTATATATATAGTAATGGGAACGGTCGGTTATTAGGTAAAATATAAGGGAGTACTGCAAAGTTCAATATAAAAATTCTAGGGTTTTTAAATGTCTATTAGCGGGTAGTAAATTTAAGTATACAGGGTCGTAAGTATATCATAAAGTCGTGGCACATCAAAGTTTTATTTTTTAAACTGGAACTCCTTGTATATTATAGCATATTTTGGTTCTTCCTGCAATTCTAAGCAAAAATCGAGATACACACAATGTAACTTAAACCAACTGTTATTGACTTTTGAAAATATCAATTAAACAATTTGATTTAATTAATTTCGATGTGTTCGGTTTCATTTAACGACGCCATTCTGCGGAAACTGTGATACTTAATAATATTTGACATTAGTTTTTAAGTTAGCATTAATAGATGTATAAAATGAGTCTGGATTTCCAGACTCATCCGGAAATTGCAAAATTTTCTTTTAACATTTCAAAATCAGAACTTCATAATTCGGAAATTGTTGAATTTAGGTACATAATCATTTGCGAATTATGAAGTTTTGATTTTAAAATGTTAAACGAAAATTTTGTAATTTCCAGATTTGATATAATCTTATTTTTTTACCTCTATTAATGCTAACTTGAAAACTAATGTCAAATATTATTAAATATTACAGTTTCCGCAGAATGGCATCGCTAAATGAAATCAAGGACATCGAAAAAAATGGAATTCTTAAATCGAATTCTTTAAGTGATATTTTTAAAAGTCAATAACTCGGAAACGGTTGATTTGAGGTACATTATGTGTATCTCAATTTTTGGTTATAATTGAAGGAAGAACCCAAATATGCAAGAGCAAATATGCAAATATGCAGAAGGGTCCATTTAAAAAAAATAATCTTTGATGTGCCACGACTTTATCAGCGACATGACATACTTAAATTATTACCCGCTAATAGATATTTAAAAACCCTATAACTTATATATTTAACTTTTTGCGGTACCTCTTATATTTTACCTAATAAGCGACCGTTCCCATACATATCAGCGACCCTGTATAACACACTAATTCAAATTAATATAAATGTTAAACCCGTATTGTTAACAAGTATCCGGAATTCACTGTGATAAAAACAATTCAACGCGTATGCCTTAAATCGAACACGTTATAAAACAAATGTGCCTTCGTAACGTACCGCATCGCCAGAAGAATCAGCCAATTCAACAATCAATCTTAGAGAATTAAATGCACTTGTTACGTAACAACTTCGGACGGAACTCATCGATCAGACACGGATACGAATCGTTCGTTTAACATGGTCGAATCGAACAAATCGTGCGGGCGGAAGTGCATCCGGCACTCGGACTACTCGGAGTCCGCGGAAAAAGGACTGACGTCCAAACGAAGAAGACATAAAACCGTTCATTTCGGCGATAACTTGCTGCTGCAAGTGTGCACCAATGCCGGTCTCAACTCGCACGTGACCTACACAAAGATGGAGCCGAAAGTGCAGCAACTGTTTAGCTTTATCGAAACAGTTCTCAGCGCTTGGGTAAGTATGAACTTGAAAGTCGCAATTTATACCGTACACCATCTGATTTTATTTCGAATATGTTACCTTTGGCTTGAATTTTTACATGTTCTTCAATAAACTTGTTATGTTTTAAATTTATCTTCAGTTTAATATGGTATCAAATAAATTTTAATACCAACAAAATATTTTAGTTAGACTTAGCTTTTTACAAATAACATAATACTTTTTTTAAGAAATTTGGACTGCTTTAAATATTTATATGTTTATATATACCGGGTGCGTCTCAAAGGTGGCTCACCCCTATAAGTTTTTTATTTTTTCAGATAAAAAAAGAGATTTGGTATGTTAGTATATGACATAAATTAGGATTTATTGACATATTCATTTGTTTTTGGTCACTTTCTGTTTCACCGGAAATGACACCGGAATGCAATTTTTGATTTTTAAATGGCACCCTGGGTATTTTTTTACTTTATTCGATAGAATTATGTCAATTTTTGACATTCTCGCTTAATAAAAATTAGTATTTTAAATTTGAATCTAGAGTGCCATTGCTATGTTAAAAACATTAATTCTTAATCAAGGAGCATTGGTAAAATAGATTTGATCGTCTAATGTTTTTAGTGTCTTGTCCTGGCCGGTTGAAAGATGGCCAAATCGTATTTTTAATCATATCTCAATTTTGTTAAATGGAACGAGGGTGGCTCATTAGCATATTTAGTAAAAGCATTTTTTTACGAATAATTTGAGACCACACACTTAATCACCACAATACACCAAAACACTTTTAATTTTACACTGAACGCGCGTTTCGCTAACCATGTTAGCATCATCAGCAGATGATTATAAACTGAGTTTATTGAGCTATTATAAATGAGTTTATAATAATTTGCTGATGATGCTAACATGGTTAGCGAAACGCGCGTCCAGTGTAAAAGTAAAAGTGTTTTGGTGTATTGTGGTGATTTACTGTTTTATTTTGCTGTGTAACACCAAAGGTTCCAACCCTCAACTGTAACCACACACTTGGTATTTCGAGTCAAATTTTCCTTATGAACCTCATGTTATAATTTCAAATTAACCATATGCGTAAATGTCAAACGTTGACATATGATATGTCATTCTATTCATAGTGTTATTTTCTATCCAATAAAGTAAAAAAAATACCGAGGGTGCCATTGAAAAATCAAAAGTTGTAGTCATTTCCGGTAAAACAGGATGTGACCGAAAACAATTGAATACGTCAATCAATCCTAATTTATGTCATATACTAACATACCAAATCTGTTTATTTAATGAAAAAATAAAAAAGTGAGAGGCACCCGCTATAGGGTCTGGAAATAATGCGTCGGGCATCTGTAACTCCTATAATAAAAAACTTAAAATTTTTGTTTAAGTGTAGACCTAAATTATGTACTAGGATGTATTTCAGGAAGATATTTTAATTTCTACAGAGTGGCTCAAAAAAAGTGTGAGTGCATCGGGATGATTTTTTTTAAATAGAACACCCTGTATATTATTGCATTTTTGGCTTCCTTTCTAATCACTTTACATAATCCTAAAATATTATTACATATGTTTTGACAGTTTCAGATATTAATAAATAAATTTAAAAAAAAACTTTTTTCAACTTTTAAAAAAAAATATTAAAAATACAAGAAATGCCTTGAAATCAAAACTATACTATGCATTTGCTATAGTTGGTCTCTACATACTTTCCTATAAATATCGTAATTTTATACTGTACAGGGTGTTCATAATTCTATGTCAAATATAATTTATCATTTCATTATTTCTAAGATATAAAATAGTTTTTCTTATTTTTTTTAACAGAACGTCCTTTATATTATTCCATTGTTAAATGGGGAATTGAAAAATGAAATAAATTTGTATTTAATGTATTTCAAAATTTTTAACGGTTTTGCGGATATTCGTAATATTATATTACATATGGTCTTCGGCTGTAAAGCTTCATTGAACCTTGCAATTAGTGGAATAAATTAGTGGTTTCAATTCGAGTAGAAGTTTGTTCCTCTAATTTGCATGTAAGCATTCAGAACGTCAAAATTACTGATAGGAATTTTCAATTAGTAGAAAAAGTTAACACACCTTTAACTTTTCCACTAATTATTATACTTCAAAATTTGCGAGGAGTGTCATTTTCGCCTTTGATTGTCATCCGTCAAAAAAATGTGGTTAAAAATCAATAGTTTATTGTTTTATAAGCTAAATATTAGGCATTCTCTATGGATACAACTGATTACCGCAAGCCGCTAGGATATTCTATTAATTTTAATTGTATTTATTCTATTAATTTTAATTGTGATATTGTGAATGATCGTAAACTAAAAAGTATAAAGTGTAATTGAAACCAATAATTTATTCAACTATTTGCAAAGTTCTGAATAAAGCTTAAGTTTTTATCAAAGCTACCTAATGATTTTAACATTGGAAATGTTTATGTTCGTATATGGGGGCCAAATTTCGAGTTTTCTTTCAAGGTCGTCAGCAACGGTGTCGCACTAGCCGCACAGTCAACCAAATTAAAGCATCAAAACTTTGTCGCGTGATGCCTAATTTAGGTGAACTGGTCTGGACAGCACGATACTCTCAGCGATATACGAGGTTTAATTTTATTAGTCCCGACGATATTACTTGACGACTGTGCTACGGGGGGCGATTATAAAATTGAGTAGATTGATATTGATATTTGCAAAGGTTACAAAACAGTACTATTTTCGTAATTTTTGATTTGGGTTTTGATAATTTATTTATGTTGTTTGTAATGAAACGATATTTTTATTTAGGTATTGATATATTTCAGAAAGGATTTAAGGATTAAAAAATATATTATATTTACTTAATTTCAAGGTATCTGCATGAAAAATCATAACGTTAATTATATTTTATATGTGGTGTTATCATTTCCAATGTCTCTGATGGTTGCAGCGATTGCGAAATCTGTGAGTTTTTTTCTGGTATGAGTCATATATAATAAAAAAAGGCGAATATTTGCAAAACCGCTAAAAATTTTAAAATACAACAAATATATTTTTTAATTCTCCATCTAACAGAGATAACATACAGGGTACTCTATTAAAAAAAACAAATAAGTATATATATTTTAGAAAGTTTGACATAGAATTTTGATATGTTTTAAAATTACGATATTTATAGCAAAGTAAGTACAAACCAACTGTAATAAATATCTAGTATTGTTTTGATTTCAAGACATTTCTTGTATCTTTAATAATTTTTTGAAAAAGGGCTCAAATATTTTTTTTATTTATTTATTAATATTTCTGAAACTATCAAAATATATTTAATAAAATTTGGGAGCTACAGATGCCCGGCGCACTATTGCCGGACCCTGTTTAATATCACATAAATGTGGTTACTACAAACAATATGCCAAAAATATACAACAAAACAACAAACAATTACTTAAAAATATGTTTAATAATCTTCTATTAATTGGATTCAAAGGCTTATGAACAGTACAGTATTCCAGTGTAGAATATTAATTAGTGATACTTTGTATTATTTGAATAAATGTTAAAATATTACCCTTGAATAAGATTTATCTTTATTCATTAAGTGTTTATGGTAATTAATTATACTTATTTAAAAAATAATCTTTTTTGATACCTACATCTCATTAATACTTTTCTAAAAGATAAATCATTACCGAAGTCTTATATTGAATGATTTAATTTTCTTAAGTAAATATTTATTTACCTTGGTATCTTGCTTAAATGAAACCTGGTTATAATTAATTATAACTTTATAAGTAAAATATTTTCAAATTATCAAAGGAGTTGGACAATTTAGTAATCAATTTAGTTAATGTAATTTACAACAATAACTTTATTTAGTAAATAACGCAAAATTCAGGATTAATTAATACGCCAAGGGATATTTTATATTATCAAAAATGCAATATAAAATTTTATTGTATAATATATTAATTATTATTTTAATTCAATTTTTTAAATAGTATTTCGGTAAATCGAAGACACAGTAGAATTTAGTATTTAATTATTTTCTAAAAATTGGGAACAGTTGTATTCCTAATAGATGAAATGTAAAATTGTGAGTAAAATTGATGCTATATTCAGTTTTTTGTAACATAACAGTAATTTACTATCGTATTTTACCAAAATTTATACGTGGCAAATTTATAATACTCATTCTTCATTTAAAATTCAAATTTAGGAATGATTACTTGGTTATATAATTAATAACAAAACCTCATATTTTTTAAATCGTTGTTTCTTAAGTCTCATTCAGAAATTCGAAATTAGTAAAACAAATTAGTGGCTTCAATTAGCATAGAAGTTTGTTTCTGTAAATTCAATGTAGGTAAGCAGGTAAATTCAATGTATGTAAGACCGTCAAAATTAGTGGTGGTAATTTTAAATTAGAAGTTAAGCTTTATTCAGAACCTCACAATTAGTGGAATAAATAAATTAGTAGTTTCAATTACACTTTATACTTTTAGTTTACGATAATTCACAATGTTTAAAAAACACAATTAAAATTAATAGAATATCCTAGCAATATCTTGCATTAGCCAGTTGTATCCATAAAGAAAGCCTAATATTTAGCTTATAAAACAATCAACTTTTGATTTCACTTGACGGAAGATAATCAGAGGCCAAAATGACATTTCTCGCAAATTTTGAAGTATAATAATATCGGTGGCTTCCCGTAAGAGATGGGTTAAGGTGAAGAATTTGTTTCAAACAATTGAAAAACAACTTATATTATTAAACGGTTTAAAACGTTCTACGTCTTCCGATGCCATCTCTCCATGCTTGTCTGTCTCTCCATGCACCGTCTCCGAGAGATCTTTCCTCCATAAACGTATCAATCCCTTCCTGCCAACTTCTTCTCGGTCTACTCGGTTTTCTTCTTCCTGCAGGTTTCCAGTTTATAATTTGCTTTGGGATTCTTATTTCTGCCATTCTTTGGACATGTCTGTACCATATGAGTTGACTGTTCTTTATGTCGTCCACTATCGTATGTTTAACTTCCATAATCTCTTTTATGCGTTCATTAGTTATTCGCTCGAGTCTTGATTTGCCTGCTGATCTTCTCCAAAAATCCATCTCTGTAGCTTCCAAAAATCCATCTCTGTAGCTTCCAGCATTCGTTTTGTTGTTTCCTTAATTGGCCAGACTTCACAGCTGTACGTGGTTATACTTTTTATGATGGTATTATATATTAGAGATTTGTTCTTGTTCTTTATGCTTCTGTTCTCTGTGGGATACTGTTATCCCATTCAATACCGTGATAGCATTCCTTCCAAGTTGGTTTCGTTCTTTAATTGCTGTATCCAACAGTCCATCATTTGTGATTTGCATACCCAAATATTTGTATTTTGTGCAGCACTTAATTTTCTTCCCTTCTTCTAGTATTAGATCTTGTTGTTCTCCTCCGATACACATATATTCTGTTTTGTTAGTATTGATCTCGAGTCCCCATTTCTGATATTCTTCTATAAGCTTACGTGTCATATAATTTATGTCATCGTAATCTTGTGCTATGATCACCTGATCGTCCGCGAAGCAAAGTGTGTAGAGCATGTTATCCCCTATGGGTACCATATTTCTACATTTTTGCTTCCAACCTTTGAGAACTTGTTCGAGATATATCTTGAACAGTGTTGGTGAAATACAGCACCCTTGTTTCAGACCTTTGGTTCCATTAAATCCTGTTGTTAACTTTTTTGCCGACTTTTATTATAGTTTTTGTTTGTTTATATAATGCTTTCACTGCTTTTATTAGCTCTACATTTATATTGGTTTTTTCCATAGCTTCCCAAAGTCTCACAAGGGGAACGCTGTCGTATGCCTTCTACAGGTCCACGAACACAAGATGTAGCTCTTAATTTATATTGCTCTTTTTACTTATTACTTGAGTGACTGTAAATAATCGATCTTCGTCCTTCCGTCGATCGTTCGTCGATCTTCCGGCTCTAAATCCTGCTTGTTCTTCGGCTTCTATTTCTTGGTATTCGTTTTCGATCCTATTTCTCAAAATTTTTCCATATATTCTACTCACAGTGGCTGTTACTGATATTCCCCTGCAGTTTTCGCACTTAGTACGATCTCCCTTTTTGTATATAGTTGAGAGGTAAGCTTCATTCCATTCTTGTGGTACATCCGTTCCGTTTATGCAGTCCTGGAATATTTTCCTTAAGTGTTCGTACAGTTTTTTCGGTCCTGATTTAATTAACTCTGCCGGTATATTTCCCGGTCCGGGTGCTTTACGATTTTTTAGTGAGGTACATGCCTGAATTACTTCGTCCATTGATATTCTAATCGGGGATCCCATTGTTCTTATATTTGTCGTCACGACAGGGCAGTCCATAAATTCGACTCTATTTTCCGTCATAAGATTTTCCATCTATTCTTCCCATTTTAGTGGTGTAATCGGGGAGATGATTTCTTTGCCTTTTCCCTTTCTGACATTTTTTATAAATTTCCAACTTTCTGTCCTTCTTCTACCTCCTATATATGTGTTTAGTTGATTACACTTTTTTTCCCATATCAGATTTTTCTACTGGCATATTTCTCTTCGTACTTTAGCTTGGGCTTTTTTATATATTAGTTTGTCTTTGACCTTCTTGGTGCTCAAGTATTTTGTATATTTGCGTCTTTTATCCTCTATAATATCCTGTATATCCGTGTCCCACCAGTAAGGCTTCTTTTTCCTTTCATTATTGTCGATTGTACCCAGGACCTCAGAAGCTGCTTTGTGTATGCATTCCTTGAATAATAATAATGTTTTTCCAGAGTTTCGAAACGTTGTTGTTGTAATTTTTCCTCTAATCTTTTTCTGTATAACATTTGCATGCTGGGATCCTCGAGCGCTGTTAAGTTGTACTTTCTCTCTTCAATTTCTTTCGTTACATTTTCTATTTCTTTATATTCTATTTTTTCTCGTTTATATGGTAGAAATATTTTCGCTTTTAGGAGGTGGTGGTCGCTACCGCATATCGCCCCTCTATATACCCTTACGTCTTGAATCTGTATTTTTGTTTTTTGTTTAGTAATTACGTAATCTATGATAGATCTTAATTTTTTTGTGTCTTGTGTCCACGTATATTTGTGTATGTTACTGTGTTGATAAAATCCATTGAGAATTCCTTAAGTTATTCTGTTTGCACATGTCAATTAGTCTTTCTCCATTGTTGTTGAGCGTCTCTTCTCCATATTTTCCTATAGTAACATCATTATCACTTTTTCCGGTGCGGCTATTTAAGTCCCCCAACAAAAATTTTTCTCTCGTTTTTCCGATTTTTATAATCTCATCATTCAACTGTTAGAAGAATGTATCTTTTGAAGCAGTTGGTGAATCATCATTTACTGCGTATATTCCAATGATTGTTAATGTATATCCTCGAATATTCACATTAAAAAACAACTTGCAGGACTTAAATTTATTAATCCGAAAATTTATAGCACAAATTTAACATTATACCAATGATTAAAAGTCACCTAATAATTAAAAGAATAATAAAGAAATGTCTAATATTTAAAGAAAAAAAATGTGTCTAAGTATTTTAGAAGAATTACCTGAAACAACTGCTTTCAAGCCCCTACATAAAAATGCCATCAGAAAGTTCTCGGGAGACCAAAGACCGTACAATATAGACTGCGGTTTATCTTAATACTTTTAAATTTAGTCGGATTGCTTGAGAGAAGGGCTCCACTCGACGCCCATATAAATTCATGTTTTACAATTCAACCTCAAGATACACGACATTACCACTTTTATATTACATTTGCCTTCGCAATACATATTCTGTCTTATCTTTTTGACGTTTTGTACATCTCAAGATATCCAAGTCCCTCTCTGATTTGAAATATATTTTTGAAATTGTCTTTGAATATTTTTCTCGAGAACCTACAGATTGGTGAATATTTTAACAGTATATATTTTGTGCAAAATAAAAAAATACTATTGAACTTTATTGAAATTTGAAGATATATATGGAAACCAAAACTTCTGTTTTCTTAACAATAATTGCGAAAACAAATATGTAGAAACCTTTTTTTTCTAAGGCCAGTATTTTATAATCTTATTTTTTTCTAATATTCACCCTAATTTTAATAAAAAAATAAAAAAAAAATTATATGATTAAAAAATATATTTAATTAAGAAGAGTATTTTTAACATTGTTGACAGATCCATTTAAATTATAATAAAAGATTATACCTAAAATATATCTAAATTAAAACTAGAATTTTAATCATTTAATTTTTTCTTGTGTAGTATAACAACCCAGAGTCGTTCAACAAATTTGAAGAAGGTAATATTTTGGCCAACTATATAACAAAATATTTAAATGAAATAGAGGAACCTACGTTGTGTTAAAAATATTTTATATCATGATTACCTCAGATGCGCTCGACAGAAGAAATATTAAGAAAATTTGAGGAGAATAGTTTATTAAATGAAATGAAAAGAGTGCCTTACTTGTAATATATTTGAATATTACTTATTGTAGAATAAATGATGAAATCAAATTGTTAGTTTCTAAGTGTAAAATACCTTATTTATATATTAAGGAATGTGGTTTGATAGTTTATAAATATATGTAAAACTTGAGAATAAAGGACTTCACTTCTCGGTTGGCTTTCGTTTTGCAAGCCGAAAACTAACTGATTCCGTAGCTGAGTTTCTAGATTTGATTCAAAATTGCAATACTTGGATAATTTCCAATACTAATATTTTTCTAATATTTTTTGCAATACTTGGATAATAATATAAAATAATATATATACTTATTTGTTTTTTTTAATAGAGTACCCTGTATGTATGTAGCAATTGTCTCACCACTTTATTGTTTTCTTGTCTGAATTTATACCTTTCTTCTATTTCAGATGGTCTGGGTTGTAGATAATTTTCCATTAATTTAATTAAATCGCCGAAAGCCATCTCTTCTGGTAATACCGGACTACACAAGTCAACCATCAACTCAAATGCTTCATCACCCACTACAGTTATTAAAATTGCAGTTTTTAGATTTTCTTCCACTTTATTTACTTTAAAATATTGGCAGATTCTGGTCACAGAAGAACTCCAATTACTTTCACCCATTCTGAATGCTTCTAATTTCCCAATTGCCATTTTCTTCAAACTTAACTTCACTTAATAATTTATTTATTGGTTTCGTTTACCGACTGCGCCAGTGTAAAGTACTTAGGTTTTATAATTTATATATTTATTAATTTAGATATATTTAATAATATAACGAAAGCCAACTGAGAAGTGAAGTCCTTTATTCTCAAATTTTACATATATTTATAAACTATCAAACCACATTCCTTAATATATAAATAAGATATTTTACACTTAGAAACTAACAATTTGATTTCATCATTTATTCTACAATAAGTAATATTCAAATATATTACGTTACTCTGCCTGGAATTCACAAGTAATATAGCACGGCAGAGAAAACCTTAATCACTATTCCAAAGAATCCAATTATGCTGTTCTGAACTTTTAAGAAAAGAGTAATAGTAATAAAATAAATACTGTCCTCATACCAAGGTTTGAAGTTTAATATACTTAAAACATTCATAACTAAAGAAATTTTGTTAGTTATCAGGTCCCCACCTGGAGGTACTGAGATCCCTGGATTCGGCTGGCTACTCAGCTATAGTTGAAATGTTTGGTGCCAATATCTTTAGACTATGAGTTGTACCATTCTTTGGTTTTGACTGCTCACTTGTTTGCTAATATATTCGTCCAGGTACGGTTGCAAATTAACCATTGCATTTAATTTTAAACTAGAAATTATTCACAGCATAAATCGAATCCATTAAATACATACACATGTTATTTAATATAATTCTCATGTGCAATAAATCAGGAAAAGCTTTGACACAGAATATTACAACAGAAAAATACAATATATAAGGAAATTAAAATAACTTCCATTGCACATCATAATACGACCACTAGCAAACTCCATAAGACGACGCATGGTGTCATTGATGACGTGCAACGGAAATTGTTCCAATTTCCCTATATGCTTTAGTTAACGCTAGTTAAATAATGAGAGAACATTTACTTTAACTTTAATAACATTCTTTTTCTCCCTTAATAACATTCTCCAAATCAAGCCAAAATAACATCAATGGGTCTCGAAAGATTCGAAAAAAATTGGTCTAAAAGTTACGTAACACCTATTATCTCTATCCGTTGTCTGATTTCTCTCTCTTTAGTTTGCTTATAAATATTTTAAAAATTAATAATTATTTAAGTGAACAGTGTCTTAAAAATGAATGTTTTGTAATAAACTTTTCTTTATTGTATATTTGTATTATTTAAAGGTCAATAACTAAATACTTTTTTAGTCGTTAAAAATTATTATTCAAATGGTGTACGGGTAAATATTAATATACTACATTATTCGATTTTAAATGATACTTAGTATGTATTTTTTAGGTTGCCGAAGAAGGTCTCACGTCTCAAGGAGAATTCAGCGAAATGGACGAGAAAGAAATGCAGCGAATGCGTTACAAAAAACAATGTAAAAAAGTTAAAAAATTAGACATCCGCCGTCTTGTTACAGAAGTGGCGAGACTTGACGGGACTCATTTTCTTGGAAACCTGAGATATCGTCACATTCACTGGAATGGAAAGCCGGATTCGGAAGGGTGTAATGCTTTGTTTCTACAAAAGGTATTGAGAATGTTCAGAATTTGTTTGTCGTAAGATGATTTATGATTGCCTAACAGGCAGTAGAAATATTATAGCAGATCTTTGGATTTAGAACGGGCTACATTGAAATATAATAACATAGCTTATTATGATTGAAATATTATAAAGGGTTCTCCAAACTGTATTCCGGCACTAGTAAAAATATAAAGTTCTTATAAATGTATGTCCTAAAATACTTAGTTTCGGAAATATAGGGTGTAGAAGTTTCATTTTTATTTCGATTGTTTCCAAATAACTTATGAAGTAACATTAATATTTGGGTGAAAATTGGTGTCTGGGAGTTTTTTGACATGAGAAATTTGATTTTGATGTCAAAATAACTCCTATTTGTAGAGGGCGACACCTACATATCTTTTAACAGTTTTGAACGTTAATAACTTTTCGAAGAGTAATAACTTTTTGAAGAGTAATAACCAACCGACCTGTGTAAAAATACTGAGTCAAAAAATGTACATTTACGACGTTTTTTACGTAAAAAAGGTCTCTTGGTAAAAATCGTTCCGAGTAAGTGTTCTCGAGATATTTGGGATCGAAATTATCAATACCTGTCATCATTAACATCAATTAAACTTGTTGCCTATAAATAGTTATTGGACTGAAATCATAAATTTGAAATATCTTTGTGTCGAATGTTCAACAGAAACTGTTTTATCATTTTTTCGCAGAAACATGTATGATTAATCTAAAAAAAAATAAAAAATTTCCAAATTTAATTATTTCAGTCAAATCAAAAACTATCTCAACGCGAGGGGTGTCTCACTATTGGAATTACATGTACATTTTCTTGGCAGTCGCTGGCAGTCATTGGCAGTCTTACGGCAGTCACCTATATAATTACATGGCAGTCATAGGCAGTCTTCTTCGCAACCATTGGCAGTCGCTTGCAAGTAACATGATATTTTGGCAGTACATGTACATTTTTCACCCAAGTGAGACACCCCTCGATTCAACGTGTTTATTTTTTGCGAGTAATGACATGTATTGACTATTTCCATTCGAATTATCTTGAGAACGGTTGCTCGTAGCGATTTTTACCAAAAAAAGTCACGGAAATGTATATTTTTTCACCTAGTAGTATTATGCAGGTATGGACGAAAAGCTATTACTCATAAAATTAATTGAAACACATGTAGGTGAAGCCCCCTATAAATAGGAGTCATATTGACATCAAAATTAAAATGTCTCATGTCAAAAAACTCCCAGACACCAATTTTCATCCAAATATTGACGTTACTTCAAAAATTATTTGGAAAAACTCGAAATATAAATGAAATTTCTACACCCTGTATCTCCGAAAGTAAGCATTTTAGGACATACATTTGTTACGGGCGAGAAATAGTAGGAAATGCTCGGTTCAGTAGGGTGAGTTATTTTATAGGAATAGTGGGCATCCACCTTTATTCCCATTCTGGACGCGTACTTGGTGGTTTTCGTAATAAATTGAACACTGGAGAATAGCGCGCGCTCGTGGTGTACACACTACGTACTCGACCGATCTTGTCTGTCTGCGTCTCGCTGAGTACGTACCGACTTACAGCGCTTTCAGATGGAGCGAGCCGTCCGCGCCGATGTTTTTTCAAGATAGCTCATCCGGATGGAGCATACGCGACCCATGTGAAATTATTTATTTAAACTCATGGAACTCGCGGACGGTACGCGCGGACGCTCCGCTCCATTTGAAAGCGCTGTTAGGTTTTTCGCATAGACAAAGAGGAAAAATTAAAAGACTGCCAGAAGACATACGACGCGCAGGCAAATGTACCTGTAGCGCATCGGCGCAAGTGCCGAAATACGTCCATCTAGCTATCTGTGTTTCGACACTAGCCCGTTAGTCTTAGCATATTCAGAAAGAACACGCTAACCTCCAGCGTTGCCAATTTGTGGGGAATGCCCCAAATTTTGGGGAATCCGGAGCCGATTGGGAGTTTTGTGGGGATTTAGCAATAGGGGGCGAAAATAAGGGGAGTTTCAACATTTTATTGCTGATTGAAAATGGCGTAAAATTTTTAGCTGTAAAAACGGAGCGGGACGATATATCTTTCCCAACTTAAAAATTATAATCTGCTTTTTACGTGTGCTTCCCTTTGCAAATGCTTTAGTTGAAAGAAAATTTAGTGACCTCAAATTATTTAATGACTACTAGGGAAGGGATTAAAAACAAGGAGGTAATTTACAGTTTAATCTCTCTAACATATATAATAAATATTGTATTTTTATTAAAATTATTTTTTTTTGTTAAAATAATCATATGGGGAATTTTTGGTGAATCGGGACATTTTTCTCCCCAAATTGGCGAATTTAATTTAGATTTTTGGGTAGTTTAGAAAATTGACATTGGCAACGCCGCTAACCTCATTCTTTTGTTTGTTGTTTGTTCAAAAAGCGGCACGCGGCGTAGTACAAGGTTTGATCATTTTTTAAGAAATTTTTGATTGTTAATTTTATTTTTCTGCAAACTAAACAGTTGTTTTTTATTAAAAAATAGCAAACAAAGGTAAGAAAGGTAATGTCCATGCCTAAGTTTTTATTTCACTGACTATTCTTTCTAGAAATTATACCATCCAGCCCTCCTATTTAATTATTAAATGAAAGTGTGAAAGAGATATCAAGGGCTATTCTGTTAAAATATCATCCGACCAGTCTAGGCCCTGTTGTGAACCAGAAGGTCTGCTAAGTTGGATGTTGGATATAGAATGGAAGGAATATCATGGCCGAGAACAAGGCATAATTGTATGTCCCTTGATGTAGGGGGTAGGTTTGTTTCTAATAGGCAGTAAAACCAAAAATTCTACTGTGAATCTTCATATTCTAGGCCTGTAAAGATAAATAATTCCTGGAGCCATCTCGAGGTATAGTACTCAAGTCGGAGCGAATCAATTGATAGCACGATGAAAAGAAATAATAGCCATCATAAAACTGTAAATATGTATATAACTAGTACAATGTAGCTATTTAACTGTAAGTACAATGTAGCTAGATATTTAGTAGAATAGGGGTATTATAAATTAATACAAAATACAATAATTGGTCATTCTTTCCATTCCCATTCAATTCTTCCCATTTAATTGTTTCCCATAAAAAAAGGAAAATTAAAATTAAGAGTGCCCTTAACCAAAAATAGTGAAATAAATGGAGATAGTCAAATTTTATATTAGCGTGTAAAGACTTTGAATAAAAAGGTGTAGAAGGATTATAAATGCTGTATTTATATCCTTTAACATCATGATAATATAAAAATTGAGTAGGTATCTCCATTTATATCACTGTTTTTGGTTAGGGGCACTCTTAGTTTTAATTGCCTTAAAAATAATAAGTATAATAATAATTTAAACCTCCCGCTCTTTCATAGTTCGTACCTGTAGCCAAGTAGAGGGCGCCAAAAGCGCAATCTCCCAACATTTTACCACGCGATTCACCACTCTCTAAACTATTAACTTTCTCTATGGTTTTTCGGGTGAAGGTTGGGAGGAAGGGATAGGATCCAACAACATTAAACAGCGCTTTCAGATGGAGCGGACCGTTCGCGACTTCAAGCAACTACCATGAGTTTATATGAACAATTTCACATAGGCGCGTATGCTCCGTCTGACGGCTATATTCAAAAAACGCGACGGACGGTCCGCTCCATCTGAAAGCGCTGTTATAAGAACTTTTTGCTTATTTTTATCTAGAGAATATTATTTTTATCTACCGTTCGGGCTACCCTGTATAATAGAAGGCGTAATCATTACTTTTTATTAATATAAAATATCGAGGGTATATTATTAAAAATGATAAATACAAAGTACTAATAATTATTTGCTAACATAATATGCTAAATAATGTTTTAACTAACTAAATAATGTTTTAACTACTAATGTAATATATTAAATAATATGTATTAGCAAATACACACTATGATCTCTTCCACATCAGATTTTCTATTTGAGATTTCTACATTTTTTTTGTAAAATAGTAAAATATGACAGCAATAACAGAGTATATTTTAAAACTATTTGCATATAGAGGGTATTCCTTAATGGCATGCTAATATTTAGTTTGTTGATTCTTGGAGCTATTTTAAGAAACAAACATTATATGAATGTATGTCCTAACCATCTTAACTTTTGAGGAACCGGGTGGTAAACTTTTCTAAAAAAATATTTTAATTCGTAATAACTCTGATGTAATTATAGATATTTTTGTGAAACTTGTTACACTTCTACTATGCATCAAAATAATATAAATAACTTAATTTATTTTAACCAGTGGCGTCCATTAAAAAAACATTGTAAAGAACTGTTTAATAAAATACTCTCTAATATTTTTATAATTTATAAATCATAATAGAATAAGAATACAATACCATCTATGTGAAATAAATCAATGAAGATATGAATTGGCTATAATAAGTTTTCGAAAAAAAAACATATTATAGGTTTGAATTTGCTAGTTTTCCACTATTATCCGTTTGATTTCAATGGATAATTAAATTGATTTCCAGTGAATATAATTATTACAAATAAACGTGCAGGACGTGAGCTGTTAACTTCGAAAGATAACGAAGTTCTAAACCTAATTTATATAAAAATTAATTGTCTATATATATTTGGCTTTTGTAGATTTTTCTGATATTTGAACAGTTATTCTTTTATTCGAGTCGGAAGCAAATCCAACAAATCAAAGAATAAAATCGGTCCAGTCTAGAGTTCCCAACCATTCCCTATTCCAGAGGACAGTCCTCTTTTTGATCTCACTGTCCTCTTTTCCCTAGTTTTTCCAAGCATTGAAAAAGTCCTCTTTTTTATATACCAAACTCATGTTTACTTACTGTTAGCTTATGTTTTGAAAAAAAAAGTTTAGTTGAAAGGATTTTGAGTATAAACATTTTTAAAAAAGTAAAAAAGGCCATCAATCGCATACTGTTTACATAACTGTTTGCTAAATTCTAGACATTTGGACGAGGTTTCAACAACATGTTTCGCTTGTACCACTTTTACACTCTCGTCCAGATAGGAACTATCGAAAACAGGAAATTGCCATCCTATCCGATAGTCAAGCAACACTTAACACGATCAACTCAGTAACCATCAATTCGAAGTTGGTCAAAGAATGCCTAGAGAAGCTCAACAAATTAAGCAAAGAAAATAAAGTCCTCCTACTCTGGGTGCCTGCTCACCAAGGGATAGAAGGCAATGAAAAAGCAAATGATCTAGCTAGAAAAGGAGCGAACACTCCACTAACTGGACCAGAACCGTTCTGTTTTCCAAACGGGAACCAACTGAAAGCGGAACTGAAGAATCTGGAAGACACCATCCGTAACTTGGAATGGGTGTCCTCCAACGGTCTAAGACACTCGAAAAAGTTCCTCAGAACTTATGACCGAGAAAAATCAAAGGTTTTCCTTGATTTAAGTAAAAACAATCTTCAGATTGTCACGGGGTTTCTAACAGGACACTGTCTGCTCAACGAACACCTCAGTAGGTTGAAACTGAGAAACAACGGCGAATGCAGATTTTGTGGGGAAAATGGGGAAACACCAGAACACCTTATCACTGAGTGTGCCGAGACGACGACCATTCGTGCCATGAACCTTGGTACGTCTGATGTCGAGGATAGAGAGCTGGCCTCTGTAGAGCCGTCGCAGATACTGGCTTTTGTTCAAGCCCTGAGACTGTATGATGAGTTATAACTCGTTATAACTCAAGAAAGGGGAACACACAATAGATCTACAAGGTCGCGATGATTAACTCCCCTCCTAAACATTCTACATTCTACACTCTCGTCCTCTATTTCTTATATTTAAAGTTGGCAACCCTAGTCCAGTCATTCTTGTGTCAGACATGGTGGTGTAACTAGCCCGACTTTCTTTTATTCATTTAGATTACGTTAATTAATCTTTGGTCAATAAAATCTCAGAAATGAAGACTTGAAATCAAGACTGAGCTAAGTGAATTTTTTTAAAATCACTTTTTACTTGAAATCAATGCTAAAGTGCCATGTGCAATACCTTATAAAATGGGCTATGCGACCAACATCTTGGAACTACTTTAAATTTAGCATCAAAGATGTTGCACTTATCAAGTTTCGCCCATGATCTAATGAAATCAGTGCTACGTGCCACTACTACAAATGGCACATACATCAATCTTTAGTTTAGCTCAGTTATCTATGTGTTTATTGCTGTCACTTTATCAAATTTTATGTTGTGTTAACGTTTCAATTGGAGACTTTTATTTTGCTTGTTTATAACAGAAGGTATCAAAATTGAAAAGGTATAATTGATCTCTCAAAATTTTAATTTTAGTACTTAGCCTGGTTTTATTTCTAGTCTTCAAATGATGAAAAAAGATAATTTATATAACAATTTCCTGTAAGTAAATATTTTGATAATTAATTTCTATGTTTAAAATGCTTAATGCTGTTATATCTATTAGTTATTCAAATTTCAATAATCAAATCGAAATAAAAACACAAATTATTATTATCAGTATAAATAAATTTAAACTAATTCAAAATGATTTTAGTGTAAGTCGATGTTTTGATTGTAAATATTGCTATTCAAACAGAGTGCGAATATGTAAACAAGAAGTTCAATTTTATTTTATCCCAAATATATTATACGATAATTATAAGAACAAACGACTTACCTGTAGGAAGTTCGTTCTGAATTATATGAGTATCCTCGTCCAAATAGATATACACCCGTAGTATCATTATCCTACTTTATCGAGCACATTTTATTTCCAATTACGTAAAGAATGCATTTTTTGTTAGCCATAGGCCTTAGTCATCCGTACCCGACCGTCAGCATCCTCATAACATTATTTTGCTTTTAAATCAAAAAAGAATTTCTTGGGAGGGCTAGTATCAGTGGGGTCGGGACCTATCTATTTGGACGAGGATACTCATATAATTCAGAACGAACTTCCTACAGGTAAGTCGTTTGTTCTTATAATTATATTTCGTATCCTCGTCCAAATAGATATACACCCGTAGATGTTGAAAGAAAAGAAATTCTTTTGTGGCATATTTTGCTATTTTTTACAACAGGTAATGTAAAAAATACATAATCGTATAGCATAACTATAAACGTATATTTAAATATAATATGTCAAACGCACAAAACAAAAATATATATAATCTACATCTACATACTTATTATTATAATATATAACAAAATAGAAACAAAAAATTAATGTAATATAATATGCATCACATAATTATGACTCTAAATTAGTATAAGTAATTAGAAAAATATAAAATATAGTTATTAACATTAACAGAATAAAGAGCACCTTACTAGAGCAGTTTATAATGCACTTACTTCCTGCCTGTTTCTATAAAGTTAATTTTTTCTTTATTCAGTGGACGATTATAAAATGTTTGAAATACTTTTGATTTTGAGAATGGTATTCTTTATTTGATCAATATATTATTTGATAAATATAATATATTTTTTATATCTGTATTCTTTATTTGATCAATATTAAATCCCTTTCTGTAGGCCGCTGAAGAGGTCGCGTCCTAATAGGGTTCCCAACTTGAGCATCGGCGATTCCGGGACAATTATTTTTAAGCTTTTAAATAATTGAAACAAAATATTAAATATTAGAAATTAAAATATATTATGTGTGTAGTACACACTTTTTTAGTTTCCAGGTCCCGGCCAAGGCAAAACTTTCGCCGGGACAAACTTTCTGATTCCTGGTTAATCCCGGTTAAACCGGGACGGTTGGGAACTCTACGTCCTAACCTAACCTAACCAAACTAGTACTATGAGTACTAAACAATTTTGTGTTGATTCCACTTTCGTTTAACACCTCTTTTATCCAGCGACTTATAGACTGAAAACTTGCCACCTTGTGGGGTTTTTTATCAGTAAGAAAAATATAATTCCTTCCCCTCTTAATGATTCAGTTCTTTTTAGGTAAGCTTCTAAAGTGCTGGCAACACAAAGTTCAGGGCTGTCGCTAAATTTGTTTAATTTTAAAACGGGTTGCTCTCTATTGTAATTCGAAGTTTTTAAGATATCTGTAACATAAATCTTAATAGAAAAGTCTTCTACTTTATATTTTTTAGAGAAATTTTTGACAGTGTCTGAAGTCTCTGTCCAATTGCAGGAATTAGGAGAGTAGCAAGGGTTTTTTTTTCTATTAGTATATGATATTCTTGGTCTCAAAAACCTCTAGCGTTTAAATAATTACAATAGGTACCCTAACCCGATTTTGATGCATCAATAACCTAGTAAGTAAGAGTATATTTACGAAGCATGACATTTTGACCTGCACATTCTATGTTTCTGAGCAATCAGTCGTAAACTTGAACACAAAGAACGCGTTATAATTTTCATTATTTTCCTTAAGGGGTTTGTATTTAGCTCATTCAAGTCTCTTAGTATCTATAAAGCGAGCTGTATTTATCTGCGGGACAAAAAGAAATTAAAGTGCCTATAAGTTGCGAACAAACCATATTATATTTAGTATGGATACATACTATCTATATTTTTTTGAAAATTTCAGCACTAACTTTTTAATCTTACTTAATCTCTTTGTGTCTGTAGGATACATTTCCATTAATTTTGTATTTAAGATAAAATCTAAATATGAAATTTCTTGAGCAGGCGTGAAGATACCTTTTTTTATTGTATGTTATTTTTTAATTTATATTTATTTCCAGTACATTCCGCCAAATGTTTGTCTAATGAAAGAACAAGATAGTTTATTCGCAAAAAATGTTTTCCTTTAAACAGTAAATTACCGGTGTTAATTACCGGTGTTGAAAAAGATATGCATAGTGTAAATTCCAAGAAAAAGCTTCAAATTCATTCATCTTTTTTTTTTTTTTTTTTTTTTTTTTTTAAATTTATATTTTAAAAGTATAAGAGTTTCCGGACGACTATATGGTTTAGGTAGTCTAAAATTTTAGGTCTACTAGTTTCAGAGTTCAAAGTTATTGTAATCGCAACCTTATTTATTATAACATTTTTAATAACTAAAAACAAGTTGGTTATGTGTTATGTTCAACGATTGGCTATAAATAATCAATTATACCAGCATGATTATTTTGAGTTCTAACCTGAATTATTTACCTCGAATACATCCTGCCTTCTTTGGAATTCTTGCTCCCTCCTGGTTCTTTTTAAAATTATTCTTCTAGGAATTTGTCCCTTCTTATCTTTTCATTATTCTGTCTGTAGACCTTCACCTGGATCTCAAAGCACTAATTTTTAAGTGTTTTGATTTCTGAGATGAGCCTGCTAGTATTTTTTTTTTTCTGGTATTCTCAAGATTCTTGGCTTCTTTGCATTTTTCACTAAAAAGCATATAATCGCTTATTTGACCAATCGCCATGCTCTTAATTTTACTATTAAAGTGTGAATTTAATAAAAAAGCTTGGATGGTTACAGTAGGATGCTCCTAACATAACGGTTTCCCTAAATCTATCAGATTTTAAGGGTAACTGCAACCTGGGTTATTTTATTTGGAAAGTTCCACTAACCTTGTAATTGTTTGGTCCTAGTGGTGACATTGTTTTTCCTAAAAACCTGCTGTAGGTCTATCAAAAACACATGATTTGGACCTCCGGATTTAACCTCGGTCCTTATAATATACTGCAATTGCTGGGGATGGGAAAAATATTTTAGAGTGTCTTTCGTTTCTGTGACTCATCTATAAGAAAGATAAGCATCCACCTAATTTCAAGAGTGTCACGTATTTTAGGTTATACCAATGGTGGATACAGAGGGGAGGCCCATGGGGCCTACATACATCTTTCTCTCTCTCAAATTTGAATTAAATGATTGTTCTAGATTTGATTACGAGGATGATTGAAATTAAATAAATATAAGTTTATTGTAAGCCATAATAATGTATGTATAATTTTTTAGCCAATTTATGCTATATGGCAACCAAAAGACAATTGCCAAACATGTAATTCTAAGACAAATCCTAATATAAACTCACTATCTGAATCTGTACCTTTAATAAAAGGCAAAAAAAAAAACATTTTTGGGGAGCGTTTAAAATATTTTTTAATAAAATATTTTATCTCAGCCTAAGCCTTGTATACCCTGCTGGCAAGCGAACCTTTGGATCGGCGTTTATATGTATAGGAGTCGTTATGGCAATCTAGTAAGTCGGAGCGAGCAAAAATACGTATATATATAAGTATTTATTACATGACATAACTACTTAATCTGACGCTAGATTTCATGCGCTTGGGAAAATACTCGCCTTCTGTCTTTATTCAGTACATCTTATTTTACTAAGCGTGTTGACCGTACTCTTCGTACACATGAAAATCGGCACCCAAGACCACAAATGCCGACTCTTAGAATAAGAATATATAAACAAGGGCCTAAGGTACATTTGTGTAGCAAGATGTTTAGTTTAAGAACCGATAGCGGTATTTACTTTGCATTTAGTCACGTACTCATTTTTGTAAACAAATAGCCTTGTGGTTTTTTTATTAAACAGATTCAGATTCGTTTTGACCTGTCTAAAAAAATAAAGTTCATTATTTCCAATTCAAAACGAACCATAAAAGATTTATCAAAAGTGAGCAAAAAACACACTAGAAAAAGGTAAACAAACAACAATGTTGCGTCACCCTGCCGCTGCGCTGTAGAAAAGCACTCTGTTCGGCGTTTTGTGGCCGGGTATAACATAATAATATATAGTTACCTGTTTGAACACAAGCTTTTATTTAATCAAAACTGCAAAGCAGATTTTTCAAATACAGCCACAAAATAAAGGATCCGAGATATAGATCATTTTAATAGTTCATACATCAGAGACATATTCATTTCAGAGACATACTAGCGTGCATAAGTCAAGAACTATGCTGGGTTACAATGTTTATATGAGCATATGTTTACATCCACAAGGTGGATTAACCCAAGCTAGTAAATATTAGACAGAATCATAATACTTGTCTCACCATTTTCCAATTCCAGCAGGAAAATACAGATTATGTTAAATGTGACCCACGTGTATATAATAATTATATCCACAGGGTGGGTTAACCCAAGCCAGTAATTGACTAAAGTAAATCTACTTACCTCTTGTGGAGGTGGTGGGGAACCACCTAAGATAATAAAAAATATATATAATTACTTACTACTTACGCCCCTTGTTGACAAAAAATAGCTTTAATAGTTATAGCTATTACATGTAATTTGAGACTTAACAGTTATGTCTCTTTTTATGTTTGGCTTTAACATTTATAGCCAGTAACTACGAAAGTATTTAGAACTCACTTTCGTTCTCCTCATTACTAGTACTACTGTACACTCTTATACGCCGTTTTCGATCCAAAAAATCCAATTTTCTAAAGAGATGTCTTCTTTCCCTTTCCAGCCTTTCACTTTTGTCACCACTACCACTTAAGGTACGTTTCCTTTTACTATATTTCGACGTTTTTATTTTCATTTCTAACTATACTGTTTACTCGACAAAGCACAATAATGTTATGAGGATGCTGACGGTCGGGTACGGATGACTAAGGCCTATGGCTAACAAAAAATGCATTCTTTACGTAATTGGAAATAAAATGTGCTCGATAAAGTAGGATAATGATACTACGGGTGTATATCTATTTGGACGAGGATACGAAATATAATGTACATATATAATATATTTTAAAATTGGTAGATTATTTTTTTATTTATACAATTTGGCGCACCTAATTCGCCTCGGTTGATTATACGTAAACGGAAAGATGTAGAAACAAAATATTTTATGGGTATAGGTGGGGAGGGAATGTGCACAATTTAAAATAATTTTGAAATGTACAGGGTGTTTCAGAACTAAGATCTCTACTAAAGTTATATTTTTTCTTATGGAACTCCGGTATTTTATTTTATTTTTGGATTCTTGGGTTCAAAAAAGGGATTTATTATAAAGGTTTAATATGTTTAAAATCTTTGGTTTTTGAGATATATAAGGATATTTAAAAATGCATGCTACATTAGAATAAATTATTCATACCCTGTACATTGCCGTTCAGAACTAATTTCTGCGCTGACTTTTAAGCCAGAGAAATAAACTCTACTGTAAAATTTGATTGCTTCGTTTAATGTATACAGCGGTATCAAAAATTGCATTTTACATAAAAACTTCGTTATTTCAAATACAATACCCTGTATTTTTTTAAATAAATCGAAGCAGATTCAAATGCTCTTTCAAACTATATTAGGATTTCCTATACCTATCTAGCTCAGATTTTGAATAAAAAGCTATTTTTCAATAAAATGGCAATCAAGATGGCTGGTGTCGCCATGGCAACTTCCTAGTTAAAGCTAGTAACTCTTTTCAAAATCGACATTAGTTTATGGACATTATTATTTAGATTTATAACAATTTACTTAAATTTAGCTACAATAGTTTAATAAGTAAGTATTCATTATTTTATCAAGAAAAATTAAGTATCTGCTGGCGGAACGAATGGATATGGTACTAGTGATTTTATTTTGTGAGGAAATTTGATTCTTGGCCTCAAGGGCTTATGTTCAAAGATATCCAAATAGGAATCTTTCTGATAAGCGTTCCTTGAAAAAATACTTTTCTATTTCGCAGAGCTATGGTAGTATGGTTTATAAGAAACCTAGTAGGCAGAAACCTGTCGTTGCTAGTAAAGAAAATGAAGTTGCCGTAATTGGCCCTTTTTGATAGAAAATCCATACCTACACATACCATACATGTGAACGTAAAATAAATGAAAGAACTACTTCTTCGTTTTCTTGATAGAATAATAAATACATATTTAATAAATATTATTTAAAAAACTATTGTAGGCAAATTAAATAAAAATAATCTGCTATAAATTTAAATAAAGTCCATAAACTAATGTTGAATTTCTAACTAACTAGAAACTTGACATCAGCCATCTTGGTTGTCATTTTATTGAAAAACAATGTATAGGGTGTTAATAATCTATTCTATTGTAGCCTGCTTTTTTAAATATCTTTAAATATCTCAAAAACAAAAGATTTTAAACATGTTTTACCTTTATAATAAATACCTTTTTTGGGCCATAGAATCCAAAAATGAAATAAAATACATAAGAAAAAATATAACTTTAGTATGTATCTTAGTTCTGAAACACACTGTACATTTCAAAATAATTTTAAATTGTGCACATTGCCACCCCACATATACACATAAAACATCTTGTTTCTACATCTTTCCGTTTTCGTATAATCAACCGAGGCGAATGAGGTGCGCTACCCTGTATATAATAAATAAAACTATGACTAGATATTCATCATCATCATCACCATTTTCAGCTTATTCAACAATTTCCAATTATGGTGTAGCGTCCCTCAAATACTCTCTTTGTGAGCGTCAAAAATGTCAAATACAATAATTTATAATTTTCTCACCGATTTTCACTTCATTTTTAGAGGCAATATACAAATAATTTTTGATATCAACATTATTATACAAAACACGTGATGAAGTGCACACCACCTTGTATTTATTTCCCTATAGGCTTGGTGCATTCTCCGCCGGTGCTGCCACCATTGGAGAATATCGTAAACAACCAGTATATATACAAATACACGGGTTTAAATAGCGAGTATACGAAAAATTTGTTATTTAATTATTCTAAAAGTGTAGGAAGTATAATTTGTGAAAATTCTAAAAATAAAAGTAAAAAAGTAAATATTTTAGTATCTTCAAAAGGTCTCTATCTTGTATTATAATTTATTATTCCAGTTAAAAAAAACTTTTTAGATGAGTTCAACTACGGTAGCGAGCATAGTTTTAATCACCGGTTTTGCTAGTGGGGCTATTTGGCCATAATGAAATTTTTTAAAGGTACCTACAATTATAATTTTAGAAGATGTTCAAAAAATTGAATCACTAGTTGATTAAAAAAAGTGTACCATTAATATTGCAAATTATACTTTATCTTCTCGTTGTATGTCTATTTAATTTTATGATTGTGTAACGAGCACTTTGTTTACTCACTTCTTTCATCGAACTGCTTGAATCCATTTTTGCTTTTGATCAAATCCGTGTGAGAAACTAGGAAGCTATAAAATGTTGTTTCGGGAGAGTTGAATATCCGGGAAAGTTGAGTTACTGAATGTTGTTGCACCTAACAATGCCTTAATTACGCTTTCCTTTACGCGTTAACGTATTTACGGCAATTTTATTAACATTTAAAATTGTCACAACACACACGAGGCTTAGTTCGAATTCTTTTTCACTTATTTTTTAATACCCGAAACAGCGTTACATCACACAAACCTCATACCTGAGTGTTTTATAGTCTCAATAACTGCACCAGCAAAAAAAATAAAATATTTAAATATTATGACAAAACCACGATTTCAGTTTTATTTTCATTGACTATTTTAATGCGATCAATATGACGGCGTCGTGAAATATATACTGATAATTTCTGATTTCTGTCGTTAAAGCGCTGCGGTCGGAATTTGTTGAAATCAACTGAAATTTACCAAGCCTATACCTGCCCATGGGTACCGATTTATATGTGTACGAGGAATAGCATCAATATGCTCTGTAACTCTGGTTATGCAATAAATACTTTGTACTTTTGGCACTTTTTACTCTCCGACTTACTAAATCGCCATAGCGATTCAATCCTAGATATTGAAACGCCGACCCGAGGTTTGGTTTCCCAGTGGGTATACTCGTATTTTTTCGCACAACAAAACCAAGTCAGTTATGTATCTTAATTTATTCAGTTAACTTAACTATAGCTGACCGGTATTGTTAAAATATTTTACACAATAATTAATAACTATTTATAATAAACACCTGATATAATTTGGTATTTATGAAAATATAGAGATTTATTTAAATAGGCAACATTATTCCGTAAATTCAATTATTTAGTATCATAAATAATATAAATTTTAATGACTATGGTTGGCTATTTTTATAATAATTGTAAAATACATAACAATTTGAATTCGCCCATTTTTATATATATTTAAATTTTGTTTGCATAGATGTTTTCCGAGATGAATTATTACCATAATTGTTGTTATTGTTGTTTTTAACGTTATTAGTTGATTTAACGATATATCGTAAAATATGCATTGAAATCGAATATTATGCAGTATGTTTCAAATTTTTTTTATGGAAAAAATAAGGGGATTTTGTTATTATAAAGTTACTAGCTGACCCGGCTAAAATTTCGCCATATATAAATATTTTTTATGGGACAACAGTCATTTTAATTCAGGGGATTAAAAATTACTAAAATGGAAAATTATTTCTTGCAGTTACAGTATATAATAAGATTATACAAAAAATCTTGCCTTGAACTGCTTGTAGAGAAATAATTTCCACATTGTGTTCGTCATAATGGGGAATACAACCTGCTCTCACTACCGGTTTCGGATCCCTACTCCATCATCGTTAATTTTCGACAAGTTCGATTACTTAAGCTTAATTGCTGCGTTGCACAGCTGATTCAGCGGTCCATACACTATCAAACAATTGCGCAACAAAGCGATGCGCAACGTTCCGTTTTGATCAAATTCGCAACCAAATTTTGATCAAACTCGCTAACTCTCCTATTAAAATTTGTGCATTGTTTGAGAAACAATCATGTCCTGAATTGCCATTGCGTCAATTATTATCGTATATACCCTAGATGATGTCGATGATACCAAAAAACGAAAAAGAAAACAAAGAATTTGGATGAAAGAACTAAAATATTGCACAACGAAGCGCCACAGACACATGCACTACACAACGCGTTGCGCAAACAGTCCTGTTGCACAAAAGAATTTAAACATTCTTGAAACGCATCAAACAATTGCGCAACGCATCAAACACTACCATACATTGGCAACTCGTTGCGTAACAGCCTGCGTTGCGCAATTTGTTTGATAATGTATGGGCCGCTTTACACTGCGCTGTGTTCGTCATGTTGTTTCGGAGGAGTATGGTAACTAAAACTGTGACACGAGAATTTTATATATTAGATTGAAAAAAGTGCCTAGTATGTCTAGTGTCCACATACGTCCGGATTTACCCGGACATGTCCAGATTTTTAAGGTGTCCGAGTTTTGTAAAAGCGTCCGGCAAACCTAACGGCAAAAACAATTTAACTTAGTAAAATATTTTACAGCTCAGTCGAATTAATTTCTCAGTTACTTAGTTGAATATTTTAATCTCTACGATGCTACAGCTCTACTTAACCGACGCATCTTCAAAAGTACAAATTTTTATACTTTGGCGCTCAAATTTTTCGCTTTTGAAGCACTCCTGGAAAGTGAATGCTTTTTGGTTTACATTTTGTTGATTCCGGGGCTATTATTTGCGTCCTTATAAAAGCTCATAAATATATGTATAGTTTCTTTTTTGCTACGTCCGAATTTTGTCCGAAGCAAATGATTAAAAACTGAAGATTCCAACCCCCCACTGTAATGAATTGATATTAATTTTTTTTTTGAAAAACTCAATAACGTTTTTTGCCTGTTATTGCAAACTTTTTGATATACACTGTATGCTATGCCATTCTCAACGGAATATTCACTTCGTAAATAAGCAATTTTCGAATCGATTTTGCATGGGAAATAGGTAAAGGCAAATTGCAGATCTATCGTATCGTGTAATACGGTTTAGCCGACGTACTTTGAGTAAATATATCTATTACGATGTTAAATTTTTAGATCGAGCAAGAGGAATAATATTACCTTGAAATGATACTTTTCCGATATTAAATCAGAATTAATACAGAATTATTTTATTTTATGCTAATATATGCAAAATATATATTTATAATATACCGTTTGATCTAAAAAGACGGCTTCAAGTAGGTTTAAAATTTACGATCAATAACATTCCCCTTATAATCTATATAAATAAAATAAAGTCGGGTTAGTTACACTATCTATAACTCAAAAACCGATTTGAATGATTAGATGGATTCGTCTCCGCCCTGAATAGTGGAATAGCCGAGGGAATAGCTAACTATTATAGCTATTCAGAAAAAAATCACGGATTTTTTTTTTCATACAGTATGTATATGTACGGATTGTCTTTACAGGAGGAAAAACTTTTTTATTATTGGCATTTTGAGAAAAATGCGTTCTTCATAAAAATGTTTGCTTGTTCTAAAATAATTAATCCCCTTTATACTTCTCCAAATTTCCATCCACTCTACTTTAGAGAAAATAGAAAAAAAAACATAAAAATAGGATTGATTTTTTTCAAAGTCCTAAAATTCAAAAGGCTTCTATGGTAAAAAGAAATAAAAATATGAAAATGTTTTATCTACGTCAGTGAGTTAAGAAGCTCTTAACTCACGCATTTTGAGTGAGTTAGGAGCTTCTTAACTCACGCATTTTCATTGCCGCACTCCTTGTTTAGATGACTACCAAACAGAAACAAATATTTTGTAAAACATTTATTTTGCACTAAATTGGAAAAATATGTTATTAGTACCTTTTCATTTCCATAGTTATGTATTTTTTTTTCGGTGCATCATTTTTCATACTTAGAGTATGTATATTCATATTTCTGTTTCGATCTTGCTGGAAGCAATCCAGAAATGGTTCTGAATGCCTCTTCTTCAATGTCAGAGGGAATACTTTCCGAATCGCTCATTTTTAGCCGACCATACCAATAGGTATGGTAGGCTATTAGGATCGGCAAAGAAAAGTTTTTTAATTTCACTCAAAATTAGTTATTTGGGTCATAAATGATATTTTGTATTTAACAAAATATTTCCATGGTGTCTGTCTGTCTGTCTGTCCGTCTCTCCGTCTGTAACACGATAACTCAAAAACCGCTGAACCGATTTTAACCAAATTTGGCACAAAAATACTGTGGCACCCGAGAATCTGGCCATTAGTTTTTGGTGGGGGTGGGGGGTTGGTAAGGGAGTATGGGAAGGGGTTAAAAATTTAAAAAAATCGTAACTCCAAAATTACAGCAGCTAGCGAAACGCGGTTTTCAAATTAAGATTAGGAATAATATTTGCAACAAAATTTGTAATAACATCAAAATCAGCCGAAGTCGCAGTTTTCGAGATATTAACATATTTTAGTATGGGCGGCTATACGTGCCTCCCGGCGCCAATTTTTTAAACTAGTGACTATAAAAATATTATTTACTGTCATATTGACATTCCCATGCATGGTGTTATTTGAACAAAGGTATTAAGGTAATTGATTTTTTGGATAGGTATATAGTTAAGTACAATAATTTTTAAAATTCATTGTGTGTTTTTATAGTTAGACGTAGATAAAATATTGTACAATACACTCGAGTTAACTTCATTAAGATACTTGTGTGGTTACATAACTCGGGCTACGCACTCGTGGTGCAACTTTCACACGCCAATCTTAATAATGCTGTGTATAGGCTTAATTAATAGATATTACTTGTATCGTAAATATCTATTAATTATTTAATTATGTTATTTTTATTTTTTTAAATTTTCAAAATAAAATTACTCGGTTATTTTGGACTTATTTTAAAAACGGCAAAGAGAAAATATGTTTCTTTTATTGAAATCTACCAATTCCGCTGAAATATTTGCTGATTTATTTAAGACTCGCCCTGTATATAAGCATTCGTCGAAAAATTAAATAAAATTTATAAGGTGTTACTTTTTAATACACTGTCTAATACACATACAAAATACAGTTTTTTAGTATTTGGAGCAATTATTATTAATCAACGCAAACAGTCAATTAGTGCAATTTGAATGCTGGGATCATATTAATTGGTCCTCTTTAACAAATATTTAAACAGTTATATTTTTATTTTTTAATAAAATAAGCGAATTATATCGACAATATTACTATCTGGTACACTTTGAAAATTGGTTACATCTTTAAAAATAATCTAAAATGTCAATATTCCATGGGTATATTGATAAATGAGGTCTGAGTAATAAGAATCTGTATTTTCCACAAAAACTTGAAGAGGTAGGTAAAAAATGGTATAATGAAATTTTATAAGGTAGTATAATTTTTATTATTGCAACAGAACATTTAGTACATAGAAAAAATTCAGTACAATATTTTGTTTTAAAAACTTGAATTCGCCTAGGGAAATTTTTAAAGCATTAAAATTGTTACTGTATTTTGAATCGTAGAAACTAAAAATGTAATAATATACAGGGTGTTCCATGTATAAAAATACAACTTGATGTTTTTATTTGTTTGGGACACTCTGTATCTTGTAAAAATATTTTTAAATTGTAGCTCTAATAGTCCTTCAACGAACCCATAACTTAAAATTTGTAAACATCTAATCGTTTAGCTACAATACTCCGTGTCGTATATGGTGAATCTGTATATTAATACAGGGTAGCGCACCTCATTTGCCTCGGTTGATTATACGAAAACGGAAAGATGTAGAAACAAAATATTTTATGAGCATATGTGGGGAGGTAATGTGCACAATTTAAAATTATTTTGAAATGTACAGGGTGTTTCGGAAGTAAAATCCATACCAAAGTTATATTTTTTCTTATGGAACACCCGGTGTTTTATTACATTTTTGGATTCTTATTGGGCCCAAAAAAATGTATTTATTATAAGGATTAAATATGTTTGAAATCTTTGTTTTTTGAGATATTTAAAAATATTTAAAAATTTATGCTACAATGGAATAGATTATTAACACCCTGAACATTGCTTTTCAGAACTAATTCTTGTGCTGACTTTTAAGCCAGAGAAATAAACTTTACTGAAAAATATGATTGCTTTGTTTAATGTATACAGGGGTGTCAAAAATTGCTGGTCTATTTTAAATATATATTTTACATAAAAACGTATTTTTTAAATCAATCGAAGCAGATTCAAATGCTCTTTTAAACTATGTTAGGGTTTCCTATATTTAGATTTTGAATAAAAAGCGATTTTTCAATAAAATGGCAATCAAGATGGCTGGTGTCGCCATGGCAATTTTTTAGTTACAGTTAGTATCTATTTTCAAAATCGAAATTAGTTTATGGACTTTATTTAAATTTATAGCAATTTACATTTATTTAATTTATCTACAATAGTTTAATAAACAATATTTTTTATTAAATATTTATTTATTCTATCAAGAGAAACGAAGAAGTAGTTTTTTTTATTTATTTTACGATGACCTGTAGATATATGGATTTTCAATAAAAGAGCCAATTACGGCAAATTCATTTTCGTTACAGCTTTCTGCCTAATAGGTTTTTTTATAAACCACACTACCATAGCTCTGCGAAATAGACGAAGTGGTTTTTCAAAGGAACGCTTATCAGGAAGATTCCTATTTGGATATCTTTGAACATAAGCCGTTGAGGCCAAGAAGCAATTTTCTTCACAAAATAAAATCACTAGTAACATATCCATTCGTTCCGCCAGCAGATACTGCTTTATTTTTCTTGATAAAACAATGAATACTTGCTTATTAAACTGTTGTAGCTAAATTTAAGTAAACTGTTATAAGTCTGAATAATCATGTCCATAAACTAATGTCGATTTTGATAATAGTTACTGACTGTAACTAGAAAATTGCCTTGGCGACACCAACCATCTTGATTGCAACCTTATTTAAAAATCGGTTTTTATTGAAAATTTGAGCTAGATAGGTATAGGAAACCCTAATATAATTTGAAAGGGCATTTGAATTTGCTTCGATTGACTTTAAAACTTCAGGATGTTGTATTTGAAATAACGAAGTTTTTATGTAAAATAAATATTTAAAATAGACCAGCAGTTTTTGATACCCTTGTATACATTAAACAAAGCAATCAAATTTTACAGTCAAGTTTATTTCTCTGGCTTAAAAATCAGCACAAGAATTAGTTCTGAAAATCAATGTACAGTGTGCTAATAATTTATTCTACTGTAGCATTTTTAAATATCTTTAAATATCTCAAAAATCAAGGATTTTAAACATATTTAACCCTTATAATAAATACCTTTTTAGGGCTCAAAAATCCAAAAATGAAATAAAATACCCAAGTAGCATTTGGACATTATCTAACGTCGCTTATACGTCGCGTTCAATAAACCCCACGTCGGGTACCAACGTCGGTTCGACCGCCTGACGACCCTTATTTGCACCTAAATGGGGAATACAGATTCGGGTCGCCTCGACGTCGGTATCAATTACCAACGTCATATTACGTTGGATTTTAGTCACATAAAAATTCGTCGCTAAGCACTTACGTTACTTTTGGTTTCATATTCGCTACCAAGAATACATAAAAACCTAACCAAACTACCTAATTACAAATGGATTCATAATCACTCCTCGAGTGCCTACCTAATTTTATATTATAATAATTCTGAATCATTAATCCAGACATCAGTTTTGTCAGCGGAAGTCACTTTTTTGATATATCTGATTAAAATACTCCGGAAAACAACGAACGCCTTCAAAATTAGGTAGATTTATGAAATAAAAATATCTATAAAAAAGTAACTCGCAAAATATTTTTTTTTTATTTTCTAGCTGGTTTAATCATAAAACTGTACTATGATTCCCCCCAAAATCAACCTTATCAATATTATTCTACTAGAAATCGGAATGTGAATATAAATTTTAAAAACAAAAAACGATTTTAAAATGGCTGACAATCGGATACTTGTTAAGAATGGCGGATTTCTGTGTCCGACTTAATATGAACTACTAATATACCAATTCCGACCGGGTCTACAACATTAGTCGTCTCACACGACCGAAATCATCAAACCGGACGACCGGCAATCGTATTATGACGTATATAATTCCAACGTACGCCACGTAACCTCACTTTGCGTATCAGTGATTTGTGCGTTTGTGCAACTATATTTAAGTTTTTGTTTTCTCCTTAAAAAAATGGGCAGCCACTTTTTTAAGATAGTATATGTACAAAATTTAAAAGAATTGGAACCAGTACCTCACATGTAGGAGAAGGATGGGGTCTGCTGGTTTCCTAAGCTTAAAAATGAAATTAAGATGCACCAGTGTAATGCAGCATCTCTTCCGGATAAAAATATTCGTGGGTGGAGGCAAGATATCACTACTACTATTATTATTTTGCAAAAGCCTCGACCTCTTTCTGTAAAATGTAGATGAATGTCTAAATGCCTTTTTAGTAGTTTTTAGGCATAATAAAAAAAATTAAGTTTGTTTACAAAATCTTTTTATTAGGTTATGTTTATGATGTTCATTAGGCCGCAAGTGCTACTTAATGGGTTGTATTTACGGACGTAAATAGAGATACGTAAATTAGGTTATAAATATGAACATAAAATACTACAAAATATAATTTGACGTTACTTTAGGGATTATCAGTGAGACGTATCCTATTCGGACAACGGGTAGACGTCGGGCTAGTTCAAGTATATGTACGTCGTGCAAGCCAACGTGGGAACGACGTTGGGAAATTAATAAAAATGGTACGTTGTTATTTTGTACGTCGACAGATCGTTGGATTTACCGACTCGGATCCAACGACGTCGCTTTTAATAGGAAAGCGACGTCACCGGTCGTATCACCAGCACCCGACCAAAATTTGCACAAAGTCTGACGTCGCTTCAGGTCAGATTTAGTTCGAAGTCAGATAGATGCTACTTGGGATACCGGATGTTCCGTAAGAAAAAATATAACTTTGGTATGAATCTTAGTTCAGAAACACCCTGTACATTTCAAAATAATTTTAAATTGTGCACATTGCCTCCTCGCATATATCCCCATAAAATATTTTGTTTCTACATCTTTCCGTTTTCGTATAATCAACCGAGGTGAAGGAGGTGCGCCACCCTATATATATATAATTAATAATTACTGTATATATCTAATACTAATTAATATAAAACTTTTATTTAATTTATTACCTAGTTATACATGTAAATTTAGAGCGACCTTTCATTTAAAGCCAACCCTGACGCCCTTTTTAAGGCTGATTCATGGTACACCGGGCCGTACCCGAGCCGGGCACGTTCCGTGCAGTAGACACCGGGCCACGTCCGGGCCTTCAATATATGTTACACCGAGTGGACAACGGGGATCGTGTCCGTGCCGATTATATTCTAGAAATCAGTGTTGCCGCAGTGGTACATTTGTACCAAATTTGATACTTTTAATTCTATTTGGTACAGTAGTACTACATTTTCAAATCCAGGATGATTTGGTACAATAATTATTTCCCACGCGCACCGAAATTGAATAGATATTTAATAATTATTGTCGTTGATATTGCATTAAACGCGCTTACCGATACCATTCGGAGAAAATCCGCATTAATTAACGACGTATTATAAACGTTGTAATGTCTATAGCGTTGCCTATATTAAATAACCCGAAGAAAAAACTTGAAAATTTACTGTTTCTAACATGCTTCTATATTTGCGTTTTTTTTAAATAAAATTTAAGTTTTCCAAGTATTGTGTGTAGTATTAGAATTACTTAGAATTCTTCAACCTATACATACTTATAATTGGGTTTTCTGAATTTCTATTTCATGTTTTTCGTCTCGATTTGTGTCTTTCTCCAGGAAGTTTTTTTATGTAGAAATTTATGAAGAAATTCACAGCGACCAAACCGGTTAAAGTCATATGCAGATGTATTTTGTTGTGCTTTAAAAAATTGTACCAAAGTGGTACATTTTTAGTTTATAATGTGGTACGCGCTAAAAGTTGGGTGCGGCAACACTGCTAGAAAACAGCCGCTATAGGCCCGTAGATGAACGAAGTATTTAGCCCGGGCGACTCATTTATGTTTGCCGCAACGGGGCCGGACCGTAGCGGATCCGAGGAAAAATGTACACCGACATTTCTCGGACGGGGCACGGACGGGTTCCGGCGAAGCTCGGCCCGTCTCGGCTTAGCATGAATGCATAGATATAAATACCATTTGACAATGTTTGGCCGTGCCTTCACCGTCGCACGGCCCCGGCCCGTCACGGTGTACCATGAATCAGCCTTTAAGCTGATTCATGGTACACCGGGCCGTACCCGAGCCGGGCACGTTCCGTAAAGTAGACACGGTAGTAGAAGCTCGGCCCGTGCTCGGCTTAGCATGAATGCATAGGTATAAATACCATTTGACAATGTTTGGCCGTGCCTTCACCGTCGCACGGCCCCGGCCCGTCACGGTGTACCATGAATCAGCCTTTATTCGATCGTGTTGTACACAAATTGAACTGATAAATTTTGGTTTGGTAAAATTAGTGCCATGAACTCAAACTAAATTAATTGTGAATTTTGATTATTCTCATAATACTTAAGTTCTAATACAGTAACTATGATTAATTAAAGCGAACAACAATTACAGCAGATATTAATTGACACCATAATTAAATACACCCAGTGCTAAATGAATTTTTTGGTCGCCAGTGATTGCAATATTGTGTAAGTTGTACGTGTTTACCAAATGAACATTCCGATTTATCTCAAAATAGAATTATTTTAAACTTTTCTCTGGATATTACAAATCAGAACGTGTCAGAATATTAAATTAATAACGGCAGTTTCGTTTTAATAAATTTCATATTAAATTGAACAAAAGTTTCGTTTGAGTATATAATATAAATTTTAATTGTTTCCAAAATTTCTCATATTAAAATTCATCAATTGAAAGAGTATTATATTGAAAATTTGTAATTTTAATTGGCAATGTTTGTTTTCTGCAATGCCAAAATAATTGCAGATATTTTATAAGAGTATAAACTAAAAACTGCTCGACGTCATCATTAAAAAAAAACAAATCATGATATAATAACTTTTTTACACTTATACTGTGGTGTAAATAATAGAGGTTTTATAGGGTTGGTGCATTTCAGTAGATTTAAAAAAATTCCGACCGCAGCGCTGTATACGACAGAAATCAGAAAGTTTGGCTATGTATTTCACGCCGTCCCGGTCACAGTTCATTGCATTATCTTAATAATATTGAAATCGTGGCTTTGTCATAATATTTAATTATTGTAGTTTTTTGCTAGTGCAGTTATTGAAACTATGATGATATTGAATCAAGTGAAAAAGAATCCGAACTAGGCGTTGTGTTGTGTTATGACAATTTCAACGTTGTTAATAAAATTGCCAAAAAAATGTTAACACGTAAAGGAGAGCCTTTGACGTTGTTGGGTGCAATAACATTCAATAACTCAACTCTCCCGGATACTCAACTCTCCCGAAACAAATTTTTATTGCTTCGTAGTTTCTCACACCGATTTGATCGAAAGCAAAAATGGCTTTAAACAGTTCGGCGAAACAAGTGAGCAAATAAGGTGCTCGTTACAAAATCAAAAAATTAAATAGACACACTATGAGAGGATAAAATATAATTTGTAATATTAATAGTATACTTTTTTTAATCAACTATTGATTAAATGTTTTATGAACATTTTCTTAAATTATAATTATGTACCTTTAAAAAGTTTCGTTATAGCCTAAATAGCCTCATTTATGATCCCACTAGCAAAACCGGTGGTTAAAACTACAGGTTATAACTATGCTCGCTACTGTTATCGACGCCTAAGATCCTTATGATCGGCAGTCATTTTCACGCCATGCCTGCACCCCGTGTCCGCTGATGTTTGCGAGTAGCGGAGTAGTAGGCTTGGAAAACAGTTGAATATCAGAGATTGTTGATGGATTGTTGATTTCGGCCGAGAGAAGACATTACTCCCGATTACACTACCGTAGTTGGTAGTAATTTAAGTAACTCAGCTAAAAGTTTTTTCAGCTGGAATAATAAATTATAATACAAGTTCCAACTTCTGAAGATATTAAAATATCTACTTTTTTATTTTTATTTTTAGAATTTTCACAAATTATACTTCCTAACACTTTTAGATTATATAATACGTATACTCTTATATTTTTCGTATACTCGCTATTTAAACTCCTGTATTTGTATATACCAGTTGTTTACAATATTTTCCGATCGAGGCAGCACCGGCGGAGAATACACCAAGCCTATAGCAAACTCTGTATTTGTCTGTTTTCTATCATCCAAAATATATTACTTTAACACCAAAACATTAAGAAATGACAAAAGATATCTCTCTCTGCTTCCAAAGTAAAATTTGTAGAATTCGAATTCAAATTTACCCACGGTATAATTTCTTAATCTCTAAGATAACCATGGTTACGGCTTTACTCTATGGTTACGGCACTAAAAGGGATGCAAATACAGAAAAAATCCAGTGGCTCTCGTTTTTTTTAAATTGATATTTTTTTAATTTTCAAAATTGAACAACTCGGTTATTTTGAACTTATTTGAAGAACGGCACAGAGAAAATGTGTCTCTTTTATCGAGATTTACCAGCCCTGAAAATATTTGCAGTTATTTAAGACTTACCCTGTATACAGGGTGGTCCTAGTTGAATTCGGAAAACTTCGGCAGCATATTCTTCAGACGAAAATCTAAAAAATATGTAGGTGGCGTCCCCTACAAGTATGAGTCATATTGACATCGCAATAAAATTGTCCATTTAAAAATCACCCAGACAATAAAAATGAAATTTCTATATCCTGTATCTTTGAAACGAAGTAGTTTAGGACTTAAATTTATACGTACTTTATTATAATTATTTTCATCTACAAAAATTAATATGCTGCCGAGTTTCTCGAATATAATTGGGACCACCCTGTATATTTCAATATTATCTCTGTTTATTTATTGTATATACTGATGTCTGTAATTAATATTAAATAAACGGTGGGTTCTTTTTAGGGTTCTTTTACTCTCATACTACATATATCTTTAAAAATATTTTTTGTACAAACTATCCAAAATCAACTTTTTCCAAAACTTCATTTTATTGGCATTAAAATGTATCCTCTGCGTCTTTTTCGACTTATATTAAGTTTTATATTCACTGAAAGATAAAAGAGATTAAATCAGTTTCAACCCTGAAACTTATATGAGTTTGGTGAAAATGTGATTTTGGTTCCTTTCTGCCCTTTTTTTCTCAGATACTTAAAGTGTCTATAAGAGAAATAATCTTGAAAAAAAAACACACGCGGATATATATTTCCACACATAAGTATATTTCTTTACTTGCCTTTATTAATCTGAAGAAAATTAATTATTTTAAATAAATGAAAAACAAGCATACATATGTAAAGAGTGAATGAGAACTTAGGTAACTTGAGTGGAGGAATAGTAATACGTGGAGGAATTTGAAATATTTTCCATTCAATTATCTCTTTTGGAAAGCCGATTTCTAATCAACTTGCAGTCGAAAAAGAGCGCTATTCTCCCTATAAATGCTGTAATTTTGTCGATTATACAACTCTATGTATATTTTTCCTATATAGAAGGATGTGATTAATAAGTGATAATCCTTTAAGTGATTATCGCTTGGTGGCCATACTGTAATTGTCATTTTTTGAAATATTAATTCAGAAGTCATTTCTGTCGGTTCTACAAAATATCACAATAATTATTATAATAAAAATGTTTAAGATAAGAAGGATATAATATAATGTACTTTATTTCGTTGTATAATCTTTTGAATACAACTCGATGTTTCGGGATTATCTAATACTTTTGCCTGACACTCAACGCGATACCGGTAACACTAATCTTCCTTCGGAGTCGTAGTGTTGCCGGGTAACGCATTTCGTGTCAGGTAAAAGTATTATTCGGTAATCCCGAAACATCTTTTTCGGTAATCTCGAAACATCTTTTTCGGTAATCTCGAAACATCCCGAAACGGTTATTGCACGCAACTTTATTCCAATCTTGCTTTATAGGTTTGGTGCATTTCATGATTTTGAAAATTACGACCGCAGCGCTCGATACGGCAGATCTTAGAAGTATCCGACTAAAGTCACGTAGTCTGTTACCGTTAATGTCGATCGCATTGAAATAATATTGAAATCGTGGCTTTGTCATAATATTTAAGTATATTGGTTTTCATTAGTGCAGTTATTAAAGCTATAAAACGCTCAGGTACGAAGTTTGTGTGATGGAACGCTCTTTTGGAATCAAAACGCGTTTGGTTTGGTTAGGTGCTTGGTTTCGTGGACAATTTCAAATGATCATAAAATTGTCGAAAAAATGTTAATGTGTAATAGAGGGTGTAATTACGTGGTTGTTGGGTGCAATAACATTCAATAATTCAACTTTCTCGGATATTCAACTTTCCCGAAACATTGTATAGCTTCACAGCTTCTAAAACCGATTTGATCAAAAGCAAAAACAGTTTCAAGCAGTTCGACGGAACAAGTGAGTAAACAAAGTGCTTATTACATAATCAAACAATTAAATATAGGCACATTAGAGGATAAAATATTATTTGAAATATTATTGGTATACTTGTTTTAATCAACTAGTGCTTAAAATGTTTATGAACATCTTCTAAAATTATTGTTATGTTCCTTCTAAACATTTTCGTTATAGCCGAAATAGCCACAGCCATGTCCCCACTAGCAAAACGGGTGCATAAAACTATGCTCGCTACCGTAGTTGAACTCATATAAAAAGTTTTATTAGCTTGAATAATAAATTATAATAGATAGACCTTCTAAAGATGTCAATATATATATACTTTTTTATTTTTATTTTTAGAATTTTTACAAATTATACTTCCTAACACTTTTAGAATAATTATATAACCAATTTTTCGTTTATTCGCTATTTAAACCCGTGTATTTGTTTAATCCGCATTTTACAGTATTCCCCGATGGTAGCAGAACCGGCGGAGAATGCACCAAGCCTATAGTCGCCAATATATTTTTGCAATTATGTACAGGACGATTATGGCCAACGAGAGACTGGCAGACTAATGTACTCACAAATTGATACCAGTATGAGGAATTTGTCAATCCTCTAAATGCTCACCTCGCTTAACTGTATTGAAAAAGAATTTATTAATTTTTAAGACTTAATATGCATTTCTTGTAACACATTCATCTTTTAGTTTTAGTTTGTATCTTGTAATATAATCATTCAGTTTAGTAATTTTTATTTTTATTTCCCTTTTTCCCATTATTATTAATGACAATTTTTTTATAGCCAATTATATATTATTCATATTTTATCAACTGTGTAGTTACCTCCACTTACTTTGAATCCCACTCTTAAATTTATGATACAGGGTGGCCCATCGAAAACGTTCCGCAAGGCATAACGGCCAGGGTTTTTTTTTTCAAAAAATCCAAAAACACGTCAATTTTGTTTGTGAGGGGGACAACTTTTGCCCCAAAAATGATTGCAAAATCTTCAACCCACTAAGCGGGGGTGTCATCCCCCAACTTTTTTCAAATGGGAAGGGGGGTCAAGTGGCGCCGCAATGAAAAGATTTTTTTTCTATTCTCTATATTTCCCCGCTTCGTTTTTGAAAATCGGTCAAGTCATTGAGGAAATATAAAAGATTGAAATTTGAAAAGTTTATTTAAACATTTATCAGAGTAAATGATAAGGATAAATTCCTTCGACCAATGTGCTGTTTTTTTCTTATTAATTTCTAGATGTTTAGGCATTTTTTCACTTGCCACAAGGTTGAATGATCAGGTGCGGTAGTTGCTAAAAAGCTGTTCTGACTTGTGCGTTGAAGTTCTTCTCAATATCGTTAAACTGACCTACAATAGAATTTCCAAAAATACCAGCCCACACGTTCAATTTCTGAGGGTTTTGTGTGTGCACCTCGTGAAAAACACTGGAGTTGTGCTCAGCCCAGTACCGACAGTTGTGCCGACTGAATTTTGTACGGATGGAACTTGGTGTTTTTTTAATATCCTTTATGGACACTTGTACGATTCACGCCGGTCTCATTGGCTAATTTTCTTGTACTCAGCGTACTATCCATGGCAACTTGGCCCAGTACGAATACCTCCATAGCTTCATTTACTACAGGATTTTCTCTCTGCCTCTTTTTATTCATAACGGAACCAGTTTCGCAAAATTTTGCTACTATCTTGCGAACGATACATTCATTATTTTTAAAATAAAGTTCTATTATTTCCACTTTTTCTGCAAGTGAGTACACCATAATTGTTAAAAAGTTTTACGATATTGAGAAGAACTTCAACGCACAAGTCAAAGAACAGCTATCTAGCAACTACCGCACCTGATCGTTCAACCTTGTGGCAAGTGAAAAAATGCGTAAACATCTAGAAATAATAAGAAAAAACAGCAAATTGGTCGAAGGAATTTATCCTTATCATTTACTCTGATAAATGTTTAAATAAACTTTTCAAATTTCAATCCTTCATATTTTCTCAGCGACTCGACCGATTTTCAAAAACGAAGCGGGAAAGTATAGAGAATAGAAAGCCCTCTATATTGCGGTACCACTTAACCCCCCTTCCCATTTGAAAAAAATTGGGGGATGACACCCCCGCTTAGAGGGTTGAAGATTTTGCAATCATTTTTGGGGCAAAAGTTGTCCCCCTCACAAACAAAATTGACGTGATTTTCTGAAAAAAAATTACCCTGGCCGTTATGCCTTGCGGAACGTTTTCGATGGGCCACCCTGTATATAGTTTTGCAATACAAGGATGGAGAAATTTTTTACTTTTTTACTTATATTAGTGCTAATCAGTTTTGTATAGCTTTAAACTTCACTCAGAACCTCGCAATATTAGTGGAATAAATTAGTGGTTTCAATTACACTTTATACTTTTTAGTTTACGATCATTAATAATGTTTAAAAAATACAATTAAACTTAATAGAATATCCTAGTAACAGCTTGCGTTAGTCACTTATATCAAAGGTTGTATCCATAGAGAAAGCTTAATATTTAGCTTATAAAAAAATCAACTTTTGATTTCTAAGCACAATTTCTCTTGACGGAAGATAATTAGAAGCCAAAATTACATTTTTTGCAAATTTTGAATTATATATAGGGGAAAAGTTAAAAGTTTGATAACTTTTTCTACTAATTGCAAATGTCTACCACTAATTTTAACGTTCTGAATGCTTACATTCAAACCTAAGGACCAAACTTCTACCCTAATTGAAACCACTAACTTATTCCACTAATTGCGTGGTTCAGAATGAAGCTTAATGCAAATAAGTATAACAATTGTTTAAATTATATGTAATATTTAATAATAAAATAATGATTTATTAATAAAATATATACATAATTAATGAAATATAGAATCGAATCAAACAACACCGAACGTATCCATATCCATTGAAAGGTCCCCTGTTTTTAATTAAATTTGACTTTTCCCTTCATTTCGAAAGGAAATAACACACGTCACAAGTTTTCTCTAATCAGACGAAGTGTACTTGAAATCGGTTCCCTTGAAATCGCTATATACAGAGGGTGAACTCAATCAAAGAGAAGTGAAAATCCAATTCAGTAAGCAATCGGCAGTCTGCACTACACGATGTCATTATTTTAAATCGCGCGTCCGAACTTTTGGAAACAGTGAACAACTTTGAACATATTTCTTTTTTTTCTTTCCTGCTGTTTAGTTACTGCTCCAAATTTCTAAAACCAATATATTAAAGTTTAATTAGTATTAAAAAAATACATGGCTAAAATTCTTACTCATTTATTTTAATCTTTGTAGTCTCTAATATTGTATCAATTTTAAATTCGAACATAACTCTGGTACTAAGTTGTTAATCTAAATAACCAGAACCATCAAAATTTTTTTTTCTTTGAATGTGGTAGTCATAGTACACAGTGATTCAATATTGATACTAAAAGAATGTCGATCTTCTAATATACTTGAACACGAGCACGTAAGTTATACAGGGTGACGCGTCTCGAACGCCGCGAAATCTCCAATCTCCTTTATATCGAAATGAAATTTTGGCAGCATATTATGTAGGTTAACTGAAAGCATTTTATAAAAATATATAGAATTATACAGGGTGTCCCTCAAAAAAGTTACACATCAAAGTTGTGTTCTTTTTTCTAATGGAACACCTTATAAATTAATTGATTTTCGGATTCTAGAAAAAAATTTCGATAACAAATTTAATAAAAAAAAATTGGCGCGGGGAGGCACGTATAGCCGCTCATACTCAAATATGTTAATAAAAAGTTGGTAGGCAGTTCTTTTAGTTTCAAAGTAAAGGAATCTTTCCAATTTTTTTTATCTCAAAAACTGCGACTTTTGACTGATTTTTTTGCAAATATATATATTTGAAAATTTTGTTGCAAATATTATTCCTAATCTTAAATTGAAAACCGCGTTTCGGTAGCTACTGTAATTTTGGAGTTACGATTTTTTTAAATTTTTAACCCTTTGGTAAGGGGGTATGGGAGAACCCCCTTACCAACCCCCCGCCCCCACCAAAAACTAATGGCCAGATTCTCGGGTGCCACAGTATTTTTGTGCCAAATTTGGTTAAAATCGGTTTAGCGGTTTTTGAGTTATCGTGTTACAGACGGACAGACGGACAGACAGACAGACAAACAGACACCATGAAAATATTTTGTATTTAGGTCATTTATGACCCAAATAACTCATTTTGAGTGAAAGTAAAAAATTTTTTTTTGCCGATCTTAATAGCCTACCATACCTATTGGTATGGTCGGCTAAAAATTAAATTTCGATAACAGCTACTTAAATTTTAGTTGATCTTGTATAGCCTGATATTTAATTATTACAGTAACCACTGTATCTTAAACCAAATTGAAATTTGACTCGGAAAGTTATACAGGGTGAGGCAAAATTAATATGGTAAATGCACACTGCATTCACCAACTAAGAGAAAAATATCAATTCTTTCTGATGTAGGATAACTTTGCATTTTCGGCAAATTTCTTAGATTTTATTTTGTTTTAACTGACACAAAATGATAACTAGTTGTTAAATTTCGACTAATAAGACAGCTGTGTTGAAGTAACGTCAGACATATCATCAGCCACCTGGATTTTATCAAATAATAGAGGTCTATTAAGATCAAATCATGTAAATAAACATATCTAGGAAAATCTTTGTTTCAGGGGTAGACGACCTTAATAGTATTTTGAAGAAACATGAATTCTCCATTGAATATCGGAATAATATAATGGGTGTTCCATTTAAAATAAAAAAGTGTAAAGCATACCACGCATTTGTGCGAAGCGCAAATGCGCGGTATGCTTATATGTGGTGTTCCATTACAAAAAAACACAACTTTGATATGTAACTTTTTTTGGGGACACCCTGTAGAATTCTCTATATTTTTAAAAAGTGCTCTGAATTAACCTACATATGCTCACAAAATGTTATTTCAATACAAACTGTCGTTCTCCTTGGAGCCTCCGCGGTGTATGAGAGGCGCCACCCTGTATATATACGAGCTTATAATACAGAGTGGCGCATCTTATTCGCCTTGGTTGATTATACGAAAAGTGAAAGATATAGAATCAAAATATTTTATGTGTATATGTGGGGAGGCAATGTGCACAATTTAAAGTTATTGAAATATACAGGATGTTTGAGAACTAAGATCCATACCAAAGTTATATTTTTTCTTATGGAACACCCGGTATTTTATTTCATTTTTGGATTCTTATGCTCAAAAAAGGCATTTACTATAAGGATTAAATATATTTACAAGCTTTAATTTTTGAGATATGTAAAGATATTTAAATACGCATGCTATAATAAAAAAAATGTCAACACCCTGTACATTGCTTTTCAGAATTAATTTTTGTGGTGACTTTTAAGCCAGATAAATAAACTTTACTGAAAAATTTGATTGCTTTGTTTCGTGTATAGAGGGGTATCAAATATCGCTGGTCTATTTTAAAAACTTCGTTATTTTAAATACAATACCCTGTATTTTTTTTAAACAAATCGAAGCAGATTTTAATGCTCTTTCAAACTATATTAAAGGTTTCCTATACCTTTCTAGCATAGGTTTTGAATAAACTTCAATTTTTCAATAAAATAGCAACAAAGAGGGCTGATGTCATGGCTAAGTTTCTAGTAGGTATTTTTAATATCGAAATTAGTTTATTATATTATTTAGCAAATCAGGACAAGTAGTTTATCAAAGGAACGCTTATCAGGAAGATTTCTATTTGGATATCTTTAAGCATAAGTTCTTGAGGCAAAGAAGCAATTTTCCTCACAAAATAAAATCACTAGTAACATATCCATTCCTTCCGCCAACAGATACTGCTTTATTTTTCTTGATAAAATATGAATACTTACTTATTAAACTATTGTGTGTAAATTTAAGTAAACTAAATCTAAATAATAATGCCCATAAACTAATTTCGATTTTGAAAATAGTTACTGCCACTAGAAAAAAAACTATGGCGACACCAGCCTTCTTGATTGTCATTTTATTGAAATATCGCTTTTTATAAAAAATCTGAACTAGATAGGCTGAAATGATAGGCTGATATAGTTTGAAAGAGCATTTAAATCTGCTTCGATTTATTTAAAAAAAAATGTAAAATAAATATTTAAAATAGATCAGCAATTTTTGGTACCCCTGTATAAATTTAAGGAAGCGATGAATTATTTCAGTAAAATTTATTTCTCTCGCTTCAAGTCAGCACAAGAATTAATTTTGAAAAGTAATGTACTTATGCTACAATAGTTAGTAATCTACTAACTATTGTAGCATGCATATTTAAATATCTTTAAATATTTGAAAAACCAATGATTTTAAACGTATTTATCCCTGATAATAAATACCTTTTTTTGGGCCCAAAAATCCAAAATTGAAATAAAATTTCGGGTGTTTCATAAGAAAAAATATAACTTTGGTATGTATCTTAGTTCTGAAACCCCCTGCAGATTTTAGATTTGAAAAGTTTTGTGGTAATGGCATGAGTCTCATTTATTAAATTAAATAAAGACAATGAGGATTCGATTTTTTTAGCCTTAATATCCTTTTTTTCCTTCTATGAGGACCTTCTGTTACTTATTATTTGTGTGCACCAAGAGATATTTAATTAGAATTGAACTTTTAAGCTTTGATGAAGTGATATCCCGCTGAAGTGATAGAGCAAAGAACAATTGCAATTTCCAAGAGTTTTTATAGCAGAAATCTTAAAGATCAAAAACATTTACCGAAAAAATGGGTATCCGAAAGATTAATCAAAAAAACTGTTAAGAAAATTGGCAAACATCGACCGCCAACCATAATGAAATTGCAATGTCCTGCACCTCATATTATAAACAAGTGAGTGATAAAATAAAGAAGATTGAAAGGAAGTGCAAAATGCAAAATGCAAATATTTTATGCAGCTTCGACAACATTAATGACTGTAATTAAAGAAACAAAATCTGAGAATTCCACATATTCCATATTCTACTGAACCTAATTTTTAAGCTGCAAAATAAACCGCAGTGTGTTAATTGATTGGCTATGAAAAAGTTCTGCCATAATTAATAATGCGTACCCTAATCACTGAACACATAATTGCACAGCTGACCTAACATGCAGCACAATTCCCGCGAAACCTCAGAAGCCGCTAATAATGGCTTTGAAATACCTGACAGCAAATTGATAGAGAACGTTGTGGGACGGGAATAGACAGAGTTGATAAAGCAGAAATATTTTATATATTAATCCATATGATATTGATAATAAAAGGGATTTCTATCAAGGGTTCTTATTTCTCTCAGTTTTATTAAAAATAATACAGACGGTAATCGCAAAACAATTTCCGATGCACGTTATCAATCATATCTAAATTGACACTAAAGCATATAAACCTTGACTAAACGAAATTTTGGCAAAAATGTTTAAATGTGTTGTATAATTTAAGATACCGAGCAGCTCTTTATTTTACTTTCTAGAGCAAATTATTTTAACAGATATTTTATTTAGGTTAAACCTGCAAAAATTTGTTTAAAGCGATTTTTATGATCGCCATGTTGGTCACATTGGGCTGCGATCAGCAATGTTGTCCTTTATTACTTGATAATTATCACAATTTCAGTTCTAATTTTGTATAATTTCGTGTTGTTTAATCTTAGGGAATAATTCTCTAATTTTTTGCCGATTTTTATTGTCTTTTTTTAAAAACTGTACTTTTCAGCACAAACGTTTCTTTTAAGAACTAAATATTCGAGTTTTTGTATTGCATTTCTTGAAATTTTGTGTTGAAAATATGCTGAAGCATTTAAACAGTCGAAGCAAAGAGCTTTTATCTTTCCTGATAAACTATTTTGAACGAGAACGTGACAATAAAGATTCTTTATTGACTGCAGTCAGAGAAGTATTCAAAGTTGATCAAGTGCATCGCAAATTGTTTTTCGATTACTTTATTATTTATTTAAATATGATTAAAAAATATAAAAAAAGACTACCCAAAAACCCAAAAAACCTACATTACTACTGTTCTATGTGTGTGTATCATAATATACTAGTTAAGTATCGATATCATGCTATGATTTGTTCATTCAAAAAAAGATTCAAATGACAGTGTAAATATCCTTGTTGCATGTAGTGATGAGCAGAGACTGGTCTTGGTCTTGCGGTCTTGGACTTCCCTATAACTTTTTTATTTTTACAGATATAAAATCGAGATGTGGTTTGTTAATATGACATAAATTGGAATTGATTGACGTATTCAATTGTTTCCGGTCGTTTCCTGTTTCACCGGAAATTACTACAATTTTTGATTTTTATTTAGCAGTATTTTTCTACTTCATTCGATAGAAAATGACACTCTGAATAGAATAACAACATCATATGTCAACTTTGAACATTCTCGAATATATTTTTGTTTTGAAATTGCAACATGCGATTCATAACGACAATTTGACTCGAAATCCCAAGTGTATGGTGTGAAATTATTCGTAAAAAATGCTTTTTCCAAATATGTCAATGAGCCACCCTCGTTCCATTTGAAAAAATTGAGATGATTAAAAATACTATTTGGACATCTTTCAACCGGTCAGGACAAGACAAGAAAATCATTAGACGATCAAATCTATTTTTCCAAGGCTCCTTGATTAAAAATTAGTTTTTTTTAATATAGTCATGGTACTCTAGATTGAAATTTAAAATACGATTTTGTTTTAAGCGAAAATGTCGAAAGTTCACATATGTATGACTTGTCATTCTATTCAGAGTGTCATTCTCTATCGAGTAAAGTAGAAATATACCGAGGGCGCTATTTAAAAATCAAACGTTATAGTCATTTCCGCTGCAACATGATTTCATCAAGTACAAATAACGCATTGATATGAATATCGTGCTAAAAATATAATCTAAAATCTATAAATATCTGTTTTTAAAAATATTCTTTTTTGTTTCAGGTAAGAGACTACTCATCATTTCAATCTACCTCTTAAGAGACTAAAGCAATAAATTTGTAAGTAGATATTAAGAAATAAGTCATTCTTTATTATCTGGTTTGAACATTCTACATATTATGTAGTAACATATGAATATAAAACCAAATCAAACCATTAGTTAACTTAGTCTATCGTAGGAAATAAAATATAATGTAGTGTAGTAGTAATAACAGCAATACGTAAATCTATATTATTTTTAACTGTGTAACCAATATATAAGCTCTTAAAGTTTAGCCCTTGTCAAAATTTGGTCATTAAAAAACCTCTAAAACACTATGCGTATGAATCATTATATTTTAATATGAATTACTCAGGATATTAATGTGAAATACTGCAGTAACTATACATAGAGAAATTGGAACAACTTTCGTTGCAAAGTTATTTTAATTTCCCTATACAGGGTGTCCCAGAAATAAGTGCAAATATTTTAAAGGGTGAGAGACATATTTTCCCTTTATCGTTTTTCAAATAAGTCCAAAATATCGGAGTTATTTTACAAAGAAATGATTTTTTGCTAAAATTTTGAGAACTACTGGATCTTTTCTGGATTTTCTTTCTTGTAAATTTAATCTAATACCTATGTTGCCATATTATCAAGAAATTATGTTTTTTAACTAAAAACTAAAAAAAAATACAAATTTTTTTTTTAAAAATTTCGAATTTTCAATTTTTTTTTTGCGAAAAAAACTTCATAGGCGTGTTTCTGGGGTTGTATTACTATTAGTCTACTATCAGTAGTTAATAATACCAGTTAAAATATTTGCACTTATTTCTGGGACACCCTGTATATATAGCAGTAACTACATATACTAACTTCCTTTAATTATTGATTTGAATATTTCGCAGTTTCAAACTTATGGAGAAATATAATATGATCGAAAAAAAAACGGCATTACGATGGCTTTGAAATGAAGGTCGCAGTCATTTTGCATATAATGGGGAATGTCATGGATCATCACATCCAAACTAAATTGTCTTCGTTTTTTTTCGATTATATATATATTTTTTTCGGTATAAATCGATTACGGTATAATATATAAAATAATATTCTTATATTATTTTTGGAGTCTGGAATATAATATTATATACTATAAGGTATAATGAGGGATGAGGGACGCCGCATCGTAAAGGTTCAGATAATTACGATTAATGGTATCTACTTACAGGTAAACCTATTCAATGTCTTTTTTAATAATTTACTTACAGTTAATTTTACGGTAGCATATTCTGTAGATAAAAATAAGTAAAAAAGTTTGTATAAATGTATGTTAATACTTAGTTTCGGGAATACAGGGTGTAGAAGTTTCAAATTCAATTTTTTTCAAATAATTTATGAAGCAACGTCAATATTTGGATAAAAATTGGTATCTGGGGGGTTTTTTAATATGAGAAATTTGATTTTGGTGTCAATATTAATCCTACATGTGTTTAAACTGTTTTGAAGAGTAATAACTTTTCGTCCGTACCTGTATAAAACTACTGAGTGAAAAAATATACATTTCGGTGACTTTTTACGTAAAAAATGTCTCTTAGTAAAAATCGCTACGAGTAACTGTTCTCAAGATATTTAGAATGGAAATAGCTCGGAAAATAGCCAATACTCATAAATTTTTCTGCGAATAAATGATGATAAAACAGTTTCTGATGAACTTTTGACACAAAAACATTTCAAATTTATGATTTCAGTCTAACTATTTAGTCAACATGTTTAATTAATGTCAATGATGACAGGTATTGATAAATTCGATTCCAAATATCTCGAGAACCATTACTAGTAGCGATTGTTCCCAAGAGACTTTTTTACGTAAAAAATGTCGTAAATGTATATTTTTTACTGAGTAGTTTTATACAGGTAGGGACTAAAAGATATTACTCTTCAAACCAGTTAAAAATATGTAGGTGGCGCCCTCTACAAGTAGGAGCCATATTGACATCAAAATCAAATTTCTCATGTCTATATATATATATATATATATATATATATATATATATATATATATATATATATATATATATATATATATATATATATATATATATATATATATATATATATATATATATATATATATATATATATATATATATATATATATATAAAACAAATATTTACGTCATAAATTACTTGGAAAAAATCGAAATAAAAATGAAACTTCTACACCCTGTATCTCCGAAACTTTTTTACTTATTTTTATCTGCAGCATATGCTTCCGAAGATTTCGGAATACAGTTCGGACCTCCCTGTATATACTATTACGATCTATTATAAAAAAAATAAATAAAATAATATTCAGATAATATCAAATATGTTAAAAGTTGCCTGACTTTAGTCTGATAATTTATTTTGTAGATATATAGCAAATTATCAATTTATTACAAGACACAAGTTCTTACTTTTTTCGCAAATTTATTAAGTTAAATCAAGAATAATACAGATACCATGGTAATGATTTACTAAATTCTAACACACAATATTTTAATTATATTAATTTTATTTAATGCGGTTTATTTCATGAAGATAGAATTATGTTATACTATAACATTATAATAAATATACTATGAGCAATAATAACATTTTTAAATATTATTTATTTTGTAGTATATTAAATTGATAGGTAGCTATCGCAAATGAATATTATATCGCACTAATACTCGTATTAGTACATTACATTTTTATAGCATGTGTGGTTATAGGTTATAGGTGATGAATAGTACCTAATTCGAATTGTGTTGCATATAACGCACGAATATAACTACCCAAGTAGCATTTGGACGTTATCTAATGTCGGGTATACGTCGCGTTCAATAAACCCGACGTCGGGTACCAACGTCGCATCGGTTCAACCGTCTGACGACTCTTATTTGCACCTAAATGGGGAATAGAGATTCGGGTCGCCTCGACGTCGGTATCTGACCTAATAGGGAATGTAATTCTACCAATTACCAACGTCATATTACGTTGGATTTTAGTCACTTAAAATTCGTCGCTAAGCACTTACGTTACGTTTGGTTTCAAATTCGCTACCAAGAATACATAAAAACCTAACCAACTACTTAATTACAAATGGATTCATAATCACTCCTCGAATATAACTATAAGTGCCTACGTAATTTCATATTATAATAATTCTGAATCATTAATCCAGACATCAGTTTTGTCAAAGAAAGTCACTTTTTTATATATCTGATTAAAATACTCCGGAAAACAACGAGCGCCTTCAAAATTAGGTAGATTTATGAAATAAAAATATCTATAAAAAAGTAACTCCCAAAATATTATTTTTTATTTTCTAGCTGGTCTAATCATAAAACTGTACTGTGGCTCCCCCCAAACTCAACCTTATCAATATTATTCTACTAGAAATCGGAATGTGAATATAAATTTTAAAAACAAAAAACGATTTTAAAATGACTGACAATCGGATACTTGTTAAAAATGGCGAATTTCTGTGTCCGATTTAATATCAACAATATACCAATTCCGACCGGGTCTCCAACATTAGTCGTCTTACACGACTGAAGTCATCAAACCGGACGACCGGCAATCGTATTATGACGTATATAATTACAACGTACGCCACGTAAAATTTGCGAACGGCCGGCATACGTAGGAGCATCCGTCGTCGGCCACAGAGCATAATATAATTTTTCGTATTCCTGGTAAACGACATTGTCTGTTATTGGTCTAAGATAGGTCAATGGTTTGTTGTCAAAAAATGTTTGACGGTTCAATGGTTTCGTAGGTATCAGTGATTTGTGGATTTCTGCAATTATATTTTAGTTTTTGTTTTCTCCTTAAATAATGGGCAGCCACTTTTTTAAGATAGTACCTATATATACAAAATTTAAAAGAATTGGAACTAGTACCTCACATGCATGTGGGAGGAGGATGGGGTCTGCTGGTTTCCTAAGATAAAAATTGGTCAAATGCGAGAACATTAGACATTATATTATTATAAACTTTTTTTCCGATTTAGCTGAAATTTTGAATGCGCGTATTAATAAGTAATTTAAAAAAAATGAAGAAACGCATTACTAAAAATTGTATTAATCAATAATAAATATGTAAAAAGTAAACATAAATATGTAAAAATATGTAAAAATTAAAAAAAGGCACCTGGAGTACGATTCGAACCTGCCTTGCTACGGCTCAACGCCTTCAAGCCCTAACGCCTTTAACCACGCGGCCAACGGAGGCGAGGACTTGAAATATTGTATGTAAAATTCTTACTTGAACGATAATGTTTAGTGAAAGTACATTTTTATTTATAAGCATTTATTTAATTCTGTTTTTAGTATTTGTTCTTATAGCGGCAACTATTATGATTATCTGTAAAAATTTCAACTGTCTAGCTATAACGGTTCATAAGATAGACCTTTGTGACAGACGGACGGACAGCGAAGTTTTAGTAATTGGGTTCCCGTTTTTACCCATTGGGTACGGAACTCTAAAAAAGAAATTAAGATGCACCAGTGTAATGCAGCATCTCTTCCGGATAAAAAGCATACGTGGGTGGAGACATCACTACTACTATTATTATTTTGCAAAAGCCTCGTCCTCTTTCTGTAGAATGTAGATGAATGTCTAAATGCCTTTTTAGTGTTTTTTAGGCATAATAAAAAAATTAAGTTTGTTTACAAAAACTTTATTAGGTTATGTTCATGATGTTCATTAGGTCGCAAATGCTACTTAATGGGTTGTATTTACGGACGTAAATAGAGATACATAAATTAGATTATAAATATGAACATAAAATACAACAAAATATAATTGGACGTTGCTTTAGGGATTATCAATGAGACGTATCCTATTCGGACAACGGGTAGACGTCGGGCTAGTTCAAGTATATGTCCGTCGTTTAAGCCAACGTGGGAACGACGTTGGGAAATTAATAAAAATAGTACGTTGTTATTTTGTACGTCGACAGATCGTTGGATTTACCGACTCGGATCCAACGACGTCGCTTTGAATAGGAAAGCGACCGCACCGGTCGTATCACCAGCACCCGACCTAAATTTGCACAAAATCTGACGTCGCTTCAGGTCAGATTTAGTTCGAAGTCAGATAGATGCTTTTTGGGTATGGAGATCGTCTGCACGTTGTGGGAAATTTCTACATTATATTTCATTTTAGAATTACATACAATGAATAGTATGAATAATAGCTGCAAATTTTAATCATCTTTGTCGTTGGGCACGAGTCATACTAATATCCACAGGTACTCAATTCAGACGCAAAGACTTACCATACAACTTGCTTGTGTCAACTAAACGTTGCAGATAAAAAAAGCAAATGGACAGCAAGTGTAAACAAATTTTATAACTGCACAAACTTGGAAGACCGAGTTAAATCTTTGAACAATTTTATTAACCAAGTTCTGGACCAATTTGAATTTTGTCTGTTGATAAGACGCCTTTTGTTGTTGACTTGCCTTTTTTAACTTTAATTAAAGAAATTGCAAAAACTAACTACAACAATGTTTCTTTCATGATGATCCAAAATAAATATACCAGGTGCGCCTTAAAAGTGGCTCACACCCAATCACTCCTATAACTTAATACAAAAAAACTGAACGACCAGTAGTTGTAATATAGACAAAAACAAATTTGCAGCTATCTTTCTTGCGCGTTTTATTGCCATTGTAGCCTTTTTATAATATCTGTATTGCAGTTCTTTCACGTCTGTCCATATAAAAAATTACGGCTCCCATCTACGTGATCAGTTTTAAGATATTAAATGCAGCGTATTCGAGAAACTGCACACTGTTGGTTGCAGGGAATCGACAATTTTGACAATAGCTGGTGGGCGACGCTTTTGCTATTATCAGATGTTGTTATCTTTGTTATAGAATGCGAACAAGGTAAACTATCAAAGTGTTCTCGGTCTATTCAACAGCGAAGAAGCGTTTTATGTGCCGCGACGGTATATACTCGTAAAATGAAATTAGAACGACTAGCTTTGTAATTTGTAGCCGTTCTTAGCTAGCAACGTGCACCTTTAATTTATTTTTAGAGGAATATGTTAAGAAAATAACCATTTTCAATAAAATGTCTTGATAAGTGCATAAAGCCATGACATAAGATGTGATGGTAATGACTTCATGTTATAGACGGTGTCTCTGGTTGAGTATGAATTGCACTTTAGAAAAAAATTGGAGTTTCGAAATGGCAATATTTTTATAAATATGGAAATAAGTTACAATTACAACATATAAAACTACCCTAAACTGTTTCAGCTCCCCTTTTCAGCTAATTTGTTATCAAAGTTTTGCCATTTAAGTATTAATTACTTCATAAATTTTTAACATATTTAAAAGTAATTTTAAATAAACAAATACACTGCTAATATAAGTTTTTGATAATGTGAAATTTTACAGTATTTGTATTTTTGCAACAGTTATTGATTCAGCTCCTGGAAAAAAGAACGATTGTATCACGAATCAATGAACTATTGTATAATGTAGATATTAATTATTATACAATCAAAATATACTGTAGGATATCAGGCTTAAATATAACATTATTCTTTTAACTATTACAAAGAAATGTGAATCATGATCTATTAAATTAAGGATAAATAACAAATTAAAATCATAAACATTTATATTTAATTGATCATATAATTAGGCGATTATCAACAAAAATGTATATCATTCTACTGGTAGACATAACATTCCTTTTCCATATTACTACCATATTCAGAATAGAACAACAATACTCAGAAAATAAAATATACAGAGCAGAGGTGTCACAAAAAGAATGCAGCACTAACGGAAATATTAAAAGCAACTTTCTCATTTTAAATAGAATAGCATTTTTTTACTTAAATTTAAATTCTTATTAAAATTTGGTAGGAAAATGATCAAACTATAAAAATATTTAAAATATAAACTTTTAGAGCTAACAATATGTTACTCGATACTCAATATGTTAATATTAATAATGCGAATTAAGCTTTAAATTAATTCAAAAACAGCTAAAATTATTACTTTTTTAAAAGAGCAAGTGTGCTGCTTCAAACTTCACTAATAAACTGTCGTGTTTATGTTGACGCGACCGCGCATGCGGCAGTCGGCGATTTCCGGCCTCAAAATTGTTGGTTGCACAATTTATTAATTTCAAATGTCCATTTAAAAAAGCGCAATTTTTTTGTTCTAAAATAAGTCAATTCTTACAATTAATTTTCAATATTTTATTGTATATTAATAATTAAAATTAATTAAAAATTAAATAAAAATATTATTTTTTTGTAACTGTGCATCCCTGTGCATAATTCCTTTGTTAGATGGAGTATTTATAAGTATTTATTATATTATTTATAATACAAACCGACAAATTACTCAGCGGTGTTTACAGAAAATAACTATTTGGTTTTGTAATTTTTTTTTGATGTAATAAAATTATATTTAATAAATGTTTAACTTTTAAAACATTTAACCATAAATGAAAAATCCTTTTTCGACACGCCATTTATATCAAAAGAAGAAAAAAAAATTAAAAAACAACGTAGGTGCTAGAAGGATTTTAAAGATGTGGCTCTTTAAAGTTATAATCTCTACCAGCTTTTATATTTATCACGCTATTTTTGCTTTCAAAGTGCCTCAGGATAGTTCCATTTAAAACATAGATGAAACCATTAGCTTACCTTCGAACATGCTTTCAGAAGACTTGTTTTATTTTCTAAAGGTTTATTTGGAATCCGCCCTTACTGATCTATATTTCTTAATGTAAATATAGGTACAAAGATGTTTTATTTCTACTATAGATTTATACCGGGTGCGTGTCAAAAGTGGCTGGAAATGACTCCAACTTTTGATTTTTAAACCCTCGGTATATTTTTACATTATTCGATAGAAAATGACACTCTCACTAGAAAGACATGTCATATGTCAACTTTTGACATTTTCGCTTAAAAACAAATCGTATTTTAAATTTAAATCTAGAGTGTAAAAAATAATAATTTTAATCAAAGAGCATTGGAAAAATAAATTTGACCATATAATGTTTTTCGTGTCTTGTCCCTGGCCAGTTAAAAGATGCCCAAATCGTATTTTTAATCATATCTCAATTTTTGCAAATGGAACAAGGGTGGCTCATTAGCATATTTAGAAGAAGCAATTTTTTACGAATAAGTTGATACTACACACTTGGTATTTCGAGTCATTTGTGATTCAAATTGTCATTATGAACCGCATGTTTCAATTTCAAATAAACCCTATGCGAAAATATCAAAAGTTGACATGTGATATTCTGATTAGTATGTCATTTTCCATCGAATAAAGTAAAAAAATACCGGGGGTGTCATCTAATTAATTAATCTCTATAATACACAGATTAAAATTATTATAGAATATAGAGGGTAGAGGGTGCTTCACAAAGTGTGGCGGATATAACAAACATGTTTTATTAAATGCAATACCGTGCGTTTGCACTCATTTCAGATTCATCCTGTATAACCATACAATAGGTCTATAGAAAAATATACAAAAGATTTTCTCTTTGACAAAAGTATGAAGACAGTGTCCCAGATACTATGTCTTATAATGCAGACGTTTCTTTTACCCTTACCGACGTTTATTATAATTATTTTTATTTATTATGCAGACGTTTCTTTTACCCTTACTCTCGACATATCGTCTTTTATCAAAGAGACTAAAATGAACTTTTTGAAATCACTAAGATATTAAATTCTTGAACTTATTACGTGCTTGTTCTTTCAACTTCAATTTTTTTACAGAAGATAATATATTTTTATTCTACTGTTAACAGAGGAAAGTAATATTTGGTTATTTTACTGGATAATGGCCAGGTAATTTCTATAATAGCATATAATATTGTCCATCAGTAAGCAATAATATACCGGGTGCATCTCAAAAGTGGCTTACCCCTATAACTTTTTTATTTATTTTTTTTCAGATAAAAAACGAGATTTGGTATGTTAGTTAGATTGACGTATTCTATTGTTTTTAGTCACTTCCTGTTTCACCGGAAATGACCATAACTTTTGATTTTTAAATAGCACCCTCGGTATATTTTTACTTTATTTGATGGAAAATGACACTCTGAATAGAACGACATAGTATATGTCAACTTTTGACATTTTCGCTTGAAACAAAATCGTATGTTAAATTTTAGTGTAGAGTGTCATGCCTGTGTTAAAAACACTAATTTTTAATTAAGGAGTCTTGGAAAAATAAATTTGATCTTCAAATGTTTTTCGTGTCTTGGTCCTAGCACATTAGAAGATGCCCAAATTGTATTTTTAGTCATATCTCAATTTTTTCAAATGGAACAACGGTGGCTCATTAGCATATTTGGAAAAAGTATTATTTTACTAAAAGTTTGGTACCACTACACCTAACCACACACTAGGTATATTTCCAGCGAAATTTTCGCTATGAACCGCATGCTATAAATTCAAATAAACCATATGTGAAAATGTCAAAAGTTGATATATGATATGTTATTCTATTCAGAGTGTCATTTTCTGTGGCACAAAGTAAAAAAATACCAAATAATGTGTCATTTAAAAATAAAAAGTTATAGTTATTTCCGGTTAAACAGGAAGTGAGCAGAATTGAATATATCAATCAATCCTAATTTATGTCATATACTAACATACCAAATCTATTTTTTTTAACTGAAAAAATAAAAAAGTTATAAGGGTGAGCCACTTTTGAGACGCAAATAGTATTGGCTTGGAGCATTCTTCGCCGGAGAATCTGCTGTCACCATCGGTATATACAAATACATGGGTTTAAATGACGAGTATACGAAAAATGTATTATATAATTATTCTAAAAGTGTTAGAAACTATAATTGATGAAAATTCTAAGTCGTCTCAAATTCGAAACGGAAGTGTCTCGAACTTTACTTCCTACCTAAATAATAGTAGGTCCACGAACGGGTCGATTTTCTGTCGATGCGGAGTCGATGCGATTAATACTATTATCAGAGTAAGTGGATCGACGAGTAGCGACAGAAGCCGTCGCGCGTCGGCTCTTTTGATGTGGTGGGACCAAATTTTCTTTCTTTCTTTTCACGTCTCTATCTATCAAATAGACTACCTATATAACTGGTCAACTTATGAAGTGGTCCTATAAACATGTTATACACTGCTCAAAATTTGAAATGGAATTAAGTATTGATAATATTTTTGGAATATCTCATAAAATATCTTACAGCTAATAAATGAAAAAATGATTTAGGAAAATTCTTTGCCTGAGGCATATGTACTTGAAATAGAGTATATAGAGATACTATTTCGCGCAGCCGCAATGAAAATTGAAAACCGAAGTGTCGCCACTCGTCGGTTGAGGTACTCTGCTATTATTTACATACGAAGGTAGAGTGGAGGGAGATTCGCTTGGAGTTCGAGACGCTTCCGCTTCGAAAGCCAGACGACCCGTGTGCGGACGCTCTAAATCGTTTATTTTATTGCTATCTTGCTTGGCTGGTTTAACACATGAATAATAATAGTAATATATTATTCATAATAAGAGTTATTACACAGTTGTATTTAATCCTATTGTATTTGCCAGCCCACCACTATTTTACCGGATCGGAGTATATGTGAAGGAGCTAATTTATTTATTTTGCAATCGATTTCAGAACCGTCACCGGTACCGATTTTGCCAGTGTATGTGAAAATACTCTTATTCTGTACTCCAAAAGTGGTTTCTCGTTATACTTTGTACTTAAAAATTAAATATAAAATTAATAGTTTTTAATTAATAAAGTGAAATAAAAGTTATATATTATTATACCTATTACTATATATATATATTATTATATATATAATACCTATTATTATATATATAGTTATATATTATTATACCTATAGAAATAAAAGTTATTATATTATTATACCTATAAATAATTGTTAATAATTAAATAAATCAATAATACGTCAGTAAATAATTATGTGTCAAAATAATGTGTCGAGATACAAACAGAAATTAATTTATCGTGAATGTATAATTAAATGGTTATTTAAATTGAATAATTGGCATCAAAATGGGTTGTTTTTAAATTCACTGCTAATAATTTAATCGAATTGTTAATTTTACGATTTTAGATCATTAATCTATAATACATATGTCGCTAACGCATGTGAAACGTAACCGGAAAATGCGATTTTCCGATGCCATTGTTTTCAGCTTATATTTCAATAACATTTCTGAAATGCACTGGTGGATACAATCCGCGGTTAACTGAATATTAATTAACTAATATTTATCCTATTACAAATACTAGTTTGCATTCCCATTAGATGAATATAAATACAGACTTACCGGTGTTCCGACGAAGCTCTATAACAGGATGTCTGCGTGGGATTTTTACTTGAATATTTTTATACAATATAGAAGCCACGAAAGTTCATATTTTCTTCTCCCTATCGCTCCATCTTTTTCTTTTTTTTCCCTTCCCGTGCTTCTTCTTCCCAATGGTGATTTGTCTCATGCTCCTTTCTTGGTCCATTCGAGTTATATGTGTTTATTCCATTTGCGCTTTCTGCTTAATACCCCATTCATTAATGTTCTGCATTTTGCATGTTCACCTTATGTTGCCGCTTTGTTCTCTCGATCTTGTAACATTCTACCTGTGATTTTCATCTCGCCTGTTTCTAAAAACCTTTTTTTTTGCTTTGTCCGGTCTGGTTTCTGCTGTGTAGGTCATTATGGGTCTGAAGACAGTCTTGATTTGTTCTTTCACAACAATACACCAAAACATTTTACTTTTGTATTGTTAGCATCATCAGCAGATGATTAAGACTTCCAGTTTTGTTATAATGCTTAGCGAAACGGGTGTCCAGTACAAAAGTAAAGTGCTTCGGTGTATTGTTGTGAATTAGTGTTTTTTTTGCTTTTATTTTTATGTTATGTTATTTTGTTATCCGCAACAATCTTGCATGTGATTTAAGTAGGAGGTATTTTTGATGTTGGCCATTTGTTTTGAATACAGAGTTTATCATATTTAGAAATTTTGTTACGAGATTAAAGCGACACCCAAACCCGAAAAATAAAGGGCGACAAAGTAATGAGATATTTAAATACCCGGAGTGCGGAAGAGAGATAATATCACGTATCGGCTTTTCAGCCACAGAAAAGCTCATGAAAGAAAACATCTTGCGTGACCGTTCTGATGCGAGTCAAATACTCATCAGCGAGTAATAAGTAAGTAATAGATCATTAGCATTAATAGAGCAGCCTTAAGTAAGTAATAGATCATAATAGATTAAAAAATAATAATAAAAAAGAATATGGCTATCATACCCAAATATATTATAAATTTAATTTACGATGCTAATGGGATATTTTTAATTGATATACAAAACACGGACAAAAATACATATTGTTCAGGCTAGCTAAGACATTTTTGTTAGACTATAATAATTGTATATAGTTTTAAGTTACTCTACTCTATTAACAAAGTTGAAGAAATTTCCCATTATAAAAACCTTATTAAGGTACCTTACCTTTAAGATGATAAACGACCCTACTTTATATTCGTAAAATTATAACTTTAACTTAACTATTACCACTGGGAATTTTGATCGTAAAACTATATAGCTGTCGCAGACGTCTGTCTATCTAAACAATGTAAGTTTAGGGCAGTGTCGTCCACTGTTATGAATATTAGATTTAAGAACATGAAAATTGTATTGTACGCCTATGGCTATTTTTGAAGTGAGACATTATTTAAGAGACTGGAACGTGGTTCTAGAGAGAGTACGCTTTACGCGTCGAGAGTACGCACGACGCGTCGAAAGACGCCATCCGCATATCGACAGTTTTTTCTTTGGCTTTTATAATATTGTTACGAGAAATTTTAAACGTTGTTATTTTAAGTATTATTAATAAGTTTCACTTGTGTTATATTTGTCTACAATATAAGTGTGTAAAAGTTATCGTTGTTGAATGTTATTTCAACTGGTCCTTCGACAGTCCGACTACCAGAATCATCCAGATTTTGGTTCTCCGCCAAGATACATTTTGGTCCTACAAGCCAGAAACATTTTGGTTTTACGAGCCCCAACCACATATCATATAGATAGAAGGTAGAATGAGTGGGAGGGGTGTAGTTACTACTACCTTAAAGATCTATTGTGTCCCCCTTCTTTGAGTTATAACTCATCATATAGTCTATAATCCATAATACATGTTGTAGGGGGGACAGGGTATAATACCCTGTCCCCCCTGTCTATAAAGACAGGGGGGACAAAAATTCGTATTTTTATCTTCCTTTGACAACAGATGTTCCTTCTCCGAAGGTTGCAGCATACACCCTTCCACGGTTGGGGTTTGGCCCTCCGCGCTCTTTACAGTCGAGGAGCTTACCAGTCAGGAGACCATCCTCATTTTTGTTACTAGCACAACGCCGGCGGCATAACACAATTATTGTAATATACCTATCGCCCTTTTTTCACAGGTTTCTCTGGAATAATCCTTGTATCGAATCGTATACCAAGATACAAAGCGTGGTGTATCAAGACAGAACTTTTCGTACTAGCGATGTTGTGCCGAGTACCACAGACCTTTGCATCCCCAAAATTGTGCTGGTCAGAATTTGAAGATTATTTAGGTAGCTTAGCATATTTCTCTGTGCTAGTCCGTTAGCGGGTATAATAAATAGTAAATTCTCAACTTTACCTAGGTTCCATAACTTTTTGATTTCTCTTGGTAAAAATCGGTACGAGTAATGGTTACAATACAATACATGTCATCATTGACTAAAATTAAACGTATTAACTAGATAATTATTAGACTTAAATAATAAATTTGAGATGTTTTGTGCTAAAGATTCAACAGAAACTGTTTGATCATAAGTTTGTCTAAAAAATATGATTAATGTAAAAAAGTAAAAAGTTCCCAAATTTATCATTTTAGTCAAATATCGATCTAATCAACATGTTTATATTTTTGTCAATAACATGTATTAACTATTTCCATTTAAAATACTTTGAGAACGGTTACTCGTAGATTAAATATTTAACAACGAATATTTCCGGAACAAAAACTGCCAATCTCAAAAACAAAACGATTTTGTAAATTACACATTTAGGACTACAATATATTCCCAAATAAGCAAAATCGGTTTTCCAAAATTTTTCGACAGAATCCCTCGGCACCCCCTGTCGATTTTGTCAAAAACCGAAATGTCTCAGATCGCAACTAAAATATTCTTATTGATAGTTCATTTTACGTAGCAAACCGTTTACCGATATCTCTAAAAGATTATCAGTTATTTGAGGAAATTTACAAAAAAGTATTTTTTTTGTGTTTTCCGAAATATTTAAAAACGAATATCTCCGGAACAATAAATGTTAATCCCAAAAACGAAACGGTTTTGTAAATTAAACATTTAGGACTACAATATGTTCCCAAATAAGCAAAATCGATTTTCCAAAATTTTTCGAAAAAATTCCTCGGCACCCTCCTATCGATTTTGTCAAAAACCGAAATGTTTGCAGATCGCAACTAAAGTATTCTTACTGACAGTTCATAGTATTTTTATTAATAAGTTTTTTACTTAGGAAATGACAGTAATGTATATTTTTTCACTCAGTAGTTTTATACAGGTACCGAGGAAAAGTTATTAACCTTCAAAAAAGTTGAAGAACCTGTAACAACTGCCAGGCACCCATTTTTATCCAAATATTTACATTGGTTCGGAAATTATTTAGAAGAAACGGAAATAAAAATGAAACTTCTACACCCTGTATCTCCGAAACGAATCATTTTAGGGCATACCTTCATACGAAATTTTTTGCTTATCTTTATCTGAAGAATATTCTGCAGAAGTTTTCCGAATGCGATTCGGACCACCCTGTGTATTAAGTGACAATTTTGATGAAATCATGGAATTTCTATTCGAGCTTTCAATTTAATGGTTTACAATCCGCTCTTTGTTGAAGCAAATGCGTGTTAAGGTTAATGGTGCCGTTAATCCCATTACAACCGGTTGTCGCTGTTATTTGCCCGATAATTCTTAACGTGGAGAGACCGTCTGCACAATTTAGTTTCCCCTAGTAATTCCCTCAACAAAATCCTCTACTCTCTGAAAATACAGCCTACGTATTCAAATTACACGACGCTTCTGGGAGTTGGAAAGAGGTCGACCTTTGTGCCTATCCGTTTGAAGGCAGAGTGGTCGCCATCAAGAAAGGACGAAGGGAAACATCGTCATCCTAAAGTCATTTGGAAAGGCAATATAGAGCCGACCTTGTCGCAAATATTTGTACAAGGAAAGACGTTATAAATGGATTTTCGTTTGAGATTTTAATAGAAAGGATGGCTGGACTTTTATAAAGTGTCAGAGGAGTATAACAACATATTAGAAACTTTTTTTAGTAAAACAAATGGATTCGTGTGGACGTCATCTGCCTTTTTTCTGTTATCGTCTGTCAAAATCTTACCTCAGTAATAAAACGTATTTTTTACCTTAAAAACAACTTGCAAAATGTATTATATCGTCGGCTTTATAACGAAAAGCCGTATCTCAATTTTTGCTACTTTTCAGGAGAGCAATTTAAAGAAAATCACTTGCTTTATTTGGCCAATAAATGTAAAGTCTTTAATTTTTTAATAGTGTTTTTGTATTAACACTTAAACAGAGACCTTGAGGAACGATTCTGAAGAAAGAGTTTCTAAAGAAACGGTTCTAAATTGAGCGTAAATTTTAATAAATAATTTATTTTTAGTTGTTTAATAGAGATAGGCCTTTTTGTTATAACATTAATAAATTTATTTCCGAACGAATAGTATACATACGCCCATGTAAAATAAATTTAAGAATGACAGTAAAGTGTTCTTAATAAGGAAAAATAAATACTAATAAATACAATATTCACATAATGGAATTACATACAAGAAAATACAATACATACATGCAAGAAAAAATCTGGAAATCACCAAAAAATCAGAAAAAAATATTTTTAAATACTTTTATTCGCGTTGGATTAGATCAACTGAAAACAAAGACAATTTTCATTCCAGAAGCAAAGACAATAATAAATTAAAATATTCTCATCTAGCTTATTTTAATAATATTGTTTTTTATACAAAAATACATTTTTTAACTACCTAATATATTTTTAATAATTATTTAGTTCATTGAGTTGAATGGCAGGTTTATCACCAGTGCAAAGGGGTTGTAGATCTTGATATTTTCTTAATAGGTATTATAAGTTTTGTTTTGGTTTGGTTTGGTTTGGATAATAATTATATTTTGGTTTATTAGTAATTGAAATACAACAGAAATAAAAATTATCCAAAATGTCGATTTTTTGTAAAATATTGTTCTAATAAAAACACACGCTCTATTTAATAAAAAGCAAACAAAACATATTTCTTCACCCGTGCTTTTTGATACAAATAACTGTGGAGTAACAGTTTCTGTTTTCCCTGTTCACTGATAACAAATTCGACTTTCATTCTACGTGTTTATGCTAGATGATGATATGCACTTTGATAGGCACAATAAATAAAATTTTCCAAAAATTGGAAGGGATGACAATGACAATTGCCTGACAATGATAATGAGATGAAAGTTATTGTATTCTTCGGGCAACTTTTTGGTTCGCTAAAGTGTTCTTAGGGAAATTATGATTTCGGGAAATTTTCCATTAGGGCAATTTTCGCTTCGTTGTTTTGCTTTCGTTCAATTTTTCTTCGGCCATATTTATTCTCGGACAATCTTTTGGATACCCAATATGGCTATGTGCTGAGTCTAGCTCATTCTAACAATGTTTTTTGGAAAAAAAAAACTCAAAATCACACTGTAAAAGAGAGCTGCTGCCATGATAGAAGTTTTATTTTAACCCAAGCAACAATCAGAAAATAATTAGGCAGAATGGTGTGATTTTCTCTCGCATGCATTTTCATAACTTAAAATAAACGGACCTATCTCAAATTCCATTTTTCTTGTAGTATAACAATTGGTATAATGGTTAATATAACAAAGAGCCCTATCTCAACATACGTCTCTTCGTCATAACGAAGAATTGTAGTATTTGAGATGGGGCAAATTTTTACACGAATATAAAATGAAAAAGGTATAATATTGAGATGCGCAATTTCGCTATGGTAAAATATGACCCATTGGGCATGTCATGACGTTGATATCTCAAAATGGCCAAAAATCGAGATACGCCTTTTCGTCATAAAGCCGACGATATGTACATACATGTATAGTTTAACTAACACATTAATAACTAATACATTAAAAATATTAAAATTTAATCCATGAAAAAATTAACTCATTTGCGTGTGGTTATTTAGATATTAAATCACCTTTTATTTGGCATTGATCCAGCACATAACAAAAGCATTATGACACAATACGTTCCATTAATGTATTAAAAGTCCAGAAAGGGAGTTCCTATTTTCTTTGAATGGATTATTTTTATATATAACTGATATTAATTAAACGAAAATTACATAATCAATCAAGTTAAAATACAGGGTTATTTGATATAATATGCTTTTTTATACAAAGTTACATACCGAAAATGTCAGTGGCGGCTCGTGGCTTCTGTAGGACGGTGGACACAGCCTCCGCAAAAAAAATGTATCTACTGTTTGTAATACATACATTAAGTCTTCTAGTTTGTATGCTAGAAATGACATTATTATTTGATCGTACAAAGTGTAGTAACGACAACTATTTTCAGGGCTGGCAGAAATTAAAAATTAAAAAAAAAAATCTAATTTTTAAAAGCTAAAAAATAAAAACACATATTTTTGTGTCTGAACCAAAGTAAGTATTAGTGGTAAAATATGCACATTTTTCACTAACATTTTTTTACAGGCTGTACAAAAGGAATTTATCTGAAATGGCCCATTTCAATTTTCTCAATCGTTTCCTTTCAATCGCTGTCGGCACTGCGGCCCCCAATACGCTATCACATCACAATTCCCAATTCAATTTACAAGAAATGTATTCTAATCTCCGGCAGCATCAGGTTGGTGAATTTTATTCTTCGTATCCCAAAGGCTATGTACGGAACGTGGCTAGCCAATGAATATTTAATTATTGTTCAACGGGTCAGCTTAAGTTATTCACAAAGATAGACTGATTATTCATTGCTATTATTTAATTACCATGCTAGATTCTAAATTACGTATTAGTTACTATTCGATAGCAAATCAAGTATGTTGCATTGGTGACCTGAACATAGAAAATCCTAAGTAAATTTTAAAAATGATGAAGTTTTTCCCATTTAATTTTACAAAAAAATGTAGTTGAAACTTTTTGAAACTCCTTAAAATGAATCATATTGTTAATATTCAATAGATTCTACGAATTCCTTTTGGAGTTATGAAGGATAAGACATACTAAATTAATTGAAATAACAAACATGCCAATAAATTTATTTCGGTTTTCTTCATTAAAAACAATAAAGTGGAGCAATTGTAAAAATTGGCGCCGGGAGGCACGTATAGCCGCCAATACTAAAATATGTTAATAAAAAGTTGGTAGGCAGTTCTTTTAGTTTCAATTATCTCAAAAACTGCGACTTTGACTGATTTTGATGACATTACAAATTTTGTTGCAAATATTATTCCTAATCTTAAATTGAAAACCGCGTTTCGCTAGCTACTGTAATTTTGGAGTTACGATTTTTTAAAATTTTTAACTCCCTCCCATACCCTCTTACCACCCCCCACCCCCACCAAAAACTAATGGCCAAATTCTCGGGTGCCACAGTATTATTGTGCCAAATTTGATTAAAATCGGTTTAGTGATTTTTGAGTTATCGTGTTACAGACAGACGGACAGACAGATAGACACCATGAAAATATTTTGTATTTAGATCATTTATGGCCCAAATAACTCATTTTGAGTGAAATTAAAAAAACTTTTTTTTGCCGATCTTAATGGCCTATCATACCTACCTGTTGGTATGGTCGGCTAAAAATGTGGTGCAATTATTGTTTTATAAATTGTTAGCTTAGCCCAACTACTCAAATCTTTTGAAATACGTCCTAAAAGGTTTACTTTTTTGGCAATTTTGTTGGTTATATACTTAAAATGTTCACAAAAAAATACATTTTCATCGATTATACACCCCAGATATTTAAATTTGTCAACCCTTTCTAAAACTTCATTTATATATTATTGATTAGTATAGAATTTCATATCGTGCAATAGCCAAGTCATTATAATTATTACCGAAATGGAGATGCCTAATACCGAAATATATTTGATAGTTTAAATATGCTATTATATTTACTTATGCTATTATATTAACTTTTCATGGAGAATATAACTTAAATAAAATATTTTTGATAGATCTGTAGAAGAAAATCAAAATATATTTGTCGTATTGCGACATAACTTGTGATTGTTTTGTTTGTTTGATCAATACAAAATTTGTTTAAATTTTTCCCTAATTTCGTATATTTGTATCTCTCATAACTGAAAAAAGAATTCGTACAAATTATTCAAAATGAACAATTCGTTTCACTTGAAGGAGTTCTTTAAAAACTTTCAAATAAATTTGTCTGTAAAATAAAATGGGGAAAACTTATTCATCATTTTTAAAATTTACATGGATTTCCTGTGGTCCACGACTCAAAACACGGTATAATAATAGAATAGAAAATGTACTATTTTTTTCTTTAATGCATTTTTACAATTAAAATCTATAAAACTTTTTCCCTCAACTGTTAAGCGAATTAAATCGTTTTTCTAAGATTACACACCACACAAAAGAGAGTAAATGTTTACTTACGGCGTTGAAAAATGAGTAATTTATGTCAGAGCAGTTCCTTTTCGTTTCCTTGGCAACCACTAGTGATTTGAAAATATTGACGTTCCTCGTTCCAGAACTGTTGATGTTATTAAGTAGAATTGAAGTAAATATTGACTTCTTATAAGAGGACTGCATTATTACTGTAGCTTTAGTGAAAAGAATAAAAATAAAGAAAAAAGAAATAATAAGGTATTAGAGAAAGGATTTCGATTCTCGTTCTATGAATAATAAAAACTATGTAAATCAGCAAAAACGAAACTCAGAATGGGTTCTTTAAAAATATATAATTAAAGTTTTACACCAGATTAAATACAATATGACCGAAGAAAAATGACGTGAACGATGATTATGAAATGAAGAGCGCTATCATTTTATATTTGATATCAATTAAACTTTTAGTTACGTAATCGAGGGCGCGATTTTTAAATTCATTATTGCCAACCATGGAGATATTCGTCGCCGGCTGGGCTGACTAACTCGAATTTAAATTTCACGCTGGGGTTTCAGGTGTTAGCTCTGCTGTAAAAAATGTAAAGTTACCACATTTATTTATTTCCTGACATACCCATTCATTTTGACACTTTAGTTTTGTATTAGGGGTTTTTGGTATAAATAAATAATGTTGTGATACCCTTTAGGCTTAAAAATGTTTACTAGCAGTGTTTTTCAAAAATGTGCATTTTTAACAAATCGCTGTAACTTTTTTGCTATGGAAAATTTTGTATTTCTATGAAAACATTTTCAAAGCACCTTTTTACGTAGAATTTAATGGTTTAAGTATAATTTTTTTAAAATTAATCATTTAAGAGTTATCAACAGAAAAATTATTTTTTTATTTGGGACACCTTCTATGTTTTTAATTAACTGAAAAGAATTTAAAATTACCTTTACAAAAATATAGCACACTTGATATTTTGTTATATAATCCCCTTCGAAATACAGAATTTTTAAAAATTCGCTACTTTTAACTACTAGGCTTTGGAGCCCTTATTGATGATATGCCCTTAATGGAACTCGAAAACATATTTTTCCAGCAAGACGACGCACCGCCTCTGAACGCTGAAGTTATCAGCAATTTTTTGCAGCCAATTTCAAAAATAATTGAATAGCTAACCAAGATCCCAGCCGTTGGCCGTCGAGGCCGCCTGACTTAGTGCCCATGGATCTAATCCTATGGATATATTTGCTCCGTATAATCTAGACAAGAATTAGAAATACTTAGCAGTTATGAGAGGGTATCTCTCACCCCAACTGAGTTAATGAATTCCGCGAGAAATGTTTAAAAACTGCCTCGTCTGTCCATAACAGAAGACGGTCGATATGTCAAACACCTGTAGCAAAATCTCATGTCTTGGTTTGCTATTTATTTTTATTGTTAGTAGATATAGTTTAAATGTGTTGATGTTGCGAATATAATTTGAATTGTTATAAAATTCTGCATCTCTCATAGTAAATATTATTTTCGTTTTAATTGATGCTCACAGCTAGAATTATTTTGCACTACAGTCGGTACCGTTCAAAGCCTACTTATTTAAAGCGGGCGAATTTTTATATACTCTATATCTCGAACAGGAATCGAGCAAAATATCAAGTGTGTTATATTTTTGGAAAGATAATTTTAAATTATTTTCAATAAATTAAAAATATACAGGGTGTCCCATATAAAAAATAAAATTTTCTGTTGATAATTCTTAAATTATTAATTTAAATAAAAATATACTTAAACCATTAAATTCTGCGTAAAAAGGTGCTTTGGAAATGTTTTTATAACAATACAAAATTTTCCATAGCAAAAAAGTTACAGCGATTTGTTTAAAATGCGTATTTTTGAAAAAACCCCCGTAACTCCGAAACGGTAACAGATATCGATATGCGGTTTTCACCATCATGTTTTTGACAAAAATTGAGCTCCAGATACCGATATTAGTTTTTGTCTATTTCCTATAGAAAAGGGTGTTTCCATTTAAAAACGTCGAATTTGACCCACCCTGTACAGCCTCTCAAATAGTGCCGTTCGTATTCCGCGATAAACTGTAGGTCCCGTGTAAATGCGAAACACTGATGACACACATCACAAGTACATGCGAGAGGTAGCCGACGCTCTGTATAGAGTATGGCACTGTAAGAAGAAGCAGACCTAGCAGCCCAACATTTTGATTTTTCTTTTTAGAACCTCTTTTAGTGCGAAGTGGTACAGGTGGCAACTTTATTAGAATATTTTGAACGGGAAAGTGGTAGTAATGGCCCTTATGTCCCTTAAGTGCTGTTAAGAATGTGAGTTTTCTTTATGTAAACAATAACTGTTTATATATTTATAATGAATTTATTTTTGTTTCCTAAAATATTTTGATTAAAAGAAAATATATAAATCTAGGCAAACGCTGTGCCAGTCTAACTTAATCACGTGACTAGAAGTCTATTTGGTATGAACTCTATATGCAAATTTACATGATAAATTTCATCGATCGTCATTTCCAAGCCAACTGAGAAGCGACTCTCGAAAAAAAACCTACCTATTTCAACTACAAAACTAAAAAAAAGATATTTTTTATAAGTAGCCAAACGGAAATCCAGCTTATCAGTAGTTTTTTACTGGTAAAACAAATTGCCTAACCTACAAAAAAATAATTTTTTCCGATTTTTTTCCCAGTGGTAAAAGATTTTTTTCAAAAAATAAACCCGCTACCAAGGTATAGACATTATCAAAAAATTTGAATGCTAATATGAAATCATGCCTCATCAGCCTGAGTCGCTCTACAGTGCTTCTGTAAAGAAATATTAATGTACTAGTTTTTCCCGCGACTTCGTTCGCATAAAATTCGAATTTTATTAATATAATATGTAACATACAGGGTCCGGCAATAGTGCGTCGGGAATCTGTAGCTCCTAAAATAAAAAACTGAGCAATTTTGTTTAAGTGCAAACCTAAAGTATGTATTAGGATGTATTTCAGGAAAAGAATTTTATTTTTATTTAACGTAGGACTTTTCAACGGTAAAATACGACCAAAAAATCATTGGGTGGCTTTCATAATAGTTTACTATGGAAAATGCCATATGAAATATAAAACCGCGAATATTTGCGAAACCGTTAACAATTTTGAAATACTCTAAATACAAAAAATGATCATTTTTTAATTATTCATCTACTAGAAGAATAATATACAGGGTGTTCCATTTAAAATAACGAAGAAAAATTATTTTATATTTTAGAAAGTTTGGCGTAGAATTTTGAACACCCTGTATGATTTAAGCGGATTTAAGATTACGATATTTATAGCAAAGTAAGTAGAGACCATCTAAAGTATACACCTAATATAGTTTTGATTTCAGGAAAGTTCTTGTTTTTTTAAAAGTTGAAAAAATATATTTTTTATTTATTTATTAATATCTCTGAAACTATCAAAACTTATTTAAAAAAATCTTATGATTATGTAAAAATGTTCGAATGGCTTCAGTCATTCTCAGCAACAGAAGGCAGCTTGTGAGGATTGATACGTCTATGTCTTCTTGTAAGCCTATAGAATGTGGTGTCCCTCAGGCTACAGTACTTGGCCCTATTTTGTTTCTGGTGTTTATCAACGACATTGAAAATCTAGACATTAGCGGTAAAATCTGTCTCTTTGCGGACGATACTAGTTTCACTTGGAGCGGCCCAGATGTTACGGCACTATATAATACTATATCCAGTGACTTACGCACCATTAAATCTTGGTGCGATTCTAATCTCATATGCCTCAACCTATCACAAACTAAAGTTTTGTCATATAAAAGTACTATACAACCTTTTGTACTTAATAACACCACTATTGACGTCGTGGACTCTGTGAAATTCTTAGGACTTGTCGTAGACAACTCGTTAAAATGGGACTTTCACATCGAAGCTCTATCAAAGAAACTAAGCGCTGCCTGTTTTGCGCTAAGATCACTTTCTAGGGAACTTAACTTATCAACCTCTAGAATAGTTTATTATGTCCTTTTTGAGTCGCATCTTCGTTATGCCCTTCCATACTGGGATACTTGCTGCGCAACAAAATTTGATCGTATTTTCAGACTTCAAAAGAGAGCAGTTCGATATTTATTGGGACTGAACAGTAGAACTCACTGCCAGAATTTCTTTAAAAATTTCAAAATACTGACTCTTCCTTCTTTATTGATTTTTGAATCCGTTTGCTTAATCCGCAAGCACATATCCGCTATTCCCGAAAGGCCATCTCACAACTATCCACTTAGGAATGCGGAGCACGATCTTTACCCGCCAACCCCCAGCTCAGAACTAGTTAAAGGTTCAATACTGTACAATGCCAAAAAAATGTACAATCATCTGCCTTTGAATATCAAGTCGCTTTCATTCTTTCCCGCATTTCGCAAAGCTCTGAAATCATACTTACAGGAGAGAGCCCTATATGCGGTAAACGACTTTTTTGTTGATGTTTAATCATGAACAATTTTGAATTTTAAAATTCTGATCAACTCACACACTGGTCGAAGGTCAAGTATTTATGATTTTATAACTCTTAAAATTATATCTATTTACTGCTTACTTTTCTGAAATTGTCCATGTATGTTCTATTTGTAATTTTAATGACTTAAATTTTTTTTGAATTGTATGATTTGTATTGTGTATTTTTTGTTGTGCTTTTGTTTGTTTTGTGAATGCTTTGTCGATGAAGCTGTTTTGGCTTTTTGCACAATAAAGCGTTGTATGTTTGGTTTGTTGTTTGTTTGTAAAGTGATTAGAAAGGAAGCCAAAAATATAATAATATACAGGGTGTTCCATTTAAAAAAAATCATCCTGATCCACTCAAACTTTTTTGAGTCACCCTGTAGAAGTTAAATTATTTTCCTGAAATACATCCTAATACATACTTTAGGTTTGCACTTAAACAAAATTGCTAAGTTTTTTATTTTAGAAGCTACAGATGCCCGACGCACTATTGCCGGACCCTGTATACACAACACCTAGTGGCAATACAAATTTACATTTTGAGAATACCTTTACACCTCTGGTAATATTTTTAACAAAAATATCAAATAGTAAAATCATTAAGAACTATTATTTCCGTACAGTAACTTATTTTCTTCGTGCATTCTTTAAGTGCCCAATCCAGACGAAAGGTACGAAATGCAATTGAACAAAATTACAGAGAATTACTCTATAAAAGCTCAGCCATCCTTTCTATAAATCTCAAACGAAAATCTATTTACAACGCCTCGACTTGTGCAAACATTTGCAACAAGGTCAGTTATATATTGCCGTTCAAAATGACTTTTGGGATGACGACATTCTCCTTCATGTTTTCATGTTGGCGACCACTCAGCCTTCTAAGGGAGAATACAAAGGTCGACATCTTTCCAACTTCCAGAAGCGTCATGTAATTTAAATATGTATGCTATATTTTCAGGGAATAGTGAATTTTGACGAGGTATTGTACAGGGTGCTACAAATTCGGTGTACGAGCATTGGTATCTCGGAAACCGTAATGCACTACTCAAAACAGTTAACGCATATTTGAAAAAAAGTAATTATTATCTACATCTATCTAAAAGAAGCATGCATTTTTCTGCCTTTCTACTGTGAGTTTTTTGGGGATAATTAGGCTACGCGCTGACATGCAATTTTTAGTCGGTAGACAATTTAGTTGCAAAAGTGAAAACATTACGTTCTTAAGGAGCCGATTGGCCGAATATTTGATTGTATTGCGTAGCCTTAAGGCTATGCGCTGACTGTCAATTTTTAGTCGACCGACTATTTAGTTGCAGATTTGTAACCAATATAATATGGAGCCGCGCTCACATGCAATCAAATAGTCGATCGACTAAAAATTGCACATCAGCGTGTAGGCTTATTGTTTAGAATATTTCCCTTTACAGTATCCAAACTATTTAAAAATGTGTTAGAGAATTGAAGTTGTCTGGTTTTTCAAATAAATATCTTTTGTTAGAAAATATGCGATATTTGTTGAAGATGGTAAAATGAGGGCAAAGTTGCGCCTTGGGATGTTCACCAACTTGCCATCAAAGAAACGGATTATTTTGAAAATCATTTTCATTTTGTCCTGTCATTACTTTTTCAAAAAAACTAATTGCACATTCTCATAGCCACTTTATTAGGGCTATCTGATTACTATCAGGGCTAGATTTTCAAATTAGCTGATAATCTAGCCCTGATAGTAATCAGATATTGATCTGATTGTGAGATACAGAGGCCAACTTAATTTCGAAAAAATGGAAATAAAAAAGAAACTTTTACACCCTGTATCTTCGAAACTGATCATTTTAGGACATACATTTATACGAACTTTTTTACTTATTTTTATCTGCAGAATATGCTGCCGAAATTTCCGGAATACAGTTCGGACCACCCTGTATATAATATGTCCCCGGATTGTCCTTAACAAGAGGAAAAGCTTTTTTATTATAGTCGAGTAAAAACGATATAAAAATGTGTCAAAATATTTTTTGGAGGTATAACGACATGCTATCTATACAGGATTATCAGTTAGGGCTTTGTACATGTGAAATGACTAATTACGATTTCTTTGGAGGGGTGAGAAATTTTTTATCCCGGAAAATGCCAAAAATCTGTCATAAATGTATAACCATGTTTTTTACCTTTCCTACGCGATAACTCCTAAACTAATCAACTTATTCACATACTCTTTTCTAATCGATTGGGAACACATAGGCGGTGATAGCTGAGGTATTAAAGTTCCATAATGAGCGTATTTGTTTTGGAAAATGGATTAAACTTCAAACATTAATTTTATTGTATCATGGTTTTCGGTAAGCGAGAACATTTTTTATTTGAAGGAATTTTTACATGGTATCTGCATATGAAATAAAGATAAAATATTGAAAAAGTTTTTAAAACTTGTTACAATCTTCCATTACTAATAGTTTTATAGTTATCCTAAATTAGATATATAGAATAGGCCGCGCGTGAGACCGATCGGCGCTCGGGCCTATATAACCTTTCTGGATATGACGATTTATTTGTATTTGATGCTATATACCACAACGTTTGTTTATATAAATAATCCCAAACAAATCAAAGCTAAATTAACAACATTTTTAATTAAGAAAGCATACTATACATTGGATGAATTTTTCACTGACTTAGATAAGCATTTTTTATAATATCTCTTCCCGCTTTTATTTTTTGTGAAGAAAATGTTATGCTGTTTTCTTGGGTGCTTTTTTTTTAAATAATTATAGTTTTTGTGTTATAGATAGCATTTATATGTATATGTATAGCATTTATATGTATATTTCACATGTAGGTACTTTAATTTCTAATTCTATGTTAAAATTACTTTTAGTAAAGTTTTACGCATTTTAATTGAAAGTATATTTATTTTTAGTAAATATTTATTTAATATTAAATGCGATGTACATACCTATGCATATATTTTTATTCAGCTGTAGTCATATAATGTAAGTATTATTGGTTTTTAGGCTTAAGTTAATTCAATTTTAACAATGTCCCATGCTATTAGGCTTTGCAACAATACTTTGTTATAGTTAGAGATCAAATAAATATTATTTAGCCTAACATCCTTCATTAAAATTTATAACGTTGGATAGAAAAGTATCTAAAAAAAAGATTCAAAGAAGAGAAAAATCTAAAAGAGAATCTAGCATGGCAAGTAGTAAGTAATCTAGCATGGTAAGTAAAGTAACATTTTTAAACTGGACTGATTTTAACAACACTTTATTTGACAACGAAATATATATATATATATTTTCAAAATATTATACTTGCCATTTATAAACAATCCACCTACCGAATGTGATACCATATATACTTCGATGGTGAGATTAGTATATTTATTAGCTCAAACTTTAAAACAAAATATTTATATAACAGCACACTTGGTCATTTATTCAAAAGCTCTCTCGAAATATTACAGAATAATCCTAAATTATTACATGGGAAATTAACATTTATGCTAAGCGGAATGCACCTTAATCTGGCGTTTTTTGTCAGTATTGAGTATATTCTTGGAGATGGAGGCTTTTTTTCCATTTTTACGAAAACAGATAATTACGTCGAAAATACTTGTAAAATGATGTAGGATAAAAAATAATATTCCAGGGCTAGTCGAGGACTAACTTTAGTTGCCGATGCTCTTTTTAGGCTTTTGTTTAAATCTTTATGTAAGTGGTATAAGGAACAAAAGCAGAAAACACAAATGATAACACCTACATATATATTAAAAGAAGAAATTCGTAGTTTACTAAAAGAGTTTCAATCCTATGCAAACTTCAAGATATGTCCTTATTATGTAATAAAAATTATGTAATCATGTTGTCATAAAAAATCTTACAAAAATATGTTATATTAAATCGACACCTACATATATGTGCTGCTCAGATATTAAATAGTTACTTTCAAGAATTACTTTCTTTAAAGTAATCATACATCTTACTTCTTTTACTTACTAAAAGAATTTTCTACATTTACTCTAAAACATAAATTAATGCCACATCTAGCACGCCGTAAACTTGATGCAGGCCGGGCGGTATAGCGCGGCGTCTCTAACTACAGCGCGCGCACGGGTACTGATAACTTTAAAACAGAATAACTATAAAACTATTAGTAATAGAAGGTTGTAACAAGTTTTAAAAACTTTTTCAATACTTTTTCTTTATTTCATACGCAGATACTATGTAAAAATTCCTTCAAATAAAAAAGTTTCTCGCTTACCGAAAACCATGATACAATAAAGTTAATGTTTGAAGTTTAATCCATTTTCCAAAAAAAAAAATACCCTTACTATGGAACTTTAATTACTTCAGTTATCACCGCCTATATGTTCCCAATCGATTAAAAAGTGTTCGCGTAGGAAAGGTAAAAAAACATGGTTATACATTTTTGACAGATTTTAGACATTTTCCGGGATAAAAAATTTCTGACCCCGCCAAAAAGGTCGTAATTGGTCATTTCACATGCACAAAGCTCTAACCGATCGTTTCATAACGAGTTTATGTGGTTATACCTTAAAAAAATTCGAGAAGGAAGCGACTTTTCTCAGTGATTTTACTCCACTATTACTGACCTTTCAAAAAATGCATTCTTCATTAAAATTTTTGCTTATTCTAAAATGGTTAATCAAGTTTATACTTTTCCAAATTCCCATATCGTTTTAGAGAAAATTAAGAAAACAGGAAAATATGGTTAATTTTTTTTCTCCAAAAAAGATCTAAGGCTGAGGACACACGAGGCGGCTTTTCGTCGAAGCAGCGCGGAACACTGAGGCGGATGGTCAGTCTAGCGGGACAAAACATCAGTAGCGATGTTTGAGTTAAATGTATTTATTTAATAACAACTTAATTTATTAATAAATTAATAAATACAAGATTATTGTCCCGCTAGAATGACCATCCAATGCACTGTGCGCCGCGAGTTGTGCCGCCTTCGTAGGCTCTTTAATGGGACTTCAGTGGTACTAAACACAAGAACGAGGCGGCGCGGTTAGGTTAGGTCCTTAATGGATGGTTGATATTAAAATGGTGTGTTATGTTGTATATTATTATTATATATTATTACATTATGTATACTGTCTTGCAATTGGACAAATATTGCAGTGTTTGCAAAATTCCAAAGGTGTACATTTACTAAGCAAATTATATCTGGCAATTTGTAAATATTTATATTAATATCTTTTATAAAAATCATGAATATAACTGTTATAAATTACTAATTAAATAATTAGGTTACTACTATTATTTAATATAAGTTGTAAAAATTATGTGCCACTTTTGAAATAAAGATTTTTTGTTTTTGATTTTTATTGATTAAAGTCATATTCTTTACTGTTGTAAAACTATCACATATTATCGCCCTTTCCGTAGCATTGAATTTCCGTTTGCTTTGTCAAAATGTGAATAATAAAAAAAATCCTCTTGTAAAGACAATCCGGGGACCATACTGTATAGCAAGAATTATTTAACACTATAAAACTTTCACATGATTCTTATTTTGAACGATTTTAGCAGTTCTTTTCAAACAAATTGCATACATGCGTTAAACAACATTTTCTGTATAGCGAAGTGGACGTCATTAATAAACATGGCTTTGTTACGAAAACTACGGTTCGCTGTAGATTTTACGCTGTTAGGATTCTACATAATTAAAAAGCACAATATAAGCACTAGCTTTACGAATTATAAATCTCAAATTAAAATCTTTTCAATGTAAAAAATTGCACGAAGTTATTTAAAAATCGTTGCTCTGTGAAATTACACATGCGTTTTTTAGTTCATTTAAATCTGCTTAGCTCGCATTTTTAATAAGAAAATTTTAAATTTGAAACGTTAAAAATTAAATTATACCGTGTGAAATTTAGTGTTCAATCTTACTTGTAGGATTGGCAATAATAACACACATGCATAACAAATATACAGGGTGTCCCAGGCTGAGCGTGCATCAGAAGTTTCTAGAACTAGAACATGTAGCTCGGAGATTTTTTGCACACCATAGTTTCACAACGAGATCTATCGATTAAAAATATTTTCAATATGGCGGAACTTCCTGAAATACCGGAAGTTGGCAGCAACTTTCTTATTTTAAATGGGTGCCCTCATTTTTTATTACATACTTAAATTATCTGTAAAATTTTATGAATTTTGATATTAAACACTCTATATCTAACATTAACCGTTTTTGAGAAAAAAAATATTTAAAATTTTTGGACGAAAAAAACTGCCTGTCAAAAATATGTGTATAGCCTAAACGTCAAATTTAGTGATTACCACAGCCACTGTGCCATAAAGATAAAACATGTAGCTATCTATTTCAAAAATTAAATTGTTCGAATGTCATATAATAATGGCCGCAGCTGTCAGAGAATTAAGAGATTAAAAAATGATCACAAATCATTTTTTTCAAATGGAAACCCCCTTTTTTATTTCACTACTGAAAATGCTCTTCAATTCGTTACTTTTTGACTATATATGTTCCTATACCATAAATCGTTTTTAAGTTATTTAAGATTTAGATTTAAAGGGTATATTTTTCTTGATTTTAACCAGCAGCCTATGACTTTAAACGTCAAGTGATGTAAAACAATATAGATCTGTCCATGTCATATTGTGACGTTTTGTTCATAAAGCAGCATCATTTCCGAGCCAACTTTGCGCTTTTTTTTTCGATCATACGGAATATTATTAATAATATCAACTATTAGATATTATTAAAGAGCAAAAATACCAGGTATATTTTCATAAATACACTTTTTAAACTCTTAAGCAAGCAGTATTTATAATATATGAAATTCAAAAATTATCATAAATCATTTTTTTCAAATGGAAACCCACTTTTTAATTTCACTAGTGAAAAGGCTTTTCAATTCATTATTTTTTGACTATACATGTTCCTATACCTTAAAATAAATCGTTTAAAAGTTATTTAAGATTTTGTTTTAAAGCGTATATTTTTCTTGATATTAACCAGTAGCCTATGACTTTAAACGTCAAATGATGTAAAACAATAGATCTAGCCATGTCATATTGTGACGCTTTGTTCAAAAAGCAGGATCATTTCCGAGCCAACTTTGCGCTGTTTTTTTCGACCATACTGAATATTATTAATAATATCAACTATTAGATATCACTAAAGAGCGAAAATAAGAGATATATTTTTAAAAATACACTTTTTAAACTCTTAAGCAGACAGTATTTATAATATAGGAAATTCAAATAATTCGTTTTTTTTTTGACAGATGGAAATAAATTGTCTGACCGTTAGACACTTAATATCAAAGGAAGCTAGATAAAATCAAGAAAAATATACTTTTTCAAATTAAATCTTAAATAACTTAAAAACGATTTATTTTAGGTATAGGAACATGTATAGTTAAAAAGTAATGAATTAAAAAATCTTTTCATGAAATAAAAAAGAGGGTTTCCATTTGAAAAAAATGATTTATGATAATTTTTTAAACGTTCAATTCCATGACAGCTACCGCCATTATTATATGACATTTGAACAATTTAATTTTTGAAATAGCTAGCCACATGTCTTCTCTTTATGTGACAGTGGCTGTGGTAATCACTAAATTTGACTTTTAGGCTATACAAATTTTTTTGACACGTAGTTTTTTTCGTCCAAAAATTATTTACAAAAAATAAATTTTAACAAATTTTAAACACAAACTGTATAGTACGTAACAAAATATATAGGAGAAAGCCGTATAGTATACATAACTACTGAAAAGGTAGGTTCAAACAGTTAAAGAAATAAAATAAGATAAAATGAGAATAGTAGAAAATTATATAGATGTTATATATAATTTTCTACTAAATAATTATAAGTTGGTTATATCCGAACATGGACATTATACAGAATAAAATAAGTGAGAGGGTATAATAATAAGAGTTTTTAACCTATAAATACTTTCAGTATTTGGATTTATTTTATTGCATAATTTCAATATGAATAGACAAGTACATTGCCGTTGAATAAATAAGTACATTGCAAATACTAAGATTATTATAAACAACTATTAAACTGAAAACTAAATTTTTTGTCCAATTTTAACGTATTGCTCATTTGCAAATGTATATTTATTATTTTATTTGGCTGTTTGAAAGCTCCCATATTAGAATTAATCATTTTTTATTTTTTTATTTTATTTTGCTACTTGAACCCCCCTTAAGTTGACAAAATCGCATAAATACGCGTACAAACACAGAAATACAAGTAAGCTCTTCAACATGAAACATATATATAGGCATAATCTCACTCTTAAATTGCAAGGATTTTAGTTCGTAAACTAGCCAAGAATCTGGCTATTTTGGGTGGCTAAAACTAATGGAGTAGTATATTAACCAAAATTATAAATGATTATTATACAAACTAACTAAAATAACTGGTTAATATGGAAACAAAAATATAAAATTATGACATTATCCAATACGAATATATACTTTGCAAACTAACCAGCTAGTTTGTAAACTAGCCGTTGGCTGCCTGCTATTTTACAAGACTGGGCGGATTCCTTCAAAATAACAACGCTTTTAGTTAGTTTGCAAAATAGCTGGCAAGTTTTAAAACTAGCCAAGCATCCATTTTAGCCGTAACATATACATAATTATAAATATACAGGGCAATTAAAATATTTTTTACACTTGGGTTGATTTTTCTGAAATGTAATTGTGTTCAGTGCTGTATAAGTATATTTTTCGGATTTGTTATAAAATTCAGCTCCAAAAATATCATTTTATTATCTACAGTGTGTCCCAAGATCGTCTTACGAGGAGAAGCTTACGGTATTTGATGTTTTAAATTTTCTTAAAGGCTGATATTACACTTGGATTAAGGCAAATTATTAAAATTGCGTTTATCCCAAAAGAGCGGGACATCGACAAAATATTAAGATACAACTTTAATCAGCTTTAAATTTCCTAGATAATTTTGGTAGCAAAAGAAAAAAAGGCTGTGGCGCACATGTTTTTTTTAGAGTAATATTCCAGTCATAACCCATATGCACGTCTCTAGTGAATTTATTATCCCTTTTTTAGCATTAAACGACGCAGAATTCAGAAGGACGAAGAGGTGATTAACACCCTTAAAAAGAGAAAACTTGAGTACTTTGGGCACATAATGAGAGGACCTAAATATGCCCTGCTCCAGAACATAATAGAAGGAAAGATAAAGGGCAGAAGGAGCCAAGGAAGAAGAACATCATGGCTCAAGAATTTGAGAGAATAGTTTGGAATGACTTCAAACCAGTTATTCAGAGCAGCCGTTAACAAAGTTAGAATTGCCATGATGATTTCCAACCTCCATTAGGAGATGGAACCCAAAGAAGAAAGAAGCATTAAAATATGTAGCAGTCACGTTAACTTTTACTCTCAATATTTCACTCGAATCACTGAAAGAACTTGGGAGAAAATGAATGACGAATCTCCTCACGAGAGGGCACATGTTTTTTGAAACACCCTGTATACAGGGTGGTCCGAATCGTATTGGGGGAAGTTCGGGAACCTATTTTGCATATAAAAATAAGTAAAACTCACATTCGTAATAAGTTCGTATAAATTTATGCCCTAAAAAGTTTCGTTTAGGAGATACAAGGCGTAGAAGTTTAAATTTTATTTCGGTTTTTTCCAAAATAATTTCTGAAAAAAAAAATCTTCCGTATAAAACAGCGAAAATTTGTATTTTTTAACCAGTTGTTTAATACAGGTACGAACAAAAAGTTATTACCCTTCAAAACAGTTCAGAAACATGTTTATTCAGTTCAAATAGTACGAGAGCTAGCAACGTCGGGAAAACAAGTATTTTAAGAAAACTGGCTCTTTTGACATAACTTTTACTACGCTCTCTGGAACAGCGTGCGGGCCATCTGGCTGCCGATAGACGTTGCGTTTACTACTGCGCATCAGAAGAAGATCCTATATTTTTTTATTTAGTCAGTTAAATTCTAGTATTGAATATAAATCGAGCCAGTCACCATAGGGCGGCGCGCTGTGGTTCCGCCTATGAAGCGAGAAGTCCGGGTTTAAGACCGGCTCGTGATATAACTTTTTATTTTATTTTCGTTTATATTTTGATACTAAAGTTATAAATATTTGTTTTTGTTTAATCACCAGAGGGATGGCGTTTGTAGATTTATGAGTCGTACTGTATATAAGTAGAATTTGATTGTAATTAATTATTAGATAGGTTTAGGATGGTCTGGCTGCCGCGCCGGTTGCGTTCACTACTGCGCATCACGTGTGTACAGGGTGTCCCATTTTCGTGTGTTTTATGGGATTTTTGCTATACTTTGTTTTTTTTTCTCAGGTAAGATTTCGACAGACGATGACAGAAGAACAGCAGATGAAGTCCCATACCAATCTATTTATTTTACTAAAAAAAGTTTCTAATTTTTTTTTAAGTTAACTATGGATGGTTTTAAATATAAATCCGTCATGCGTCGTCTCTTGTTGTTTTAACCAGTTTTATTGGTTTATTTCAAAAATGACAGATCATAAGAATTTTATTGGTTTGACGGAACGATGAACGACAAACGGACGCCGACACGTATGAACTCGCCTTTAAGGTGCGTATTCGTTATCCAAACGAACGAACGAACGAATGAAAGTGCGGTATATTTAGACGGGGACCGAACGCATGCGGCCGTTCGTTCGTTCGTTCGCTCGACCATCCGTTTCGAGTCGGTACATCAAAGGCGTTCGCGTCCGGTCTTGTGCGGTTCTATCGTGCGGTCCCCGTCCATACCACTAGCGAACATTCGTTCGTTCGGATAATGAATACGCACCTTTAGATTTTTGAGACTTGTCAAAGTCTTGCCAAATTATAGGTTATAATTTTGTGTCAACTTATGTCAAATATCTGCGTTTTGGAAGATGATGCATTTTGATTCGTGTTATTACGTGCGTTTTGTGTCTTTTGAAGTCAAGTGGAGGGAAAATTAACTGTAGACCCATAGCTCAGTTTATAGTTAATACTCCCTGCCCAGGCAGAAAGTCATATACCAATAAAGTTACCATCAATAAAGTTTTTATACCATCTCGTCGTAGATAATTGCATCTCGTAGTACTGCAGAAAAATAATGTCAAAAGGTACTGGTTTAAAAAAAATTAAGATTAAAGTTAATTAATCAACCTTGAAGGTATACAATTTGATAAGTCCTGTGGAATATTACAAATTTGTATTTGTACGTAAGTTATAATGATAAATATAATAATAAATGCGGGAAGTTTCTTGAAGCTTGAAAGTAATAAATAGTTCTTTTTTATATTTTTTTGGTAAGTTGTGTTTTGTTCTTGTTTGTTTTGTATTAAACACATTTTACCGTTTAATACATACCGTTTTTATTAAATTAACTGATCGATTACATTTTTTCAATTTTATGCAGTTTTTTTTCACAATATTTTAAAGTAATCACTTATCAGTCAAATTTTAAATATATTAATTTCCTGCTATTGTTCCAGTTGTACCAACTTATTTCTTTGTAAAATAAAATAAACTACTTTGAAATTAAAATGACAGACACATCTATCACTGTCAAGGATCTTATCGTTGGACAGACTATATTTTTTATGAAACTAAATATGCTAGACGTAGATTTGTCCTAGCCTTCTTAGTTTCTGAAATACAGGGTGAATTTGAGTTTAATGTATTTTCGACGTCCGTCCCTAACTCGATTATCTCTTAACTTATCGAAAAGATGCAGAATATATCCACAGATATATCCCTGAGAGTTTTTTGCGTAAAATCCAGTGGCGTAACTACTTTTTTGCATAAAATTATATGAAAACTCTAACTTAAATCTATTCTAAAATGACTTAAATCTTTAAAAATATTTTTTTTTAATGACTTAATGTTTTTTTAAATTTTGGAATAAAAACTTAATTCACAAATAAGTCAGCTTAAATAAATAAATCCTAAGTCAGCTTTCCAAATATGACTTAAAATCAAATGACTTCAGTCATTAAAATTATTTAAATAAAAAAAACTTAAGTTTTCTGTGAGCTTGCAGCTCTGTTTAAGGCTCACTCTGTATAGTCAATATTTCTTTATTTTTTAAGCACTTTTAAGAACACGATTGTAATTCTCATCTATTTTTTATTGTAGAAGAAAGTTACATTGCTTATGATGAATAAAGAAATTGAGGGTAATATAAGTTGCAAAAAACTCCTGTCTTGAAAAGATCTCTTGAAAGACGTTCTCAAAGCTCTAGTGTCCTTGTATAGCTTTTTTTTTATAAAAAAAAGGTACTGGAATCAAAGCCTTTTTGTATTGTAACCAAATATGTTAGAAGGATATAACGTGAAACCCCCTTCTCCTTTATTCTTTTTTAATATTAATTTTACAGGAGAATATTTTAAAATTTTTGATTTAATTTCTTTTTGTAGTAGTTTCTGAAGGACCGTCACGTTATGAAATTTTCTATCCGTTAAATTTAATAAACTTTCTGTTATATGAAAAATCATATTAGCACAAAATATTTTTTTATATCTCTACCGCATTTTACCGTACGTTTCGCTACCCTTATAAATGCCCCATTTAAGCTCTTTAAGAGGTCTAAAGGAGTAACGTAAATATTTTTATTACCAAGTATAAAACAATAGGATATAATATATCCTATAGTTTTATACTGTTATATCACCTACATTATATTATAATGTAGGTGATATAACAGTTGCAGTAACTATTATAAAAGCAAAAATGTTTATTGGGTTTTTTATATAATTTGTTAAAATTACTGTATCCATAATAATCCAGTAAAATTGTATCGCCGTATAGAGAGTGAAAAAAAAATTACGGGCAAGCTGAGTTTGTCAGCGACTGTCTTCTGAGTGTAAAATTAACAAAATCGGAAATTTTCCGCTTGCGGTTTTTGAGCATTAGGGGTGTTTTTTTTAACTGTACTACAACAAAATAATTAGACGCAAATTGTACATAAGAACATTCTCTATAAGTTCGCCTAATGAATTTTTTTATAAGTTTATTATTTCCTTTAATGGCGGTCGTTTCATGAGCCCTTTGAGGTGGTTTTCAAAAAGTTTGTTTTACAGCAAATTGACCCATATGAAAGTTGTTCATAATAAATGGACAAGCAACTTTTCCTCATGATTTTTTTCTTTGTAGCTTGATTATTTTTAGAGATAGCATCCAATTCATGAACAAATTAGGGTAGTTTTCAATGTTACTCTTTTTTTAGCAAATTTACCCTACGAAACTCGTTCAAAATAAGGGTACATATACCTTTGCCTTCTGAACTTTACTTCATACGAAGCAACAAAAGAAACCAACATTAAATCTGAGGAGCCAACGCCAGGTCCATCACACAAAAGAAGACGATACAAATAAAAAAAATCATAATATTCATTCTCTTGATGAATTTCATGTTTCCTTTTGAGGAAATAAATACATATCATAGGGAAGTTTGCATTTAATTTTAATATGAACACCTTAAAATTGTAGTGAATTTGTAGAACTAAACAAAAATTATGAAACTACCCCAATTTGTTCATGAACTGAACGCTATCTCTAAAAATAATGAAGCTACAAAAAAATCGCGAGGAAAAATTGCTTGTCCATTTATTATAAACAACTTTCATACGGGTCAATTTGCTGTAAAACAAACTTTTTGAAAACCACCCCAAAGGGCTCATGAAACGGCGGCTAAGTCCGGAAATAATAAACTTATAAAAAAATCATTAGGCGAACTTATAGAGAATGTTCTTATGTACAATTTGCGTCTAATTATTTTGTTGTAGTACAGTTTTAAGAAACCTACCCCTATTGCTCAAAAACCGCAAGGGGAACATTTCAGATTTTGTTTATTTTACACTCAGAAGACAGTCGCTGACAAACTCTGAAAAAATCAGCTTGCCCGTAATTTTTTTTTTCAAATGACAATTTTATTGGATTATAAGGATAAAATAAGTACCACCAGTAATACTCTTTACCCTAACAGAAAATACCCTTTCAGGGCAGTTACGGATTTTTTCACAGTCGACATTCGCTTTGGCAATGTGTCTAAGAGTTACCAAATTTCAGGAAAATGGTTAACCAATGTTCTTAAAAATGAACAAAATAAATATAACATTCTTATTTAGCCTTTCGAGGGCTGTAACTCCTTCGGGAAGCATTTTAGGGCATATGTTTATAGGAACTTTTTGTTTTATTTCTGTCTGTAGAATCACCCACCAAAGATAGATATAATATTTTTTGACACCCTGTATATCACATCCTCTTGGAAAACTGCCAGGAGGGAAGTATAGATAAAATAAAAAAGTAATACAGGCGTCTGTCTTCAGATTTTTAAACACTGATGTTAGAATCTGTCCAACCAGAGAGATGTTTTTATTATACAGGGTGAGTTTCCTACGATGTTCTCTATGGGTATCTCGGAAACTACTGGAGATAGAGAGTCGGTTAAATGGGGAAAGAATTGCAGTTTTGTGGGGTCATAAATATGCGCCTTTTAGATTTTTCAAAAAGTTCATGGCTTACTAGATATTTCGAAAAAAAGAAATTTCGGCTATTTTAAAAATTGTCCCTAATTCCATTATATAAGCTTTTTTAGACAAAAATTTTTCAGATAAAAGTTGTAGATAATCACATTCTTAATGAGATTGTGTTCTCCGTTTATTTCTAAAGCCTGTCATTTTTGACATATGACACGAACATATGTTTTTTTAAATGGAAACCATAGTTGGCCATAACGTCATAAAAAGCGCCATTTTTTAAGCTTTTCAGCGATATAAGTTATATGAATAATATGTTTTCTTCGAAAATTTATCGAGTTATAGCCAATTCTTATCATATTTAAATAATTTCACTTAGCCATGGAAACAAGTTTAATCGTCTTTGCTCTCATAAATGTGAAGCTGCCAAATCCAAACTTTGTAAATTAAAATAAGCAAAAATTGTAAATATGAATTTTCCAAATGATGAAAAGCGTGTAAGATTATTGGTTCAACTTTTCTTGACCATACATTTTCGAGAATACGTAAATGGATGTTATGTTTTTTAGAGAACGATTTTCCAGACTTGTTAGAAAAATTAAATTTAGTTATAGCCTCGGTTATAGCCAATTCTGATCTTTCTTGACTAATTTCACTTAGATTGCATGGCATTCTTATTCTGTTATGATTTGTAACTTATAAAAAGTCAGAATATATTCCTAAACGGTTCTTTAGAATTTACACTACACAAACTAAAACTTAAAAAAATAATATCACTGAAGTCACTGCATACACTTTAAGTTATTTTAGAAAATGTTCAAAAATCCGCCATTGTTTTGAGTTACATCTTTTTAAAACTGAATTATTACCTATTCTCACAGAAGGACCGGTGGACTTAATTAAACTTCTCTCGTACCGCCACTTTGAGTACCTCTCTTAATTCATAAGTTCTTTTGTAAACCTTATTGTTAACCATACCGCATAAAAAATCTAAAATGGATAGGTCAGGTGATCGAGGAGGCTCATGCAATTAGTCCACCTCTTCCTAGCCCTGAGTTTGTATTATTACGATATAAATAATTTTTAACATTTCTTTCATTATGGGGGGAGGGTCATAATGAATCCACACGCTTTTCTTCATTTGAAAAATTCATATTTACAATTTTTGTATATTTTAATTTACAAAGTTTGGATGCGACAGCTTCACATTTCTGAGAGCAACGGCGATTGAACTTGTTTCCATGAAGTCATGGCCAACTATGGTTTCCATTTAAAAAAACATATGTTTGTGTCATATGTCAAAAATGACAGGCTTTAGAAAAAAACGGAGGACACGATCTCATTAAGGATGTGATGTGATTGTCAACTTTTATCTGAAAACTTTTTGTCTAAAATAGCTTATCATGGAACTAGGGACAATTTTTAAAATAGCCGAAATTTGTTTTTTTCCAAATATCTAGTAAGCCATAAACTTTTTCAAAAATCTGAAAGACGCATATTTATGACCCCACAAAACTGCAATTCTTTCCCTATTTAACCGACTCTCTATCTCAAGTAGTTTCTGAGATACCCATAGACAACATCGTAGGAAACTCACCCTGTATTAAGTATGTTTCTTGTGTGTTTTATTATATTAAATATATATTATTGTATTAAGTATGTTTCTTTTATCTATGATCAGAGCTATGATTTTAAACCTATATCGCGACTACGACTGAGCAGACGCAAAAAGAGGCCCAATATTGTAAATCATAAAAAATTCCAAATATGAAGTTTTCTATTTTATACAAAATACGGAGTGTTCCACTGATACATTCGACTCCTTATTTTGTACGATAGTCAATAAAGGAATACAGCGTTTTAATCCTGTAGGATTTTAACTGTAAATGTTAAAAGGTTAAACCAATACGATACGTTTGAACTAGAAGTTCTCCCCAGAGCTTAATATTCTTCGACTTCGCCGAAGACGAATTTTACAAGCTACTACAACTTTGGAAATTTCGGAAAAGCAGTTTTTATTGTTTGCAATCTCCAAGTTCGTTAAAAGTCGATTGCAGATAAAGGAAATTTCTCGACGACCCGATTTAGGAAATGGAAACCTTCGTTTTAATTAATGATTTCTACCTATTATACGCCTTGCTCGTTTTGCCTATTATGTTCCTAAGCTAATTTATTAACCGGTTTTAATCTCCCTCGCCTGTTTTTTTTCCGTTGCTGTTAAGGCCACGAACTCACGGAATTTGTCGATAAAACTGTGGAAGGAAAGATTTTCTTCTTAATTTTGTGAACAACCATTTTTAATATAAAACACCGGCTGCGTCTCGAAAGTAGCTCACCCCTATAACTTTTATATTTTTTTAGATAAAAAAATAGATTTGGTATATTAATATATGACCTAAATTAAAACAGGAAGTGACCAAAAAAAATTGAATACGTCAATTAGTCCTAATTTTTGTTGTACTCGTATTAATAGTTGTCTTCCTCACATATTTAGATACTCTCTTTGTAGTTGGGCAATTATTGTCTATTGTTGGCTATGCGGGCCCAAATTATCCTTGCTAATTTCCTAATATCATGGTCCCATCTCAGGTTCGGTCTTCTTCTAGGTCTCTTAGTTGCTCGTGGGTAATATGCTGTAATTTTTGTGGTCCATCTGTTGTCCGTTCTTCTTGCCAGCTATCCTACCCATTGCCATTTGAGGGATTTGGCTCTGTGAATGACATCTATTTTGTCTTATCCACTCTAATCTTGTAACGTCTCTGTTGGTTATTCCCAGCATATTTTGTTCCATTGAGCATTGTGCGACCTGCAGTTTCCTTAAGATGTCCGTATTAAGTGCCCAGGTTTCGCATGCATAGGTTATGACTTGAAGAAATCGCAAACCAGAACTATAGTAATATTGGTTGCCTAAATTGAAACTTGCAAATAGAAAAAATCGCAGTCGCAGTTTCCTATGAGAGCCACTCGCAGGTTGCCAATCGCAGGTTGCGATTGGCTCTCATAGAAAACTGCGTCTGCGATTTATCCCTGTTATCCCTGTTTATCCCTGCTAATTTTCTAATATCATGGTCCCATCTCAGGTTCGATCTGTAATTTTTGTGGTCCATCTGTTGTCCGTTCGTCTTGCCAGGTGTCCTGCCCATTGCCACTTGAAGAACCCTCGTGGGTAATATGCTGTCTCTGTGGATGATATCTATTACCTGGGTCTTTTGTCGTATTCACTCTTCTTTTACGGTCTCTCTTGGTTATTCCCAGCATATTTCGTTCCATTGAGCGTTGTGCGACCTGCAGTTTCCTTATGATGTCCGTGTTAAGTGTCCAGGTTTCGTATGCATATATCACTGGTACTACACATTGATCGAATTTTTTCTTCTTTAGATAGAGTGGCTAGATTTAAATATGATTGAGTTTCTTCCATAAGTACTCCATGCTACTTAATTCTTCTGTTGATTTCTGGTAATAGAGATCCCAAACTGCGTATTAGTTGTTCCAAATATATATATATATATATATATATATTCTTCTACTCTTTTTAGTGTAGTGTTATTTATTAAAACGTCTTCTCTTTCCACGAGTTCGTTGTACATTACTTTAATTTTTGCTAAATTCATTTTGAGACCCATTTTATTGCTGACTGTATTTAGTTCAGTAATTTGTGCTTGTAGTTCTTCAGGACTATTAGTTACTTGGCAATTAGGACTGTGTCGTCATCGAATCTTAAAAATGGTTAAGATATTCTCCATCCATCCTTCTAGTGTTGCTCGGGATCTCTAGGGTTGTTTTATATATATCATTACTCCTGTTTTCGCTTCTTTGTATGCATTGTTGCGGACCCGTGTGGACTCGACCTAACCTAACTATATGTCCCGCCCTCAGATGACCTTAACATCGCATTAAAGAATAGACACCGTAATGATTCATTCGTTCGAGAAGAATCGAGTCCCACTGGAATGGAGTAGTACATACGAGAACATTCGAAACCTTCTCTATGCACCTAACGATCTATGGACTATTCTAGAAATCTTTAGCTGTAGGTATAAAAGCCGGCGGCTGTGGCCTAGAGAGGGCAGTTATATAAATAGACGAGTACAGTTGACGCGCTAAAATTCAAAAATAAATTCTTAGTTATAAATCGTTTGTAAATAGTTCTTTAAATCTTTTATCGTTATTGTTTTTGTTAATTAGTGTTAAATAAATAGTGTTTAAATAAACTGTGACTTTCTATCCACACGGAACCGACGAAAAACGTAACAGTATTGAGTGCGAGAGTTTCTATATAAGGCCTGTCAATACCTTGTTTCGCTAGGGCTTCTATTATTGCCTTAGGATATATCGAGTCAAAAGCCTTCTCAAAGTATATAAAGGCTATGGCTAATGGAAGTTCATATTCTTTTGTTCGGCTGGTAGTGTATGTTGTGATGAATAGTGCTGAAACCGCTTCTAAAGCCTGCTTGTTCTCGTGGTTATGCAGCATCTAGCGTGTTTTGTATTCTATTGTTCATTATTTTTGTAAATATCTTGTATGTTACTGGTAGTCTGATGTTTTCTTTGCTGTCTTTCTTATGAATTAGAATTATGTTGGCGCTATTTCAGAATTGCGGTATAATATGTTTTCTACGTATACAGCTGGTAGGAATGAATAAACGAATAGTAACTCGTAGTACGGCATATTATTGGCAAACTAATGCACAACTTTGCCCTAATTTAACCATCCTCGTATGTCCTATTTCAGATCCCATTGGTGGTGGTCGAATTTGAATTACCCTGTATCTAGTTTTTTTTAATTTTAAAACAGTTTATTAACTCTTACTTATCAGAAATACTGATATACTCTAATACTGTCAATAATAAGTTAGAATTACAGTTCTCTTTTACCAAAGATCTTTGAAGTTTATGGTTACCGTTGAACTTCACCTACATATTTCTTCGACTCTTGATAAAAGGCTTTACACTGTGGTAAACGGCTTTACCGACATTGAACAGGAACCTTTACTAAATCTTTGAAATAGCTTCAACAATATATTACTATTTTTATTTTTCAACTTTCTAGAAAATATTTATAGAAAATAATCACTAACATGAGGTTAGAGAGAGAGAGAGAGAGAGAGAGAGAGAGAGAGAGAGAGAATAAAACGGTTTAGTTATTAAAAAAGTCTAAATAATTTTGTTATTTCACAACAACTATTGCATATTACTTTATTTCTAATAAAATATAAAACCTTTAATTTAACATGTAAAGCAAGGGGATATTTTATTTTTGAACCAGTTGTTTTACAGATTTTCTTGTAAAAATATTTCTTTATCGTATAAATAATGACTTGTATCAAATAAATAATGAGTTTTCGTATTATGTAGAACAGTATTTGGTTAGAACACTGAAATTTCTTACCTAGATTCGGTTTTATTAAATAAATATAAAGGGATTATTAATGTCGCTTTATAATATTCAAAATTTTCCTGAATTTAATATCGTCTTAAATTTAATATGCTTGGGGCATATCACATTAAGACGAGCCCAAATTTAAAGAGAAATATGAATTTATTATTAAAACTTCTAAATAATCTTTATTTCCGCTTGTTAGTATTTTAATTGATAATAAGTATTTATCTTTGTATATCATTTATATCTTTGTGGCGACTTTATTTCTACAAAATTCTGGAATGCCAATTCATAAGAATGAATTTTCGGAAAATGAGTTACTATTTTTAAAACCAACTTTGAATTTCTTAGCAGTAAAAATTATACTTACACCTAAACTCAGATACCAGTTTGTTGTATGTATATATTTTTTGGTATTCTGGAACATTTATATAGTCAATTTTAAATCTCTTAAATGTTCTAAATAAGCTACAAAATATAAAACTAAAATAGATTGATTCGGACTGATTATACACGAAAAAATAATAATACCACATGATCGAAAATAAATATAAACTTAAAAGAAATGATACTGAAATTCTGTTTTGCACCGCCTTTCTGTACGACAGTGACAAATTACAATGGTTATTTCTTGACAAGTATTAAAGTTTCTGTGGCATATTTAAATTTTAAAATAAGAATATAAGATTTGCAAAAAAGAGCAATCCTTTTTATATTTTATAAGGTTTTATATATTTTTAATATTTGTATAAAACACCAAGATTTTTCTTTTGTTTATCAAAGAATATTACGTTTATTTTATTTACAATGACTCTCACGAGTTAATATAGTGGAACTTTATAATGAAATTAATATTAAGCGTTAAAATATTTTGTTTAGATTTTTTTTAAATATAAAAGTTTTTAAAATACATATATTAATTTCGATTGCGATTATTTTCTGAAAACTTCAATTCCTCTTTTAGATAGTTATTAAAAGTCAAACTTAAAGTCTAATTATTCGATCTCATTGCTCTTTTTGTTAATATTATATGATAAAAAAAACGGCAATCTGCGATGACTATTAAATGAAGATCGCTGTCATTTTATTTGTTATATAGGTAATGTCATCGATGTTCATTTCCGAGCCAAGTGGACGCTGTTTTTTTTCGATCATACGATATCGTACTAGATATGGTAAAAAAATAACAACCTACAAAAGTTTCCTAGTCAAATAAAAGTAGCTGCTCACAGCAGAACTTTTTGAAATTGAAACATAATGTTATTAAACATAAATTATTGTACTACATCACATTATACCCTGCTGGCAAGCGAAACCTTGAGTCGGCGTTTACATGTATAGGAGTGAATCGCTATGGCAAGCTAGTAAGTCTGAGAGAGCAAAAATACGAAGTATTTATTACATAATCGCTTAATCTGACGCTAGATTCCATGCGCTTGGAAAAATACTTGCTCACTGTCTATTCAGTACCTACATCTTATTTTACTTAGCGTGTTGACCGTACTCTTCGTACACACGAAAATCAGCACCCAAGACCATAAATGCCGACCCTTAGTATACAAGTAGTTTCCTTAGACGTAAAATGCTACTATACATTTTCCATATACAGTTGTGCTAGTAAACATTTTTATAATAAACAATAGTGAAATTTTCATTTTAATTGTTTAATACATTGAAGTTCAAAAACTATGTAAGGTTTCAACATGCATAGTTTTTGAACAGAGCCATACCAATTCAACAATATATTTTTGTATTAAGTTTACAATACTAATAAGTGTATATCATATACAAATTAATTATGAAATGAACGAAACGTTAATTTATTGATATTTTAACTAGACTTGTATAGCATACTCGGTTTATACTATAGGTTTATCTCGGATGCGTTTGCCAATATCAAAGAAGAAAAAAATCGAGAGAATAGGTTATATAATTCAAACACTAATTTATAAACTGCCTGGAATTCATGAGGGGGAAAGAGCAAAGCAGAAAAATCTCGCTGTCATTTCCAAAGAATTTTACCATGTTGTTCTTCATCCTTCAGCCCTGTTAGATTTCCTTCTCCTTGGTTATCTGATAATTGTTTACTGATTAAAAAAATTTTGTCAATATCAAATAAGTTAAACGGGGAAATACCGCGTCATCTATGAGTATACAGAAGGTATATAGGTTATACTTTCATTGACTTAATCATCACTCTGGCTATAGTCTGTCCAATGACAAGACCCTTGACAGTGATAGATGTGTTATAGTAGTGATTTCAAAGTAGTTTATTTTAATTCTTGGTACAACACCAAAGCAGGAAACTATATTTAAAATTTTGACAAATGATTACCTAGTACACAATATTATGAAAAAAAAATCAATAGAAATTGAAAAATCTAATCCATTGGATTGATAGAACTACTTGTAACGAATAACATATCCAACATAACCAGTAAGTGTGTATCATACATAGAATAATTATGAAATGAACTTAACGTTTACTTTATACAGAAATTTAATTCGACAAGATAAAAGTGAAACTTAAAAATAACTGCATTACTATCCAACACACATCCGGTATTTTATAATTAGCGATATTTCCTTTAAAACACATTTTCTCTACTCCGGCTCTAGTGCGTTTTAGTTTTCATTCCCGTTCTTTCGAAAATCCATCCCCATTTGCTCTATCCTCTCTTCTCCATCCTCGAAAAGAAACACTTATACTGATCGAGTGATACGCTCTCGTCTCAAGTGAGCCGCATCATAAAACCGAAGCTTTCCAGTTTTAATTACAAAGACGCATATAGTCGGATGGGTATATTTTGTCGTTGGTTAAACTACTAAAATGTAAAAACAGATGTTATTAATTGCTCATGCTTATAATTAGGCCGTTATTCACATCACATTCTACATCATTTATTCGCACTTATATTTATATTAACAAAAAAGTATATATGACAGGTAAGGGGAAAACCGACGATGTTACAAAACAGACTTTTACAGAGAAAACTGATTTAATGCTGCTCAATGCCATGTTAAAGGTACAAAAAAATATTATTGTATGCGGTATTATTTGGACATTGGACATTGGTTTCTTATATTCAATTACATTTTAGCAGACTTGGTCAACAGTTTAAGTTGATTACTTATTTTTTTTATAATATAGATATTGTTGGTTTTCCCCTTACCCTTCATAATTATATTTTTTAACAAAGTGTCACAATATGACATGGTCAAATATATTGTTTTACATCGCTTGACGTTTAAAGTCAGGCTACTGGATAAAATAAATACACGCTTTTTTGGAATATTTCCAATAAAACTATAAGAAATACATAAGATGGAAAACAAATTTCTTGCAGTATAATAGGTATATAATAAAATTATATAAGAATTCTTGCCTCTTAACTGCTGATATAGAAATTTAATTCTACGCTGTGTTTGTTACAATGTGAATCAACCTGCTCTCACTACCGGTTTCGGAGTCCTACTCCATCATCAGGTGAGCTTGGGTAGATCCACAAAATGACAACCAGAGCGCAGAGTAGTTAATTCCGACTTGTCGGAAAGTATCGGTTAGATATTAAGTCCCGAACGGGAGATAGCGGCCTGCGTGCAATGGTAGTTCTTTCGTACCACCGAGGCGCAACTATCAATAGTAAAAGGATGGTAAATGGCTTTTTTTCAGGCAAGACAAATTATAAAATGGAAAATCATTTTATTTTCATTGGATTTCTATTTATAATTTGGCTTGCCTGAAAAAAAAGGACTATTCAGTGTGGCTCATGTCTTGCTCGCCGAGTTACATACCTTTTAATGTTTGTTTTTACAATGGAACACGTGGCTGCTTGGAATTTTGGAGCAAAAACGTGTAAAGTAGGTGCGTAATTAGTGAAAATTACTATGAAATAATTCTCTACCAGCAGTATGAGAAGAAAAAGTATACAAGTCTTGTACGATAGATACATGAAAAAAATATGTGGGATATAATTATCCCTGCACTATGTAAAGTATGTTGCTGGGGCAAACATGCCCGACATTAGTATACTGCAGGGTCATATTTGTTCCAAGATTTAAAAATTAAAAATAAAATAAAATCATAATCTAGATATGTTCCTAGTGTACCCAACAATTTATTTGAGCAGTAAAAACCGAAAAATATTCAATACCTAAAAGTTGCGTCAAAAGGGTTATGCGAATGAAACAAAATGTTGATATTTTAATGAAAGTCTGAAATACAATGTGGAATATATTAACAAAACAAGGAATTTAAAAATCCTTTTTTCAGCTAGGTACGTCTTTTATCTATATTTTGTTGTTTGATTCATCTCAATAGCTTTATTTTTATTGGAGATATTAACTTTTGAATAAGTAACAATTTACAGCAATTTTAGTATGCCTTTGCTCTTCCTCATCAACACACTTCTAAAAAAGTATTTATTGTTTTTGCAGTGTAACTGTCATGGAAAACTCATATTATTATTGTTTATTGACGTTTTCTCTAGTAAAGATGGTTTTAAGTCCTAAAGGATCGGCTATTGCTGCTTTAATTGATCATGGTAGAGATCATTTTTTTGGATTTAAAAAAATAACTTCTTATTTTGTATATTTCTCCTCCAGTGGCAAATAAACAGACTTTTTTAAGAAATTTACCCGACTCAAAGTTATAGACATTATTTATTCTTTTGGTTGGCCTTTTCTTTATCTCTATGTATAAATCTGATGAAATATTTTTTATTTAATATTTACAAGTATTGGTTTGGGTCGTTTAGGTTGGCAACTAAAATATTTTACAAAATATAATATGTATTTTTTAAATCGGATTAGGATCGAAAGAAATCAACAGAAGTCCTTTGTTTTAAATTTGTCGACGTTTCGCAAAATTTATTTTCATCTTCAGGACAATTTAAATCTGGACTTTAATATATCCATTAATACACGGATGGTATAGAGGGGAGTGGTATATATCCCTTGTTTCCATTTAAAACACATAACACACTTACATTTAAAAAAAACATAACATAGATATTAGGTAGATAAATATCACGAAAATCTTTTCTTTTCACAGACAAGCAGTGCAGATATACCTATGTTGACCGTATACAGAGAGCAACTATACCATCTATACCATCCGTGTATTAATGGATATGACTAAGAAAGTCCAGATTTAAATTGTCCTGAAGATGCAAATAAATTTTGCGAAACGTCGACAAATTTAAAACAAAGGACTTCTGTTGATTTCTTTCGATCCTAATCCAATTTAAAAAATACATATTATATATTATTGGATCGACAACAATAAAAATTAGATTTTACAAAATATTCAATATCATTTTCTAACTCTAAAAGAGATTTGAAAAGTGACTGGAGGAAAACAAATTTATTTTCATGTTAATAAGCTACGGTACGCTTTGTGATACTAACAAGATAATATCAAGCTTTTATTAAACATTACGTTGGATTAGAATCACTTATCGTTTAAGTTGCAAGTCCTGCCGAAGGCTTATTAAGATCGTTTCTAGACGTAAACTACGTGTTTAACTCCACGATATAACCATCCGATAGGATAAAGCTGTGTAGGTAATTGCTAATTTACACTAGCCAACTAAACAACAAAGTTTCAATATCTTTTTTTATGATAATGCGTTTCTAAGAGTGTACAGGGTGTCCCAATTTCATGCGCTTTATGGGGTTTCTCGTTTATGAGTAGAGATAAAAGCATGCGGTTTCCACTCCCACTTTTTCTAACACTAAATATGCTACATAGAAATGTATCTTAGCCCACTTGGTTTCTGAAATACAGGGCGCATATAAAAATGTGGCATTTTTCGACCTACTTTGTAAGGGTGTCCCACTAAGAATAGCTCTCGGCTGTATCTCGGAAAGTATTAGTCGTAGAGCTCGAGGAAAAAATATTTATCACTAAATAGAGCATGAGAAATTGCTGGAAATTATTTTCAAGTTTGTAAGCGGCCGCTAGAGGGCGCAACTGCTATTAAAAATAAGAAAAAGGAGTTTTTACACAATTTTGCCCAGATAACAAATACTATAAATAATAGATTCATAATCTTCAGTAATTTTTGCATATTTTTTGCTAAAACTATTTTCCCCTATCTGCTAAAATAAAGTGGTGGGGGAAGGTTAGATCTGTTTTTATTTAAATGTTAATAACTCCGGGCTGGTTGATCGGAATCCAACAAGTGAGGGCTCGTTTAAAAAAGCGTTTCTTACTCTATATTATACCATAAAAACAATAAAAATAAGCTTTTGAACGTAGACGCTAGGGGGCCCTTTAGTAGTTTAAAAATTCAGCGAAACCCGCATATTGATATCTTTTTTCAAACCAAAGTTATTAGCAAAATTATAATAAATACGATAAAATAATCCCTTGATTAACTTATCTTTCTGACACGGTATCCCTAGCTCTCTTGATTATGACTATTCTAATAAAAAATAAGACAGAAAAGATTATTTCATTCAAAAAATTGACAATGTACCAGAATACCATAATACCTATAGACTACAAGCCCATCGAAAAAATTAACCTGTGAAATGAACCAACGTGAATAACGCTTAGAAGGCTGTTACTATATTATAAAATAACTCTGAGCGCTATGCCGTCATTTCTGAGCGGTACAGGTGAGTACGTGAGTAAATGGAATTTCTCAGGTACAAGTGAGGAATTACGACTAATTATTAATATACGGCTTTTTTATAGCTTATAGATGATCATGGGTCGAAAGCCAAGGGTCGCAGCCCTTTCCTTACACCCAGATGATATATTGTAAAATGTACGACATCTTGTTCACAATGTTATTTAAGACGGACACGAATGTTTGATAATTATGCCGTCCAAAAATTATAAGTATTATTTGTGTAAATAAATAATTATCTAAATTTCAGGATTTACCGAATCATTACTGCTATAAGATCATAAATTTCTGTACGGCAACTTTTTTTTTGATATAATGTTATTAAATATTACCATTGTACCTTATAGCCGTTCATTATAAATAGTAACTGACCTATATTGCTTCTAGAATTGCCGGTTAATTAAAAATTTGCACTAACTTCCGGCACCACCACTTTAGTACGGCATTATATTTTTCGACATTTATTTTTAATCATCTATAAGCTATAAAAAATCCGTATATTAATAATTAGTCGTAATTCCTCACTTGTACCTGAGAAATTCGATTTACTCACGTACTCACCTGTACCGCTCAGAAATGACGGCATAGCGATCAGAGTTATTTTATAATATAGTAACAGCCTTCTAAGCGTTATTCACGTTGGTTCATTTCACATGTTATTTTTTTCGATGGGCTTGTAGTCTACTACTAAGTGTATTAATATCTAATAATTAAGATATCAATGAGAGTGACTAAGAAACGACGCCTGAGTATGATGGTAGGCTTTGGAAAAAAGTTGCTTTTAAAGAGATAGTTTTAACTCAAAATATTATTATATCAACAATTTGATAGTCTCAGCAGTTTTTCTATCTATTGATTGCTTTTCTAAAAATGCCTTTCTTTAAAAGAGAAAAAAGCGCTGCTAAGACTATCAAAATGTTGATTTAATAACTCTTTGACGTTTATACTATTACGTAAAAAGCATCTTTTTTCCAAAGCCTGCCACGACTTCACTGAGGCGTCGCGCGTCGGCGTCGGCGTCGTTTCTTATTCACTGTCATTGATATCTTAATTATTAGATATTAATACATCTGGTATTGTCGTATTCTGGTATATTGTCGATTTTAGAATAAAACTATATATTTATTTTTTTTTAAATGGTCATAATCAAGAGGTCTACTAACTGTTATCCCGTGTTATAAAAATAAGGTAATTAAGGGTTTATTTTTTCGTATACTTACGCAGTGGCGTAACTAGACATGTTATTTCGCAAATATGACTCAAACTTATGTTTTTTTAACAGTCTCTCTGTCAATTCTTATAATTTATATTATTTGCCCTGTCATGAGCTTTCTGAAAATATATATATTATTGTATACTTATTTTCATAAACAAGATAATTTTTTTAAACTTTTTAACATAAATAAACCTTGTTTAAAAGTTATTATCATTTTATTTTATTTAAATTTACCACGCAGGTAATTTATATTTTTATCATGTTTTCTTAATAAACTGCACTGAAAATAAACTTTTTTTTAAACGCAGGTTTTAGATCATACGCTGTCAATCAGAGTTATTGATATATTTAATGCACTTGTGTAAGAATTCTATATACGGAAACTAGCGTGGAATAGCCATTATCTAAAAAAGTCCTATGGGTATTTCACCACTGTAAGAAAATCTACAAAATAGAATAGTTATTTTTTGTAAACACTGCTGCGTTAATCCAACAGAGCCTAATTGACAGCAGTGGTGTACTAATAAACAAATTTGCCTAACGGACAAAAAATGCTTAACGTTTTGGAAAGTAAATATCTTTCCGTAGTCGGAAGCAAAAAAACACTAAGAACAAAGAAAAAAACCTTTTTAAAATATCTAAATGCAACTATTCGAGAACACTTTATTTTTCAACAGATACGTCTATAAAAACCGTTGACGTTCTGTTAAAATGACATTATATCAAGTTAAACTTCAAAATTAACAATTACTACCTGATAGGTTTACTGTATGTGTTAAAATGGATCAAAGTGTATTTTGTGTTTTGAAAGATGTTCGTATTGTTTTCCTATCCTTATTTTTTCGAGTTGGTTAGCGTGGTTATTTGGAAGGTGTTAATTCATTGGTAAATCCTAGGTTTAGCGCGCTTATCCTAGGTTTTACCGCGCTTATCCTAGGTTTTACCGCATTTCGGACATTTACAGTAACATATATATTATGTAATTTGACATAGAATAAATTATTACATTTTTTTGATTGTCTGTTTTAAACCGGCCGCCTATGTTAAAAGATAAATAAAGCATTTCACCTTATTAATGAAAATAAGTGTAGAGTATGCTATATTTTTACAAAGCTTATAACTAGGCAAATAAAATAAAAATATGATATACAGGATATTTAATTTAAAATAAAACAAGGTTTTGGTCATATTTCAGGAATTCTTGACTCAGTTCTCATCTTTTCGATAAGGTATAAGATAAACGAGATACCAAGCGGGTTTACAAATGCAACATTTTCAATTTCGCTTTGTATTTCAGGAACTGAGAGCGCTAGAACAAATCTGTGTGTATCATCTTTAGTTTCATAAAAAAGTAGCATAGTAATATGAAAACCGCATCTTTGTAGCTCTATTCATAAACGAGAAGCTCTGCAAAAGACAAGAAAATGGGACACTCTGTACATATTAGCATTTTATTTAGTATGAAAGAATAGACTTTAATTTTCTTTTCCGATTTCTATAATCCTCTAATCTTTTCCGATTTCAATAATATATTACATAATATGCCTTTTCTTGTCATACTTTAAAAATTTTCATTCATAAAAATATACTCCCAAATAAAAAAATCACTTTCTCTGTGGATAACTCTTAAATTATTAATTGAAAAAAAATATATACTTAAACTATTAAATTTTATGGTAATGTGTAAAAGGAAAATAGTGTACCTACCAAATTTAGTTTAACTATCTCTGATGGTTTATGGGACATAAGAACTAAACAAAAGTTTTGCGGCAACCTTCAAACTGTGAAACGAAGCCCTGAGGACGCATGTTTATATAAACTTTTAACCAAGAGCAGGTGCTACTTTCATTCGAGTGTGGTGTATGCAGCAGAAAATATTCACATTTTTCATGAGAATATTCAAATAAATCACAGGGATCAATATATCTAGATAACTCAAGAATTTACAAAGATCTCCAAAATTTATACAGAATGTATAAATTATCACCAACCACTTTCTAAAAAATGTGCTCTGGGTATATAGCCTGCTGCACTGCAAAAAGTGCTTAATTTTCTCCTTTCCTCCTTTTTTCTTCAGTACCGGAAATTCATGATGTCACCTAACTAAGACCCATGGAACATTATTTTTCAACGCAAAATGACTTAAATCACACTGCTTTCTTAGGATCAAAAAAAGTCTATCAACTTACTCGAAGAGTATAATCTTTCTAATGAGAAAAGAAATGTCATGATTTCATTTATTTCTAAAATATTCAAAAGTGAGTGCGTCTCAAAAGTGGCTCATCCCTATAACTTTTTTATTTTATCAGATAAAAAAAACAAGATTTGGTATGTTAGTATATGACATAAATTAGGATTGATTAACGTGTTCAATTCTTTTCGGCCACTTCCTGTTTCACCGTAAATGCCTACAACTTTTTAATTTTAAATGACACCCTTGGTATTTTTTTACTATATTAGATAGAAAATGACATTCCTAATAGAATGACATATCAAATATGTCAACTTTTGACATTTTTGCTAAAAACAAAATTGAATTTTAAATTTCAATCTAAAGTGCCATGGCTGTTGCTAATAAACGTTAATTTTTAATCAAGGAGCCTTGGAAAAAGTAGTAGAAGTAAAACTAATAACTAGTAAAAGTAATAGATTTGATCCTCTAATATTATTCGTGTCTTGTCCTGGCCGGTTAAAAGATGCCCAAATCGTATCTCAATTTTTTCAAATGGAACGAGGGTGGCTCACTAGCATGCATTTTTTTACGAATAATTTGGTACCACACAGCCATATCTATTCAAATTGTCGTTATGAATCGCATGTTGCAATTTCAAATAAACCATATTCGAAAATGTCAAAAGTTGACATATGATATGTCATTTTATACAGAGTGTCATTTTGTATCGAATAAAGCAACAAAACACCGAGAGTACCATTTAAAGTTGTAGTCATTTCCGGTGAAACAGAAAGTGACAGAAAACAATTGAATACATCAATCAATCCTAATTTATGGCATAATATGGATACCTATATTATATTAATATACCAAATTTCAATCTTTTATCTGAATAAATAGAAAAGTTATAGGGGTGAGCCACTTTTGAGACGCACCCGGTATAACACTTCATAAACGTAATAATAAAATGTTTTTATAACATTATTTTTAGACCGATTTAATTATTTCTTAATATTTCTTAATTACATTAATTCGATCCTCAGCCGGTACGATTATTTGTGTATTAAACATATTCACCTAAATAAAATGGTTATCAATCCGTCCATTAAAGAAAGACAATAACAAACCCGTTTGTATTTTCCTATGACAGGCTTTCATATACTGTGCCACTCTCTGATAAACTAAACGACAACAAACGTACAACGTATGCTTCTGAAAATATCGATGACACATTATATGTATGCTAGATATCACCTAAACTCTGTACACAACAACATGAAGACAAATATTTCTTGAATACTACATGTTGATAAGAAAAAGTCTAGATATAAACTTTCCTCGAAATTCAATAATAGGTTTGCCATCTCTTTTTCCGATTTAATTAATTCTCAGATAGAACACTATAAATTTTCGTCGTGGTGATTCGATCTTTACTACCATTGGAGCAAACGTATCAAGTATGTTTCGTTCACCGCCAGCTGGATAGCAATATCGCAATCAAGCAGAGTTTAAGTCGACGTCATCTGCATCTAAAAGTTATTTAATGTAACCGCACACGCCAAAGTGCGCCAGCGAATATCCGAGCCCAACATTGAAATCCGACGCGCCAGATCAATATAATAAACTTTAGCCGGTTCAGATCACGTACTATATTTCCGCATGATTATATAGGTAAGAAGATTGAATTTTTGATAGAATAAATTACATATGTATTACAACGGTATAGATATTAAAGCTAAAGATCGATATGATATATATTTGAGTTGGCTTATTACATATTCTCATATTGAAATTTTGCTATTTCAGAATACTTACAAATTACTGTCAGATATCATAGTTATACTATAGCTTTATCCCAATAATTTAAGAAAAATGGTTTCCTTTTTATTCTTTTTGTTAAAAATATATGGAAGGTTCAGAGGTGAATCAGGGTGTAAGTCAATCAATAATTGCATTGAGATAATGCGGTTTAAAAAAGTTTTTATAACTATTACAAATAGTAGTATATAGAGTTTTTAAAGGATGGCTTATGGTAAATACACATGCCTGAAAAATTTTAGATAAACTATTTTAACTAATATAAGAAAAACTGGGTACAGATAACAATACAAAACCATGCAAATGCCAATATTAGGACAGTTCAAAATTCTGCATTTCTATATTTCCGATATTCCTATATTTCCAACGGCGATGTAGCATTCTATACAAGAAGTGGTTCTCACATTACGAAAAATCTGTTCTGGTGTTACCAGCAATCTCTTAATTTTCTCCTTTTCTCCTTTTCGTTTCAGCACCTGAAATCCGTGACGTCATCTAACTAAATGTCACCATTTATCCTGAGGGAACCAGATAACTCAGACTCATGTAACATTATTCTCCAAAGCAAAATGACTTAAATCACACTGCTTTTTTCGGATCAAAAAAAGTCTATCAATTTAGAGTATAATCTTTTTAATGAGAGAAGAAATGCCATGATTTCATTTGTAAAACATTTATTGTATATAACACTTCATAAACGTTCTAATAAAATGTTTTTATAACATCATTTTTACACAGTCACAGCTGGATGAAATCCTCAGCCGCCTTAATATACGTAATAAAAGTATTATCATTATTTTTACACAAAGATATTTAAATATCTTTATTTTTACATAAATGTTGTTATTTCTCAATATTTCTTAGTCATGGTGACAGCTCAATTCGATTCTCAGCCGGTAAACTTACTTGTGAATTTTATTAAAAATATTCACCAAAATAAAATTGTTATCCTATAATAATCCGTCACTTAAAGAAAGACAATGACAAACCCGTATATATTTTCCTATGACAGGCTTTCATATAGTGATATTCAGATTCGTCGATAAACTAAAGGACAACAAACCATATACTTCTGGAAATATCGATGACACATTATATGTATGCGAGGTATATTTCTTGAATACTGCATGTTGATGAGAAAAAGTCTAGATATAAACTTTCTTCGAAATTCAATAATAGTTTTGCCATCTTTCCAATTTAATTAATTCTCACACAGTACGCCATAAATTTTCGTCGTGGTGATTCGATCTTTACTACCATTGGAGCAAACATATCAAGTATGTTTCGTTCACCGCCAGCCGGATAGCAATATCGCAATCAAGCAGAGTTTAAGTCGACGTCATCTGCATCTAAAAGTTATTTAATGTAACCGTACACGCCAAAGTGCGCCAGCGAATATCCGAGCCCAACATTGAAATCCGACGCGCCAGATCAATGTAATAAAGTTTAGCCGGTTCAGATCACGTACTATATTTCCGCATGATTATATAGGTAAGAAGATTGCATTTTTGATAGAATTAATAAGATATGTATTACACCAGTACAGGGTGTCTCATTTTTATGTGTTTTATAGGGTTTCTCGTTTATGAATAGAGATACAAAGATGTGGTTTTCACATAACTGTACTATTTTTAAGAAACTAAAGATGCTACACACATATTCGTTCTAGCCGCATTGGTTTCTGAAATATAGGGCGAATTATAAAATTTTTAATTTTTGGTTATCCATCGAATATTGCTCGAATCTTGGTTATCCTGTAAATTATAGAAAAAGTAAAAACGCAGTTTTGTAAATTATTCATTTAATAATGCATAATTGCCTTAAATGACGGCCGTCGAATGAAGCTGGCGAGAAGAAAAGTGGTAACGGCAGTGTTGCCACAGCCACACAATTCGGGGTAGATCTACCCCCTTTATAAAACAATTTAACCCCGCTATCTCGTGATAATCTACCCCGATGAAAAAAAAATTGTCGCAACATTGGGTAACGATCTGTGTGTAACATACGCAGCTAAGAAAATCACTATAATAAACTTGAAAAAAGTTTCAAGTCTTGTCTTGCAGATTTCTTGAATGGCAAGGTCTTGTCTTGCCTTGCAAGACTCTTGAAATTTCTTGTCTTGAAAAATTTTACATTCCAACAAAAAGCTAATAATATTTCTATATTTTATTTCATAGAAAGCGTCGTATACAAAATGTAATACGGAAAAATGAACAACAACGATGCTAATTTTTTAGCAAAAAAATCTTAACGGACCGCAAACGAATTACGTCAACTCAACCGTTTGACGAAACAGGAGCCATTACCAAATAAAAGCTGAATAAGAATAAGTAAGGTTAAGTTCGATTTATGGGTTTTGGGTTATTATTTCGTACCTAACCTTGTGCGTTAAGTTATTTATTTAAGTATTATGTACTCACTACCAAAAAAAGTTTTAATATGAAATGGTAGGTCATGCCAGAGTGTACTATTTGCGCTATTTGATATTACTTTTTCTTCGCGGAGCAAACAGCGTGCTCCACGAATCCACCATTAGTTTCAACTACCGTTAGTTTTTTTTAATAATACCATTATACCAATATAATTTTATGTAAAATACCAATTACCAATATACAGTCTGTTGCCTCGACTTTATTTTATTTCATTCATTATATTCATTTTATTTCGTGGATAGTTTAACTCTTATGATTATAACTATGATTGTGATTACGACTATGTAAATGTTGTATAAACCCGGCATAACTTGAGCAAAGACCTAATTATCACTTAAAAAAATGTATCATTTTTAACATTCAAGAAATCTTGAATTCAAGAAATCTTGCAAAACTCTTGAAATTTCTTGCATATTAAAGTCTTGCCTTATCTTGAAATTCAAGACAAGACATTTTGTATGTCTTGTCTTGAATGACTTTTTCAAGACTCTTGTGCAACACTAGTCACAGATATAGATGTAGTAATATTTTGGTTTAATAACCACAGCTTCCAGGGCTATCCACCCGTGTTAGAATAGAATTATCGTTTTTTAATAAAAATTAAAGAAACATTATAAATTTACAAAGCTAGAATAGTATACAGTTTAGAGCGTTTTCAGATAGAGCGGACCGTCCGTCGTGTTTTTTCAAAATAGCCGTCGGACGAACTCCGTCGGACGGAGCATACGCGACCATGTGAAAAAATGTGTGAAATTGTTTATATAAATTCATGGTTCTTGCTCGAAGTCGCGGATGGTCCGCTCCATCTGAAAGCGCTGTTATATTTACTCTATTTTTTGAAGTTTAATAGGAAGCATTTTATAAAAAGAATATACAGGGTGGTCCGAACTCTATTCCGCAAACTTCGGCAGCATATTCTGCAGATAAAAATAAGTTCGTATAAATGGTTTGTATAAATGTATGTCCTAAAACGGTTAGTTTTGGAGATACAGGGTGTATAAATTTCATTTTTATTTCGATTTTTTCCAAATAATTTCTGAATTAACATCAATACTTGGAGGAAAATTAGGGTCTGAAAGTTTTTTGACATAGGAAATATGATTTTGATGTCAATGTCACTCCTACTTGCAGAGGGCGCCACCGGCATATTTTTTAACTGGTTTGAAGAGTAATAACTTTTCATCCGTACCTGTATAAAACTACTGAGTAAAAAAATATATATTTACGACGTTTTTTACGTAAAGAAGGTCTCTTGGTAAAAATCGCTACGAGTAATGGTTCTCGAGATATTTGGAATCGAAATTATCAATACCGGTCATCATTGACATACATTAAACATGCTGACTAAATAGTTATTAGCCTGAAATCATAAATTTAAAATTTTTTGTGCCAGAAGTTCAACAGAAACTGTTTTATTATTTTTTCGCAGAAAAAATTATGATTAATTTTAAAAAATGAACATTTCCCAAATTTATTATTTCAGTCAAATCTATCTACTCAACGTGTTTATTTTTTGTCAATAATGACATGTATTGACTATTTCCTTTCTAAATATTTTGAGAACGGTTGCTGGTAGCGATTTTCACCGAGAGAAATTTTTTACGTAAAAAGTCACGGAAATGTATATTTTTTCACTAAGTGGTTTTAAACAGATACGGACAGAAAGTTATTACTTTTCAAAACAGTTAAACATATGTAGGTGGCGCCCCCTACAAATAGGAGTCATATTGACATTAAAATCATATTTCTCATGTTAAAAAACTCCCATACACCAATTTTCATCCAAATATTGACGTTAGTTGAGAAATTATTTGGAAAAAATCGAAATAAAAATGAAACTACTACACCCTGTATCTCCGAAACCAAGCCATAATAGGACATACATTTTTACGAACTTTTTTACATATTTTTATCTGCAGAATATGCTGCCGAAGTTTCCGGAATACAGTTCGGACCACCCTGTATATCCTTAAAATACTTCAATTTAATAGCAGTTGTGTAGCATCTCAGAGGTGTTATAAGCAATTTACTTGTTTACGTCGAACTTTAATGTAAAATATCAAGATTGTAAAAATAAAGATTAGTTTCTCTTCAGCATACAAACCGTCTTTTTACCTGATTGTGTGTTCTAGAAAATTAAATTTTGATAGTGTATGTGAGTAAAAGAACACTTTTTTCACAGACACAATGTGCAAAGTTTTATAAGAAATATGTACTTCTGTATGAAATTTAAATACGGTTCATATCAAATAAATTTTAGTTACGTCATCGAGTACGCGATTTTAAAATTAATTGTTGCCAACCATGGACATATTCGGCGCCGTGCTGGCTAAGTGGAATTTAAATTTCCCGCTGGGGATTCAGGTGGCAGCTCTGCTGTAAAAAATGTCAAGTTGCCTTTATTTATTTATTTTCTGATATTGTCCTTCGTTTTGACACTTTAGACACTTAAAAAGGTTTACTAGCAGACATTGCAGTCGAACCATTTTCGTTTTAGAACCTCTTTTAGTGCGAAGTGTACAAGATAGATTAATAACCGTAAAAACTCATCTCAAATTTATTAGACTATTTTGAACGGGAAAGCGGTAGTAATGGCCTTTTATGTCCCTTAAGTACTATTAAGAAGGTGAGTTTTGTTGATATAAATAATAACTGTTTATATATTTATAATTATTAATTTATTTTTGTTTCCTAAAATATTTTGATTAAAAGAAAATATACAAAAGTGGGCAACGCTGTGCCGATCAAGCTTAATCACGTGACTAAAAGTTTATTTGGTGTGAACTGTATAAAACTTTTTTTGTTTTAAAATGATTATCTTAAAAAATATATTAAAAACAATTTATAGGTTTGGTTTCATTGAAGTACTTCTATATCTCTATTCATCGGATTTATTAAATATATTAAATTAATATACAGGGTGCTACGAATTCGAGGTACGAGCATTGGTATCTCGGTAACCGTAATAGATACGAAGATGGTTAAATTGGGGCAAAGTTGCGCTTTGGGATGTTCACCGAGATGCCATAAAAGTTTTAAAAATTTCAAAGATTGCTGAGTTTTTTGAAAATCAATTTTATTTTTTCCTGTCGTTACTTTTTAGAAAATCAAAAAACTAATTGCACATTCTAATAGCCACTTTATTAGGGCTATCGGATAGTATTTTTAGATTTTTAAATTAGCTGATAATTTGTGAGATACAGGGGCCAACTTAATTTTTTTAAATACGGACCTGCAATTTTTATATCAGATTTTGAAAGAACTCGGTCACCTGAGTACAATGATATGTTACACTTAATTTTTCTTTTGTTTTGACATTTGAACACAATTTATTTGAACTAATTTCAAGTCCGGCTCTGTTTTTTTAATATTTAATCTATTCATCGTTACAATATTGATTAGCATTCAAACTTAACAATGATGTGGAGTAAAACATTGAATACGGAAAATTAAAAAAATATAAAATAATTAATATAAATATAATATAATATAAACAATCATATCATTTTCCCGGAAGATGGATTGGAAATGGTAGAGCAGTATAATGTCCAGCGAGGTTTCTGGACCTATTGTCAAGTGGCTACATTACTTGATGTCATTTGTAAAAGTGAAATCAATTCATCTCAACATTTACAATAAAGAGTAAAAAATGCATTCGGAAGTATAAGAAGAAACTTCAAAGAGCTATAAATAAAATTAAACTAAAAAAAAATTTGTGCAATAGGGAGGGTGGTAACCCTTTCGAACATGTGGAACATTAGAAACTAGTGTGTAGAAGTTGATTTATTTATAATAACTACGATTAATACCGTATGATCGAGAAAAAACGGCGTCAGCGATGGCTATGGAATGAAGATCGCTGTCATTTTATATGTAAATTTATATGGGAAACGTCATTGATGTTCATTTCCCAGCCAACTGGACGCCGTTTTTTTTCGATCATACGGTATTATGCATATTATTATATCGCACACTGATATTTCAAATTCACAATAAAAAAAGTTAAAAATAATATCTTTAAATTTCTGACCTGGATATTATTTATTTGACTGTTCAAATTGGCTCGATTTTCCTTATTCAATGTTAATTAGCGCTGATCAATATTGTTGCGATGAATATAATCAGATCAAATAATTTAAGAAACCAGAGTCGGAAATTATAGTAAATAATAATTAAATAGTTTTGTTGCTGTTAAGGTACCCAAAAGAAAAAAATATATATAAAGTGTGGCACATGTACTCAGGAGACCGACTTCTTTCAAAATCTGAAATAAAAAATGCAGGTCCGTATTTAAAAAAAAATAATTTGGCCTCTGTATCTTACAAATTATCAGTTAGTTTGAAAATCTAAAAATACTATCAGATAGCCCTAATAAAGTGGCTATGAGAATGCGCAATTAGTTTTTTGATTTTATAAAAACGAACCACAAGAAAAAATAAAATTGATTTTCAAAAAAATCCGTTTTTTTCAAAAAACTCAGCAATCCTTGAAATTTTTAAAAGTTTTTTGATGGCATCATTGTGAACATCTCAATACGCAACTTTGTCCCAATTTAACCATGTTCGTATCTATTACGGTTACCAAGATACCAATGCTCGTACATCGAATTTGTAGCACCCTGTATAATACTACTTTTATTTTTTACTAAATTTTTTTTTGTGGGGAAAAATCTGCAAACGAGAGACCGTATGCGGTACTGTCGGGGTAGTACCTTACCGACTAAAAAACCTCCACAAGCCGCTTTGAATATCTCCCCAAGGAACTATCTTTCGGCATTACTTCTCGAGGAGGCGGTTTACTGCGATGTTTTAGTTCGTTCTTTTAAGTGTCTCCATAAAAGTGTGAACACTATGCCAATTTTCTGGGAATCGAATCATCTCTGGAACTGGACTCTTAGTTTTTTGTATAGAACCCTTCGTTCAGCTGTCCATCGGCTACATTCCAAAAGGGTATGCTCCACCGTATCAGCATCGGAATCGCCATATAATTATGCCATCGGAGTGGCCATTTATAATCTTTGAGTTACGTCTTTTTGATTATAGTGGTAATACAACAGCTTATTCCCTTGTCAGTTGGTTATATTTGCTAGTTTTTGAGTACCTACGCTTCACCAATCGCACTAGTCTCGATAAATTTTATAAAAGATGCTTCAAATAGAGTTGAGAATCCAACTTGTTACAATATTAAATTACAATAAGAAACATAACACAATAAGAAACGTGTTACAATAAGAAACATAAGAAAAGCGTATATCGAGATAAATACCCAAAGTTCCTTGTAACTTGGCTAGCTATATAAAGAATAGGCTGTAGTAATAAGTCCCAATTTAAAAAAAAATCTACTAAGGGCTGGCAAAGGTAAGTTTTGAGTCGGGATTTCCGTATATAAGAAGAGTATAATGGCGTTTATAATGCACTGAACAAAGAGAACAGTAATAACGTTGCCAGATGTATGAAAGAAACCGAGAAGCTATGCAGATTGCTAAGAGACGTGGAAGAGGATACATCAGATTCGTCTTGGTCGAACGGTCGACCCAATCAGTACTCGTTCAGCTTTAACGATTTATTTATATCCCTGATACTTGTTTATTTATTAACGAGTCGTTGTAATTTTCCCTATAGCATGTAAATTTTAAGTGCAAGTTTTTCTAACTTGCACTTAAAGTTTAGTAAAAATAAGTGGAATTGAGTTAGATCTTAACGTTAGTTAACTGTTAGATCTCTGAATTCAAAAATTGATATCTCGAAATTCATTAGAAATAATTGATTGTAGTTTTTTTCAAAAACTCTCTTAATATTTCTGTTATATTTTCTTCGCAGACAGTGTGTGAAAATCTTTACAAATAAAAAAGTTACACGATTTAGGAAAATTGCTATCCACTAAAAGCAAATGGACGTTTTTTTTTTAATTTATGAATGGAAAAAAAGCCTATCGAAATTTTCTCATTTAAACAAAAACATCTTCCGAAAAAAAATCCGAACTTCAAATTAAAAAAAGTTTCGATATCTAAAGTGGTTCTTAAGTTATCGCGTATTATGTGTAAAAATGATGAGTTTTTAAATTATCACAATTACTGACGTTTTCTCGTTATAAACAATAGAGACACCCTAACGATATCCTTATAATTCCATTTCAGATTCTCAGATACACATCCAATAATTTTATCTAGTTATCTTTTAAATATAAGCGGTTTGCGATCGTGATTTTACTTCACTTGATAGGGAAAGACGTAGAGAAATGTGGCAACGCCGGAGCAGCCCACCGTCGCATTTCCCTCACTCCGACTTAGTAAGATTTCTATGCGATTTACTTCCACGCATGTAAATACCGACCCAAAAGTAAAAGTTGCAAGCGCGGTATAAATATTTACGTTTAAAACTACTTTTCGAATATCACAATGTCACTGCTAATATCCGTACCTATAATCATTAAAACATCTGTATATGTATACCCCTTAATGTTCACGTCATTTCGATAAAGTTTAGCTTTAATATTATGAGAGGTGTGTTAGTAATACACATACATAACGAGGACATAGCCATACAAGAAGTAAATATGTATAGCAAACTATGGAAACTAGGGTAGTGATATACAACAGCAGCCAATTAAACAGACGCGTATTCTTTATGATTTTGTAGTTGCTATTTCCCTGACTGTAACAACTCTGATTTGTTTGTAAACATCCTGACGCCTTCGCATACGTTATTCTCAAAGCAAACACGGCTTTATTTTCAATGTTATTCGGTGAAATTCACAGTGGAATTGACTAACAAGCTTAAGCCATAAACTAATCAATTTACACCTGGGATCTGAAATCAACAAGTACTTTTGGAGTTAATTTAGTAAAATCTTGTCGGCCCTAGTCTCTAATTTAGATTAATGAACACGACGTATTAAATTTTAATGATTCGGTAATTATTTGTTCTACAAACACCCAACGCAGTTTAGTTATTTTGTAAATATTCTCTATAAAGTTAGAGCTGTATTGAATTAGGTAGCATTTTTTTTAACGAATGATTCACCTGACAATCGTAAAAAAAAGAAGAATAAAAAATATTATTTGGCAAAATTAATATAGGCATATTTTTTTTAATATGCACTACGGTTATTGATTACTAATATGATTAAAATAAATTGCATTTTACCACTGGTAAAAAGTTAGCATAAAATAGATTCAAGAACCTATATATTAATATTAACCTCTATTTATAGTCTTTTCGAGGTAATTTTTGTCACACTGTAATAATAATTTATCAATTACTTTAAAATTTTAAATAGAAACAGGCAACAACTAGGCAGGCTTTCTAAAAGAGATATAACATAAATTATAAAATCTACACCAATGAGTAAAACTGTAAATTTACTTTTGCTCGGCAAATGTTAATTTTTACCAAAGAATTGGAAATATTTCGAAAATGGTTAAAACTTAGGTATATACAAGGTGGTCCGAACTGTATTCCGGAAACTTTGGCAGCACATTCTGCAGATAAAAATAAGTAAAAAAGTTCGTATAAATGTATGTCCTAAAATGCTTAGTTTCGGAGATACAGGGTGTAGAATTTTCATTTTTATTTCGATTTTTTCCAAATAATTTCTGAAGTAACGTCAATATTTGGATGAAAATTGGTGTCTGGGAGTTTTTTGACATGAGAAATTTAATTTTAATGTCAATATGATTCCTACTTGTAGAGGGCGCCACTTACATATTTTTTAAATGGTTTGAAGACCTTTGAAGATAACTTTTCGTCCGTACCTGTAGAAAACTACAGAGTAATAATAAAAAAATATACATTTACGACTTTTTTTACGTGAAAAAGGTATCTTGGTAAAAATCGCTACGAGTAATGGTTTTCGAGATATTTGGAATCGAAATTATCAATACCTGTCATCAGTGACAGAAATTAAACATATTGACTAAATAGTTATTAGACTGAAATCATAAATTGGAAATGTTTCTGTGTCAAAAGTTCAATAGAAACTGTTTTATCATCATTTTTTGCAGAAAAAATTATGATTAATTTAAAAAAAATAAAAATTTCCTAAATTTATTATTTCAGTGAAATAACTACCTACTCAATGTGTTTATTTTTCGTCAATAATGATATGTATTGTCTATTTCTATTCTAAATATCTTAAGAACGGTTGCTCGTAGCTATTTTTACAAAGAGATATTTTTTACGTAAAAAGTCCCAGAGATGTATATTTTTTCACTCGGAAGTTTTATACAGGTACGGACAAGAAGTTATTACGCTTCGAAACAGTTAAAACACATGTAGGTAGCGCCCTCTACTTGTAGGAGTCATATTGGCACCAAAATCAAATTTCTCATGTCAAAAAACTCCCAGACACCAATTTTCATCCAAATATTGACGTTACTTCAGAAATTATTTAGAAAAAATCGATATAAAAATTAAATTTCTACACCCTGTATCTCTGAACGTAAGCATTTTAGGACATACATTTATACGAACTTTTTTACTTATTTTAATCTGCAGAATACGCTGTCGAAGTTTCCGGAATACAGTTCGGACCACCCCGTATACATTTCATAAAGAAAAGTTATAAATGTAAGTTGTTATATTTAAAATAAGCATCGGTAGGCATTTCCAGTTAAACCGGTAGTGTCAGGATATGAAAAATATTTTAAAAATACATTATCTACACTTCAAATATCTCCAACTAGAAAAATTTTGTTTATATACAGGGTGTCAGAAACAAGTGCAAGTATTTTAAGGGGTGGTAGGTCTGGCCAAAAGAAACATATTTTTTCTTTATTTAAAATAAATTTATAATGACCGATATATTTCACTTTAAAATTTAAAAAAAATAATGGCAACATTTTGGGAGCTGCCGGCAACAATCTATACCAAGATCAGTCCCAAATACTAAGCAATTACCCGGATCTCCGCTTGTTCGACGCCCAATGTTTAAACATCAACCAGAAAGATTTAAAAACGATTTGGAAAATTCAAATTAAAAATAAAAAACATACCTAACATTAGAAAACGGGACTACAATAGGAAAGCAAATTGATGTAATTAGGTTAGAGCGTCGTTTTATCGCTTTACCTAAACCCGAGGGGTGTCTCACTATTGGAATTACATGTACATTTTCTTGGCAGTCGCTGGCAGTCTTATGGCAGTCGCCTATAATAATTACATGGCAGTCATAGGCAGTCTTCTTCATAGTCATTGGCAGTCGCTTAGCAGTGGAAGGATATTTTGGCAGTACGTGTACATTTTTTACCCGAGTGAGACACCCCTCGCCTAAACCGCAACTCTACACTTAACAACACTTTATTTCACTGGGATTCTTGACAGCTCCAATACACTTACACGTGTATTTGGCGCATAATACATCATTAGCCATCTGAATTATTTAGGATTATTTTTTGAGAATTTAAACTCCTCTGTTTTTCTATCTCGCATTCTTGTTTTTGCAAATACAATACAACACCAAACTAATTGATATTTCTATTTGAATAATAAAAGTAGTTTACAGGGTTACCTTACATTTGCCTATTTTTTAGTTTTGTCAAAGGTTTACTGTTTTAAGTAAAATCTCAAATCAATTGGTTAACCTAAAAATGTAACCAGCTGACCTGTTTAAATGTTGGTCAAACGTTGACTATTTACATATCTAATAGAGGGGGCTGATTCTGAACCGTTGAAAAGCTGTTATCATTGTTCATTATTTCAGTTTACTAAACTATAACATAGATATTTAAAATATAGTAAGTATTTTTTTGTAGAAATTTAAAAATGTGAACTTGTAAACTTATAACGTGGATAACGTAGAAGGTGCATTGACATTGACATTGCATTTGCTCGAAACACTATTAAACAAATTTCCGGAAACTGAACAAGCGGCACTCAAAATATTTTTTTAGAAAATGTCAAGAAAAATATAAATTTTCAACATTTATTTTTCGCAAATAAAACCTCATGGGCGTGTTTTTGGTGTCGAACTACATTACCAGTTAAAATACTTGCACTTATTTCTGTGACACACTGTATAAATTATATCCTAAAATTATCTTAAAAAACATTAGTTAAGACATGAAATAGCATTGTTATATATTTCTAATGCATTAAACTGGCCAAGAAAAAAGTATTAAATAACATGTTATTTAATATAGGAACAGTTAATCGAATTGCTTTTTCTATCGTGGAATTTCTAGAAAGAAGCTTTCATCATTGAGAAAAAAATGATACAAGCTTTTATTTAACTTCAAGAGCTTTTATTCTAAAAGCTTATCTAGAATATTGTTTATCGTCCATTTAGGGTATCAAGTAGTGCAAGCTTATGCATATTACGTTAGTAAAATCTCGAAAAGAAAAATTTTAATATTTTTAATAAATACGTTTTTTAACTAATATATTATTTTCCTATGAAAAACTATGATTATGGTTGTTCTAAACATTAATGTTAATTGTTTATTGAACTTTTGTGTGTCATTCTATATGCCTTTCGAATTAATTGTGATTTGTTGCCTCTCAAAGGTGGCTCACCCCTATAACTTTTTTATTTCTTAGAGATTTGGTATGTTAGTATGTGACATAAATTAGGATTGATTGGCGTATTCAATTGTTTTTGGTCACTTCCTGTTTCATCGGAAATGACTACAACTTTTGATTTTTAAATGGCACCCTCGGTATTTTTTTACTTTATTCGATAGAAAATGACATTCTGAATAGAACGACATATACCATATGTTAACTTTTGACATTCTCGCTTAATAAAAAATAGTATTTTAAAATTCAATCTAGAGTGCCATGGTTATGTTAAAAACACTAATTCTTAATCAAGGAGCCTTGGAAAAATAAATTTGATCGTCTAATGTTTTTAGTGTCTTGTCCTGGCCAGTTAAAAAATGCTCAAATCGTATTTTTAATAATATCTCAATTTTTTCAAACAGAACGAGGGGGCTCATTAGCATATTATTTGGAAAACGCATTTTTTACGAATAATTTGATACCACACACTTGGTATTTCGAGTCAAATCTTTGTCACGAAACGGAAGTTATAATTTCAAATAAACCATATGCGAAAATGTCAGAAGTTGACATATGATATGTCATTCTATTCAGAGTGTTATTTTCTTTCAAATAAAGTAAAAGAATACCGAGGGTGCCATTTAAAAATCAAAAATTGTAGTCATTTCCGGTGAAACAGGAATTGACCGAAAACAATCAATCCTAATAATTTATCTCATATACTAACTAAACATACCAAATCTCGTTTCTTTAACTGAAAAAGATAAAAAACTTATAGGGGTGAGCCACTTTTGAGACGCACCCGGTATATTCATATTCTTTTATTATTATAAACGTTATTATTCTCAAGGGTATGTACAGGGTGGCTCGAATTTGACGCTCATCATTGGTATTTCGGAAACCGTAAGAGATACAGGATCGGTTAAATGGAAGCTAAGTTGCGCAATTTGATGCTCAATAAAATGCCGTATTGCATTTTTTTATTAATTTTTTTTGCATAAAATATTCTGGTGATGGAATTTTCTGTACGATACGTTGGCAAATATCAAAGTGACTATATATATAGTGCTTTAAGAATGATGAAAGATTTAATTAAATTGAAAAAAAAATCAGGTCCGTATTTAAAAAAATTAAGTTGATGATGGTCGCCAGAAGCCGAAACGTCAGAGTCAATATTTAATCACACAGAGATATAGAGCAGAAAAAGTGGCCATGAAAATGTGTTTTTGTCATTTTAAGTTATCTTAACAAATAAAGCCAGGAAACAACAGAAAACAAAATTGAAAATTCCGATTTTTTCGAATATATTTGGAAGTATTTTTCAAATTGGCAATACGTCATTTTATTGAGCATCAAATTGCGCAACTTTGCCTCCATTTAACAGATCCTGTATCTCTTACGGTTTCCGAAATCCCAATGATGAGCGTCGAATTTGAGTCACCCTGTACTGCATTCAGATTTATCTACATACTAACAGTTTTCTTGAAAGGCCCAGCAAAGTAGAGCCCTTTAACTGATAACCAAAAAAAGTTAGTACTATAACTAAAAAACTAACAAATGTCCTTAAGTTTGGATGAAAATACCCCAGATGGGCTTCAACGGAAATTTTTCCTCATAGCTGCATCCGAACTAGCATGGAGAGGAAATGGAGCGGTTTTTTTGCTATTGGAATATTTTAAGGAGGAAAAATATAATAACGGGGCTAGTACCGGTCGTGTGGAATACAATCCAATATTTGCTAAAACGGCGCAAGGAGGAGCAAGTCGAATATGCGAAAGTAAGTGGTTTGTAAAAAATCTTGTGAATCCGGATTTATGTTCAGCAAACATTAAAACTAATCGATTATTTTTGACGGTCAATCAGAAATGGAAACAGAATGATAATTCCCCATGGTTAAAAAATTGTCCAGCAGGTATTAACATTATAAGAAACTGGACAAAAATAGGAGCAATCAACATCGGCCTAGATACTAAAAATAAAAAAAATCACGAATCACTCTAACAGAGCTTCCCTTTTAACAGAAAGTTCCCTTAGCAGTTCAGGCGCTAATCCAGGAAGTCATCAAAATAACGGGCCATAGTTCTATAAATTTTTTTACTCCCAATCTCCAGCTCAGCGAAAATCATCATATGACGATTTTGTCGCAAATGAGACCCGAAAATACACAGTCATCTACTTCTAAGCTGAAGCCCAAATTCAAACACCTCCAACCTATGGTAATAATTCATCCAATGGTTCAAATTTTCACCATATAACAGTTATTGTAGTTTAAGGGATAATATGCTTATATTATCCCTTGCGTACGGAAGCTTTTCATCAATCATGACCAGTCATGGGTTCGTTTGTATCTCACTAGAATTACTTAAATATACCGGGGAGTGCATCGTCGTTGGAAATACAAATTTCGGACTTTTCAAATATTGGCTGCCCTATTAATTTTACAGCTAAGTCGTAAATAGGTTTTTTTTAAGTCTGCGTATGCTGAATACACATGCCAAATTTGAACAATTTTGAACAAGCCGATTTTAAGTAATTTATGAAAAACTGCATCTATTTTAAAATATAAACTGAACAGGTAACAATGCAAAACCAGTCAATGTCAACATACCTTAAGTGGTCAACCTATTATTAAATCATTATCAAATGTAAGTTGTTATGCTGCCTGCACTACTACGTTATAGTACTTACGCTTAGTGTTCCCGAAATTTATTTTTGTAATTTCAAACTGGTTCGAATTAGGTAAATGCATAACGTTTAGAAAATACAATTTGACTTTGACAAAATTATAGGATGACAGCTTAAGGTACGTTGGCATTTACCTCATTGTTACCTGTACACTTTTAATTTAAAAATAGGTGCAGTTTTTCTTAAATTACTTAAAATCGGCTTGTCCAAAATTGTTGAAATTGGCATGTGTATTCAGCATACCCAGACCTTTAAAAAAACTATTTACAACTTTGCTGTAAAATTAATAGGGGAGCCAATATTTGAACAATTCAAAATTTACATATGATTTCCTATGTTTCCAACGACGATGCACCATAGAGTATATAAAAATAAAAAACGATGCACCATCGGGTATATAAAAATAAAAAGGTTGGAAGCTTGGCAATAATATACAGAAGAAAACAGTCGTAATTGTGAAAAATAAATGTCTATATTAAATCAGGATGACTCTTAATCATTGTAATTAACATTGTAATTTTATTGGGTTATGATAAAAATATATGTCAGATAAAAAAATATGTTAAATTGGTAAATTACAAAAATGAAAAGTATATAGGAAAAGATAATATATTTTATTGCTGACAAACATTTACCAGGCAACAAGTGTAGTGACATAAATTATTGACATGTTATATTATCAGATTAAATGTAGACTTGGGGCGGGAAAGTGAAATAGCAAAAGCGGTTCCACCGTTTCCACGGAAATTTCAAATAAAATAGTTCCAGCCTAAGGCGCTAGGTGGTAGTGCAATTAATTTTTAGGTTAAGAAGTTGCTACTAGTTATTGCCAGATGGCGTAAAATCAGAATTTTTTTGTAGTTTCCATAGTTTCCAAAGGCCATTGTCATACTATTGTCAAATTCTCAAAAAATATCGTCGTTGTCATAGCGCCAATCATAATATTATCAAAACGTTTTTCAAACTATAATTTGTTATAGGTATGTGTTTTAACATGGCTGGGAAACTTAAATGGAAATGACAGTTCATTAAAAATAGTTTTTCCTCCAAGATGCAGAGGCGCAAAATATTAAAACTGTCAATATTAACAATGCAAATGTCAATATCTGACAATAATAAAATTTGATTTTTAACTGTCACTCAGAGACGCTTTTGTTGTGATTTTACGGTTTGATTTCGTTTTGATTTGTCGAATTATTGTAAAATTAAATTCCTTCAGATTTTTTGCCAGTATTCTGTTTTAGACAATGTTTTTTAAAAATGGTGGGACAATTTGTGTTTTGTAATAACTTTTAATTATTTTTTATCATGGAGTTTAATTGTTGTACTCCTGGTTTCCGAAGGATACAATGGTAAGTAAATTAAACATATCTACTTACAGTTATAGATTTTTTAAATTAGTACTGCTAATAAATGCTACTTGCAGAGCAGTTATTTAAATTTTTTTACGGTGCATGTAAGGAATTAAGGACGCGCGTTTTATATTAGCATGATCAGCAGATGATTACATCTGATTTAATTTGTTTTTATTATTTCAGGTCCCAAACAGAAACAAACTGGGAATCTTGCCTACACCAAAATTATATACCTAGCCGTTTCCAATTCACTTCAAAGGGAGGAAAATTATGTAAAACTGCCTGCTATTTGCTGAAAACCGCCAAAGATTAAATTATAACTGTAACAACTTAATATATGCTATTTCTAGTATTTTTAATATATTTTTTAATTAATATCCGACATATAAGAACACTTTGTATGCTTTTAATTCAGTTGATTTATCGTTTATAATATGATCGACCTAATTAAAAGCACACAAAGTGTTCTTACATGTATGTCTAAATTTATTTTAATTAACTAAAACAACCCCCCTTCCACGCACCCCTCTCTTCCAATAGTATTTCTTCCTCCATCTACCAGAGGCGCCCTTGTATAATAAAATTGAAATGTATTATAAGTTGCCTATCTATTTAATAGTATAAGTCTTTTATCTATGGTGTTTTAATTAGACAATTCCTTTTGTTTGTGGCCCTAAAAATATAATGTAAGTCTTTTATTTTTGCGATCATTTAAGTACCTATTTATATTTACTCAATTTACAAAACTTTGGGCGTATTACGTTGGTCTTGTTTTATTATAATAAACGATGTTTAAATATTTGACTTATAAATAAAAACTTTAAATAATAAATAATGTTTACACATGTTCGGCTTTATTTTTATTTAATTGTATAAATTATACTGTTAAATCTTATTTTTTCACATCACAACGATACTTGTTATTAGTATTGTTGAATTTGTGTAAAAAAATAAGATTTAATAATCAAATTTAATTATTTTAGAGTAAAATTCAATAAACACGCTCATTTAAAAAGCCCGCGCTTCGATCCATTTAAAACAAGCCCTACTCAATAGATGGCGCCACTTCTGTAGTACCATTTTTCAGTATGGCAGAGTCCATTCTTTTTCTAGCTAGGTATATTCTTTGATGTAGACCAAATAATATCAACAGTTGCTTAATGCGTTTTTACGATTTTAATATACTCGTACTAATTACTTTAATACCGTATGCTGAAGAAACGACATCCGGCTTGGAATGGCTTGGAAATGAACATAGATGACATTACCTATATAATTTTACATATGAAATGACAGCGATCTTCATTTCATAGCCGTGAGCATGAGGCGTATTTTAGATCGTATTGTACTATACAGGGTAGTCCGAACTGTATTGCGAAAGTATTAATTCTGCAGATTAAAATAAGTAAAAAAGTTCGTATAAATGTATGTCCTGAAATGCTTAGTTTCGGAGATGTAGGTGTAGAAGTTTTATTTTTATTTCGATTTTTTTCCAAATAATTTAAGAAGTAACGTCAATATTTGGATGAAAATTGGTGTCTGGAAGTTTTTGGACATGAGAAATTTGATTTTCATGTCAATATGACTCCTACTTGTAGAGGGCGCCACCTGCACATGCTTTAAATGGTTTGAAGAATAATAACTTCTCCTCCATACCTGTATAAAACTACTGAGTAAAAAAATATATATTTACAATTTTTTTACATATAAAACGTCTCTTGATAAAAATCGCTACAAGCAATGGTTCTCGAGATATTTGAAATTGAATTTATCAATACTTCATATTGACAAATTAAACATGTTGACCAAATAGTTATTAGACTGAAATCTTAAATTTGAAATCTTTTTGTGCCAAAAGTTCAACAGAAACTGTTTAATCATCATTTTTTCGCAGAAAAATTTATGATTAATTTAAAAAAATAAAAATTTATTATTTCAGTCAAATAACTCTATTCAACGTGTGCTTATTTTTTGTCAATAATGACATGTATTGACTATTTCCATTTTAAATATCTTAAGAACGGTTGCTCGTAGCGAGTTTTACCAAGAGACATTTTTTACGTAAAAAGTCATGGAAATGTATTTTTTAGTCAGTAGTTTTATACAGGTACGGACGAAAAGTTATTACTTTTCAAAACAGTCAAAACGCATGTAGGTGGCGCCCTCTACAAATAGGAGTCATTTTGAGATCAAAATCAAATTTGTCATGTCACAAAACTCCCAGACACCAATTTTCATTTAAATATTGACATTACTTCAGAAATTATTTGAAAGAAATTGAAATAAAAATTAAACTTCTACACCCTGTATCTCAGAAACTAAACATTTTAGGACATACATTTATAGGAACATTTTTAATTATTTTTATCTGCCGAATATGCTGCCGAAGTTTCCGGAATACAGTTCGGACCACCCTGTATATTTACTTTTTCTTGTGGACTGTTATGAAAAAACTGTTGTAAGTACTTATATTAGAAAAGAAATATTTCAAATTAATAGAAGGGGACATAAAAATATAAATATAGTAAAATATTAAGTAAGTGTAAAATTGTTCTACCACCCAGCATACCGGGTGTTTCTCAAAAGTGGCTCACCTCTAGGTATAGCTTTTTTATTTTTTAAGCGACCGAAAACGATTGATTGACGTATTCAAATATGTATGATGTTTTATATCAAATAATTTATGTTATATACTTCTTCTTTTTCTTACAGTGCCATACTCTATATAGAGCGTCGCGTCGGCTACCTCTCGCATGTACTTGTAATGTGTGTCATCAGTGTTTCACAAGTACACGGGACCTACAGTTTATTGCCGAATCCGAACGGCATATTTGAGAGGCTGTACAAGGCAAATATACTCAAGGTGGTTTGCCATTGCCTTCCTTGAGGTGACGGCTCGTTGGTCGCTCTATTTAGATAAATAAATATTTTTTATTTAAATAAATAAAGCGACCGTACTGGCTGGGGATCGAACCCAGTACCTTCCGCTCCGCAGTTCGACACACTAACGCTGGAGCTACGTACCACTAGGAAAAGCAGACATCCTAATTTTTTTTCACTAATTTATTTATGCCTTTAAAAATAGATAATAATATCGAAAATAATGAATAAATGTGTTATGACAACTAATACGCAAAACTAGAAATTACGCTCCAAGGAAATCCATATTTAAGTAGTATAGTCAAACCCATTTCAATAAAAGGCCAATCAAATTATATCAAACGATCTCGATTGCGGCGTTAATGGAGTTTTGCGGTTGAAAGGTAATTATATTTTCAATTATAACGTGTCTCCTAACATTAATCTAATTGGTACACATGGCGAATATTGAAATCTATACAATATCAATGAATATCAATTATGAATTATTTCTGTTTGAAGTTTTATTTTTGTTTTAGTATTGAAGTATGGGGGCTTCGAAATTATATGTATCCATAAGATATATTAATTAAAAATCGTTAAGATATATGTACATATATTATTATTAGTCCTGTTAACTTCCACTTTTCATTTACCCTGTAGGGTTAGTCTTAAATATTGTTAGGGGTAGTATATTTCGACCACAGGAAACACGATTATGCGGTTTTTTCACGAAAGAAAATTTTTGAAAATTTGGTATTTTTTGAAAAAAATTTTGTATTTCTATTTTTGGTTTAAAAATGCAATTTCTTGATAATATGGCAACATAGGTAGTAGACTAAATTTACAAGAAAAAAAAACAGAAAAGATCCAGGGCTTTTCAAAATTTAAGAAAGAAATTATTAACTCGCAAGAAAGTAAAATAACTCGGTTATTTTGGACTTATTTAAAAAAACAGCCCTGAAAATATTTGCACTTATTTAAGACTCACCCTGTATATTAAATTGTGAAAGAAAATATTTTTTATATGTTTTTATTGTCTTGGTGAGTTTTTTTCGATGTTGTCTATAGTAGGTATCGCGGAAACTACTGAAGCTAGAGAGAGATTTTCGAATGTAATACCACAAGATGTTTCGGGATTATCGAATAACACTTTTACCTGACACGAGAAGTATTGCCGGTATTGCATTGAGTGTCAGGCAAAAGTATTAGGTAATCCTGAAACATCTAGTTGTATTCAAAAGATTATACAACGAAATAAGGTGCATATATCCTTCTTATCTTAAACATTTTTATTATAATAATTATTATTAACAAACCAAACAAAACTACAATAACTGTTATATGGTGAAAATTTGAACCATTGGATGAATTATTACCATAGGTTGGAGGTGTTTGAATTTGGGCTTCAGCATTAGAAGTAGATGACTGTGTATTTTCGGGTCTCATTTGCGACAAAATCGTCATATGATGATTTTCGCTGAGCTGGAGATTGGGAGTAAAAGAATTTATAGAACTATGGCCCGTTATTTTGATGACTTCCTGGATTAGCGCCTGATCTGCTAAGGGAACTTACTGTTAAAAGGGAAGCTCTGTTAGAGTGATTCGTGATTTTTTTTTTATTTTTAGTATCTAGGCCGATGTTGATTGCTCCCATTTTTGTCCACTTTCTTATAATGTTAATACCTGCTGGACAATTTTTTAACCATGGGGAATTATCATTCTGTTTCCATTTCTGATTGACCGTCAAAAATAATCGATTAGTTTTAATGTTTGCTGAATATAAATCCGGATTCACAAGATTTTTTACAAACCACTTACTTTCGCATATTCGACTTGCTCCTCCTTGCGCCGTTTTAGCAAATATTGGATTGTATTCCACGCGACCGGTACTAGCCCCGTTATTATATTTTTCCTCCTTAAAATATTCCAATAGCAAAAAAACCGCTCTATTTCCTCTCCATGCTAGTTCGGATGCAGCTATGAGGAAAAATTTCCGTTGAAGCCCATCTGGGGTATTTTCATCCAAACTTGAGGACATTTAATGTTAATACCTGCTGGACAATTTTTTAACCATGGGGAATTATCATTCTGTTTCCATTTCTGATTGACCGTCAAAAATAATCGATTAGTTTTAATGTTTGCTGAACATAAATCCGGATTCACAAGATTTTTTACAAACCACTTACTTTCGCATATTCGACTTGCTCCTCCTTGCGCCGTTTTAGCAAATATTGGATTGTATTCCACACGACCGGTACTAGCCCCGTTATTATATTTTTCCTCCTTAAAATATTCCAATAGCAAAAAAACCGCTCCATTTCCTCTCCATGCTAGTTCGGATGCAGCTATGAGGAAAAATTTCCGTTGAAGCCCATCTGGGGTATTTTCATCCAAACTTAAGGACATTTTTTCTATTTCCTGTCGCGTCAAAGCTGTGGAGCTCTCCTTTCGTGCACCAGGTACTGCCTGCAACTCTTTTCGTTTTGCGTTTCGGGCCAAACGGGCGCTTTGAAAAACCATGTATGCGGCGATTATATTTTTCAAAGTATAGTTTCTGGAGCATTTTAACCGTTTTGTTCCATAAAAGCTTGACCACACCTTCTTTGTAATCGCTTCCATCGGATTTTCGCATATTATATGCCCAGTCTTTTAAAATGATGCACAAATCCTCGTCTGTTGTCGTTTTCTCAATTTTGATACTTCGTGCAAGGCAAAACTCAGTAAACTGCTTCCATACATATTTGTCTGAACGCTCGGTATTTCTTAGCTTCACATTTTTAATAGCATCGTCGACTTGAGGCAACAAAATTATACCAAATCTTTCTTTTGCCATTTTGTAATAAGAATTAACGGGATATTTTGTGGAACTGACAGAAATGACTTCTGAATCAATATTTCAAAAAATGACAATTACAATATGGCCACCAAGCGATAATCACTTAAATGTTTATCACTTATTAATCACATCCTTCTATATAGGAAAAATGTACATAGAGTTTTATAATCGAAAAAGTTTATGGCTTACTAGATATGTCGAGAATAACAAATTTCTCTAATTCTTTAAAAAATAAACTTAAAATGAAAGACACAAAAACTACATAAAAACTAATTAAATATCAATGTCTAAGTTTCTAATACATGTAAGAGTTGTAACGTCAGCATTCCCCCCATGAGCGTATTAGCCAGAAAAATGTTCAAACATGGCATAAGATCGGTCTTTTTTCTAAATAGCTACATTTAAAAACCATACGCCACCTTATTATTCAATATTTCTATTACTCCTACAAAATAGTCGAAACTATACCGTGTAATAGAGCTGTAATCCAAAAAGTACAAACTCACGTGTGAACGTGTTAGGTATTGGGATTGCTGTGCATAAAGGCTTTGAACCAGCTGCTAAACCAGCGTATGTGTGTGCTGCTCTCTATTAATTTATTTCGCTTCTTTCCACTTTATTGTCGTTGAATAGCTCTAAAATTTGACGTAAGATTCATTAACATTCTTGACAGTGGCTTTACAAAATATTTCAATATATTTAAGAGTCCATTTGCGCTACACCGCTCGGGTCGGTCTCAGGGGTCGGGTAGAGCGGGTGTGCTGTGGAAGGCGGTCCGTTCACGATCCCCCACCGCCTGATTTTTGGTCGGACGCATTCAGTGTAAATCACATCTGAATATTTCCCATATTTATTTCAGTAGAGTAAAAACGATATCAAAATGTGTCAAAAATTTTTTTGGAGGTATAACTACATGATATCTATACAGGATTATCAGTTAGGCCTTTGTGCATGTGAAATAACTAATTACGACCTTTTTGGGGGTGTCAGAAATTTTTTAACTAGCAAAATGTCAAAAATGTATAACCATGTTTTTTTATCTTTAAAATACTTTTATTTGCACAACATAAAGGTATTAAAACAAGATATTAAAAATGCTTTTCTATATATGTTTAAATATATCCTTCTAGTTTTGTTATTTTTTTTATTATTTCATTCGTTATTTAGCTAAAAAATATGGATATATTCATATTTTTTTTAGTTAAAATGAAATTTAAGTCCGATGTTGTTGGAGAAGAAATTCTCTCAACCTATCAAAGAATAAAGTTGTCCCTATAGACGCGTAAAAAAATAATTTCATTTAAATGCATCCAGTGCAGATGTTTAGCTCAAAACTGTATGAATAGAAATTTTATTAAAGTGGTGGTAAATTGTGGAGTTAGTTGACAAAATATCGAAAAAAATTAAAGAGAAAAAGTTTTCGAAGACAATATATATATATAGCCGCCCATACTAAAATATGATACTAAAAAGTTGGTAGGCAGTTCTTTTAGTTTCAATGTAAAGGAATTTTTCCAATTTTTTTTTATCTCTAAAACTGCTACTTTGACTGATTTTGATGTTATTACAAATTTTGTTGCAAATATTATTCGTATCTTAAATTGAAAACCGCGTTTCGCTAGCTACTGTAATTTTGGAGTTACGATTTTTTTTAAATTTTAACCCTCTCCCATACCCCCTTACCAATCCCCCACCCCCATCAAAGACTAATGGCCAGATTCTCGGGTGCCACAGTAGTTTAGCCACAGTAATTTAGCGGTTTTTGAGTTATCGTGTTACAGTCAGACGGACAAACGGACAGACAGACAGACACACAGACACCATGAAAATATTTTGTATTTAGGTCATTTATGGCCCAAATAACTCATTTTGAGTGAAATTAAAAAACTTTTTTTTGTCGATCTTAATAACCTACCATACCTGTTGGTATGGTCGGCTAAAAAGTCGAAAATGTCCATATTGAATATACCAAACTATTGCAATGCCTTGTGCCGTTTTCTGTTATTAAAAAATTATTATAAAAAAATATACTATTATCAAACCCTTGCGTACAGCTTGTACTTCTCGGAGAGCTGGACCCTATGGAAACCTATTAAGGTTTGTTCGTATTTCACTGCAGAAAACTAAATTACACTAAAACTAAAAAAATGGGCGCCAGGCATAATGCAGCAGAAAACACAGTCGTAGTTGTTAAAATAAATGACTATGTTAAATCATTACAATGTAATTGCAATTAGCCTTATCAAATTTTTTAGGTTAGGATGAAAAATACTTGTCAAATTATGTTATTATGATTTTGTTAATTGCAAAAGAATTATAGACAAATTTAATATAGGTAATTAAATCTATTGAAAATTAAAAGTAATGTGGTATTACTTTATTTAAGTATTGATTTCTAAACGAACTTAAATTAAAGCAATCACAATCATTGATAAATTCTAGAATTTATGTTCGATGGCACATACTGGATATATTTAAAGACATGGTATATTTGCTTAAACTAATGACATTACAAAAGGTAATGTTTATTAAATTAAATCATATTTTTAATTATCAAACTGACAGAATAAAAATTACTATTACTAAACTAGCCAAAAGGTGATTTAAGTTTGGAAATACCACTATTGAAATATACAGGGTACGGCAATAGTGCGTCGAGCATCTGTAGCTTCTAGAATAAAAAACTTGGGAATTTTAAAAGATGTATTTCAGGAAAGTATTTTAACTTCCCGGTGCCCGGTGGCGTAGAGGTACAGGCTCTCGTCTACTCAAGGTGTGGGTTCGATTCCCACACCCAGCATTTCATCAGCCGACTATTTTTATTAAAATAGAAATAGTTTGGGTACCTAGGTCGACTCAGTCTTAAATGAGTACTTGGGATTCACAATCCTGAGGTAATAATAGGCGGTTGAAGCGTAGTGGTAGCCACATTACCTTCCTTGTATACCGAACGGCTCTAGTATAGCAAGCTGTACCTTGCTACTACCAAGGCGTTAAACGCTATATACGGGAGCTATTATTATTATATTTTAGCTTCTGTAGGGTGGCTCAAACAAGGGCGTAGATAAGGGGGGGGGTACTGGGGGACAGTATCCCCCCCTGACGCTTGACGAGATACGAGAATTGAAATAGTCATTGACTATGAAAGGATTTTTTTTAATTAATATCCGACATATAAGAACACTTTGTATGCTTTTAATTATGTTGATTTATCGTTTATAGTATGTTGGACCTAATTAAAAGCACACAAAGTGTTCTTATTGGCCAGGACAGATTAGTGGGGTTAACTCTAATCAATATCCATAAAGATATTGAAATAAATGTTGATGCTGTTATTGATAGGTTTTCCAAAGAGCGTACTAGAAAACTTGATTTTGTTTTGTAGTTTTATTTATAGTTTTTATAGTTTTTTTTGATAGCTTAGATTTTTTATTTATAGTTTATAGAAAATTAACTAATAAACGTCGTTGTTTCATTTTTGTTTATGTTATTTACAAATCTATATTTTAATTTTTGTGTTATGTTTTTATATCTTTTTGAAGACAAAAAAATCGCCGTCGTTTTAATTCGACAAAAAAATTCCGACGGTGATTTTTTTTGCGACTTAATCATAGTACCACCCCCATAGCATACACCTATCTACGCCCCTGGGCTCAAAAAAGTTTGAGTGGATCGGGATGATTTTTTTAATGGAACACCCTGTATATTATTGCATTTTTGGCTTTCTTTCAGGTCACTTTACATAATCCTAAGACATGAGCAAATATATTTCGATAATTTCAGAGATATTAATAAATAAACAAAAATTGGTCAAGTGCGAGTCGGACTCGCGCACGAAGGGTTCCGTACCATTCATTATCTATATCTATACAACATTAGACACTATGTTATTATAAACTCTTTTTCCGATTTAGCTGAAATTTTGAATGCGCGTATAAGTAATTTAAAAAAATGAAGAAACACATTACTAAAAATTGTATTAATCAATAATAAACATGTAAAAATCAAAAAAATATATTAAAAAAAAGTCGCCTTGACTAGGATTCGAACCTGCCTTACTACGGCTCCAACGTCATAAAAGCGCAAGTCCTAACGCTTTAACCACGCGGCCACCGAGGACTTGAAAGATTCTGTGTAAAATTCTTACTTAAAAGATAATGTTGAGTGAAAGTACTTTTTTATTTATAAACATTTATTTAATTCTGTTTTTAGTATTTGTTCTTATAGCGGCAACATAGATACATTATCTGTACAAATTTCAACTGTCTAATACACTTACACACTACAATTCCATGGTTCATAAGATAGACCTTTGTGACAGACGGATGGACGGACGAACGGACAGCGAAGTCTTAGTAATAGGGTTCCCGTTTTTACCCTTTGGGTACGGAACCCTAAAAATTATATATTTTTCAGCCTTTCTTAAAAAAAATTATTAATAATACAAGAACTGTCCTGAAATCAAAACTATATTAGATATTTACTTTAGATGGTCTGTGCTTACTTTGCTATAAATATGGAAATCGTAAATTATATAGGATGTCTAAAATTCTACTCAAAACTTTCTAAAATATAAAATAATTTTTCTTTGTTTTTTTTTTTAATGGAACACCCTGTATATTATTTTTTAATAGTTGGAGAATTAAAAAAATAACATTTTTTTTTCATTTAGATTATTTCAGAATTTTTAACGGTTTCGCAGATATTCCCGGTTTTGTATTCAATTGGCATTTTCCACAGTAAATTTTTATCAAAACCACCCAATGATTTTTCTCTCGTATTTTACCATTGAAAACGTCATATGAAATAATACTGCGTGTATCCGGAAAACTATTAAAAATTTTGAAATACTTTAAATACAAAAAATGTTCATTTTTTAATTCTCCATCAAATAAAAAAATAATATACAGGGTGTTCCATTTAAAAAAAAACAAGGAAAATTATTTTATATATTTGAAAATTTGGCGTAAAATATTGAACATCCTGTAGGATTTACGATTGCCATATTTATAGCAAAGGAAGAACAGACCATCTAAAGTAAATATCTAATATAGTTTTAATTTCAGAACAGTTCTTGTATTTTTAATATTTTTTTAAGAAGGGTTGAAGAATATATATTTTTGATTAATTTTTTAATATCTCTGAAACTATCGAAATACGAATACCTTTACTCATATCTTAGGATCTTAGGACTATCTTTACTCATATCTTAGGATTATGTAAAATGATCTGAAAGGAAGCCAAAAACGCAATAATATACAGGGTGTTCCATTTAAAAAAATCATCCAGATCCACTCACACTTTTTTGAGCCACCCTATAGAAGTTAAAATATTTTCCGGTAATACATTCTGGTACCTACTTTAGGTCTGCACTTAAACAAAATTCTCAAGTTTTTTATTCTAGGAGCTACAGATGCCCGACGCATAAGGTTGGGACTTATCTGTTCAGATAATCTTTCCGAGCCATCTGTTCTTTTAGCAGTGGCAACAGGTAATGAGGTCAAGTCTCCCTGCATCCATCCAGCATATATCGCGGACCAAAACACAAACTGTGGTCAGAAAAGGGCATTTAGATCGAATACAGCCATGCTTATACTATAGGCTAATTTTTAAACTAAGCATGCCTCGGGAAACAAAGGAAGCTTCAGATCCCGGGTACTAAAAACATAGGAAGTATTATTTTCCTACTAAGAAAATATGAATGTTTGAAAAAAAAACACACCTATAAACTCACCACAAAATTTTTTGAGGGTTTCCATAATTAATAAATCCAGTTTTTCCTCTATCTACGATCTTCAGGGTACTTAGAAAGAAAGGCATGTTAACAACGGTACAAAATATGGATATCATAGATTAAGTTGAACCGGCAAAACTCTATTCGAGAAATATACATAAAAAATACTGAATCTACAAAAGGCAATATCACATTTTTAACTCTTTTATTGAAATTCCAACGGATGATAAAGATATTCAAGGAAAAAGTCAACAATTCCAAATTACAACACAGACCTTGTAATAGTAAGGATGTCAAAAAATCTTTGTTTTGCAACAAAGTCGTCAAAATAAAACAATAAAATCGAAAATATTTTTTGTCTTTTATAATTTATTATGAGAGAGTGATATTTCACTCTCATAACGGTGAAATAAAATTGCTACTCTGAAAATTATTATTTTCATTAGATTCGTTTTGCCGTAATTCATTCTTACACAAAAATAATATTTTGTTTGAAATTATTTAAAAACATTTTTTTTTCACAAACCTGATACAGCAGTATAAAATAAAATGCTGAATAACTTTTCACTGTGACACTTTTCGATATTTTGTTACCTCACCCCACTTTTTGCATATGAAAAGGGGATTTTTGTAATTAGACGCCATGACAGATGCCGTATGGCATATGGACAAATATATTTTTTGTTATTTTTTGTTATTGGACATACTGAAGTAAATCCGCATATAAACTCTTTTCCAATAACCCATGAATAAAAAATACCATTTTTTGAAAACAGTTTGAAACACTCACATAATAAATAGCTTAGAGTAGTAAAATTGTTATTAATGCCAACTTACTCTAATACACATTTTTTATAGGAAAAATTTTAATAAAGCCTTTGTTTTTAGCATTTTCAATATTGTTGGATAATTATCTATTATAAGATGGCTACTTACTTTGAGTATTAAATTATTTCTCTCACAAAATTCCACGATTATTTCAACAAATTTACAACAAGATTTTATTGATAACCAAACTAATAGTTTTTAATAATTTTACAAAATTAAATTGTTCAAAACAAAGTTTTAAGGGTTAATTTATGAATAATCCGATTAAGAATTTAAATGAATAAAAATGTTAATATTTTGAGGATCTAAAAAATGTGCAATTTAGATTAAAACTGGGGGACATTAAATAACAAAATAAAATGTATTAATATTATATTGTTCAAAAAGAAATATCTGGCTGTAGTATTATTAAAATAATTTTATTATTACAAGTTATTTTAAAGCTTAGCGTTTCAGAAATTATAAATATCTGCAATTTGCTGTTCTGGCTATTTTTTTTTCTTTTTAAAATACCTATCTGTGATAAACGTATACCTAAATAATGTTCTGGTAATAGATTGCAAATCTATAGGTATTTGGATAGCGATTTCAAATATATTGTTTTTTTCCTAATCTTTTTGTTTTTTTTTGCTTCTTATATGACGGGAGGAGATATATTTCTGAATACCTCTGAAAACGAAGTGTTTTTGTTTGTTCCATAAATTTGTTTATAAGTAAAAAGCCACTGACAGGCTGGTTTCCTTTTAGGCTCCAAACTCACTACGGTCGTCGTTAGGATTCATTTTTTCGAAATTTGTCCATTGGTATTCTTGATATTTTCTTGATATTTTCATGATATTTCTTTAATGGTTAGCCCAAAATCAGACATTTCACCGAACCGCCGCACAACGCATCGCATTGACGCATCAAATCAACCCATCACCCAAGTTGAGTATAGCATTGCGAGACCCATTGACGAATATGATGCATCAGCTTGTACTGAATATGAAGCTTTAGATTTTAACGCATTTGAAAAAAAAACATTTTGAAAAAAAATATTACTTTTTAGATTTCTGATTAAGTGACGAAACACACAAATTTTAAAAAATGTTTCTACCTTTGCGGTGAGTTCAGTTGCTTAATTCAGTTAGTTCAGTTCTTGAAAAATAATATATGTTATTAACAGAACACCGACCGTTTATAATAGGCGTATCTGCTAAAAAGTGTTCTTGAATAGTTGAATATAAATATTTTATTTAGTTTTTTCTTTTTGGGTGTTGTGAGGTACACCGCTTGAAATGTTAAGCATTTGCCGATTGTAATTGTGTAATTGCCCATTAGGCAAATTTGTTTTACTAGTAAAACTTCACTATAACAAGCTGATTTCTGTCTGGATTCAACGTAGTGATGTTTAAGGAAAAAAAACGTTTTTTGTATATTTCTCGTGCAGTGGCGAAAAATTCAGACTTTTTTCGAGAAACCTAAATTGTAACCAGAAATGGACGCGGTACCAATAGAACCGTTATTGAAAAGAGATGTTATTGAAATGTACGTTTATTACTACTAATACTTCCATCGGTTTGTTTTGTTATTTAGATAAAGATATAAAATATATTTCTACTTTAAATCAAACTTTTACAAAGTACCAATGTTTAGAAAAATGTATCTATTCAATATCTGTGAGAACAGCCTTATCTCTACAGAAATGAAGGAAAATACTTTCATTTAAATGCAACCGGTGTAGCTGTGTAGCCCAAACCTGTATAAATAGAAATCTTATCAAAGTAGGGCTATAAAGCATCTAGTGCCACTGGAGAAAACTTTAGCAGTATGAAGGGATCTGCAAATAGCCACAGGGCTTAGGTATAGTAGATAATACATAATTGGCATTATGTATCCAGCCTACTTTAATACGAATTTATGATCCTTATATTTAAAATGTAATATGTTTTACACAATTAAACTTTTATAACAGATTCGTTTTACTATTCAAAACAAGAATATTCATTTCAATTTAATTTAAGTAGATTGATTATTCCAAGTATTAACCTGAAAATAAAGATACTCAAATTAATTTATTTTAACGGTGTTGCAAACAAAAAAGTTTTGAAAAAAAATAAAAAAGAGTTTATAGATTGCTAAAATTCGATTAACAATTTAAATATCAAAAAAATAGTATACCAGGTGTTTCTGAAAAGTAACTCACGCCTATAACATTTTTATATTTCAAATAAAAAAAAACGAGATTTGGTGTGTTAGTAAATGACATAAATTAGGATTGATTGACGTATTCAATAATTGTTTTCGGTCACTTCCTGTTTCACCGAAAACCTACAACTTTTGATTTTTAAATGGCACTCACGGTATTTTTTTTACTTTATCTGAGAAAATGACACTCTGAATAGAATGACATATCATATGTCAATTTTTGACATTTTCGCTTGAAAAAAATGACATTGAAATGATATTTTTGAAACGGAATTTTAAATTTTAATCTAGAGTGTCATGGCTGTGTTAAAAACACTAACTTTTAATCAAGAAACCTTGGAAACAGAGATTTGATAGTCCAATGTTCTTTTTGTGTTGTTATGGCCGTTTAAAATGAGCATCTTTTAAACGGCTCGTATTTTTAATCGGACCTCAACTTTTTTCAAATGGAACGAGGGTAGTTCATTAGCATATTTGGAAAAAGCATGTTTTAAGAATAATTTGGTACCACACACTTGTTATCTCGAGTCAAATTTTCGTTATGAACCACACATTACAATTTCAAATAAACCATATATGAAACTATCAAAAGTTGACATATATATGTCATTCTGTTCACAGTGTCATTTTCTATCGAATAAAGTAAAGGAAATACCGAGGATCATTTAAAAATCAAAAGTTGTGGTAATTTCCGGTGAAACAGAAAGTGACCGAAAATAAATGAATACGTGAATCATTCCTGATTTATGCATATACTCACGTGCCAAATCTCGTTTTTTATTTGAAAAAATAAAAAAGTCATAGGGGTGAGCCACTTTTTAGAAACACCCGGTATAACAGTTTGGTTTTAAATATTTCGAATATTTAAATTTTCAGACTTAAGTCAATTGAATTAGTCAAGTCTTTACTCCAGATTATGATTTTACGTAGATTGATTATTCCAAGTATTTACGACAAAACACAATAAAGATACCTACTCAAATTAATTTATTTTAACAAAAAGTAAAAAGTTTCAAAAAAGGGTTTATAATCTAATAAGGGGTTCAAATTCAATAATTAATCGTTTAAATTAGAAAAAAAGTATATAAACGAGGAAAATTATTCACTATTATATTTTTTATTATTAAATGTCAACAAGAAGTACTTTATGTTCCAATTGCGTTTACTTATTGCTACATTATAAAAAAAATATAAACCCTGTATATTTTGTAGATCACCATTGGAAAATAAAATCTCAATTTTTTCTCAAAAAGTACGAGATGATGTTTTATTTTACATGGAAGAAAAAATAAATACTTGAAGGACTATTCTTGCCCTTGAGGTTGCAAAATATTTCTACTAGAATTTATGTAGAAGTGGGTGTATATCTTGTGTAGTACTTAAGGATATCTTATATAGATTTTCATCCTTCTCGTACTCTTTCTGTTTTTGGGGGAGAACGTCAAATGTTAAAGGGCCTAGAAACTAAAAACACATAGGCACGCCAAAACTTTTTTAAATCGGAATATCGGTTTAAGACACTCTAAAAAATATATGTAGTAGTTCTATGTTCAGGGAATATTGGAACACCCTGTATAGCGATGCCTATATAACGATACCATTTTCCATTATATAACGATACCTATAACATATTTGCATATACCTATAACTATATGGCATTAATTAAACAAATATAATATTAATGATCCGGTATTTAGGTTTTACCTAAATTAATTGATAATTCCGAAGAATTTACATGATAATGATATACAATATGTTGCAATCCAAACGATTCGAATCCTAAATAATATGATCGGATTTACAACAAAATTACAAAAAATTAAAATATAAAGCATTAAGAAGTAATTCAAAGAATGTTTAATTTTAGATTTGAACGAGTATACTACAGTCTTCAAAGAAATATTTTACCTCAATTTATTATTTTTAAAATTATTCATTTAATTTTCAATTTATCCCTTTCAGTTTATTAAAGGTTTGTTGAAAATAATTTTTAAAGTCTTACTTTCTTTGATTATGAAGTTGTTGTTTGTAAACGTTGATACAATTTGATAATTAAATATTTTTGTATAGGGTTTTCAGAGATATTTAGTACGACGAGACCTGCAGGCCTACCTATTGTCTAAAAAACCAATCTGAAAAGCAGAAGAAATTGGGGCAAAAAATCGATGTTCTCCAGTTTATCTAGACAAAAATAAAATTTCTCGATATTACCCTTGTTTATATATTAATAGTTAGTCAATGTGCCTGTATAAGTCGATGCTGCCAACTGGTGGCAGAAATTAAAACGTAAAGAGGGGCGGAGACTATTGAATTTGGCAAAGAAGTAGGGACTAGGAATTCTTCGAATTTTATTCTCGGTAAAGAATAAAATATCTTATCTGATTCGAACCGAATTTATACCTCAAAGCGTTATTTACATTTTTTATTTTTGGACATGGATTTATATTTATTTTGATTTTCATGGCCACTTGTTGGATACTAAAGTATGATATTAGGTATATAAATATTTTATTTTTAGATGGATAATTAAAGAATATAATATGAAACTATACCTACCTACGTCTGTAACTTTGTAAAAAGTGTGGCGAATTTAACATAATGTTTTTTTTACATGTAACATCCTATTTTATTTTAGATTCTGCGTAAAATTCTATTACTTTTTTTACGTATATTTCTTGAATAATGGTGTAACCTAAAACTAGTTTTGTAATATTTCAATTTGTTGATGAAGAAAAAATATTAGATATTTATATGTAGATATTTAAGGTAGAGCTACAGGGTGTTTAATATATGTTTTTGAAATTCGACTACGTATTTAAAATAGAAAAATATCTGCAGATTCTTTCAATGACGCAGCCTATACTGAGTGTTTTTTCAAAAGCGATTCACCTCCTATAACTTTTTATTTTTTCAGATAAAAAAATTAAATTCAGGGTTTACCAAATTCGGAATGTTAGTAGGTAAGTATATGACATAAATCGAGATTGATTCGTATTCCGTTAGTTTCGGTCACTTCCTGTTTCACCGGAAATGTATACGAGTACAACATTTGATTTTTAAATGGTACCCTCGGTATTTTTTATACTTTATTTGATAGAAAATGACATTCTGAATAGAATGACATATATCATATGTCAACTTTTGACATTTTCAATTAAAAAAAATAGCATTTTAAAATTCAATCTAGTGTCATGGCTGTGTTAAAACCATTAATTTTTAATCAAGGAGCTTCGGAAAAATTGATTTGATCGCTAATATTTTTTGTGTCTTTTCCTTTTTGGTACCTGGTAAATAGGTAATTTGGTACCACACACTTCGTATATCGAGTCAAACTGTCGTTACCTTTACGACCGGTTACATGTTGTTTTTTATCATGGCACTCTAGATTGTAATTTAAAATACAATTTTTTAAGTAAATATGTCAAAAGTTGACATTAAATTATTCTATTCACAATGCCATATTCTGTCAAATAAAGTAAAAAAATACCGACGGTACCATTTAAAAACCAAGTTGTAGTCATTTCCGGTGAAACAAGAAATAACCGAAACTAATTGAATACGTCAATCAAGCCACTTTTGAAAAACACCCGGTATATTATATTTTTTTCTGATAGATTTTACAAAATTCTTCAATTTCTATTAATAATGTCATATAACTATATAAATTACTTTAATGCTTAATAATAAATAATTTTTGTTTTGTCATGGCAAAACTTGTTATAGTGTAAATGAAGTAAAAGAAGGATAAAAATTGAAAAATTCAGAACAGATTGCAAGCTGTATAGAGTATAGATGTACTTAATATACTTTCTTAACAAATGTTGAAAGGTTTTGTAAAAGCACTAGAAAAAATAATAATATATAGGATCAGCCAAAAAAATCTGTTTGAACACAGTGTAGCATCTAACTCCAAGTATTTTTACATATATCTTTTTCTTCACCTCTGTAAAACACTCCTACCAAATTTGGGTAGCCCAACTTCGGAAACAACTGACAATTATGTAACATAGGAATAATTTTTTTTGCAAATACTAACGTTATTTATAAAAAAAAAGTTATAGAATTTTAGGCAGAATCGAAAATAAAATAAAAGTTATAAATAAGAGTTTTGCATTAAAAAACATGTTACATTATATCCGCCACATTTTTTGAAGCACCCATTATACTCAAAAATAATATTTGAACTGTGTCTCTTAAGATTCTCTATACCCTTTTTTTTGAATTCCCAAAACAAACGAGATAATTAACTTTATTTATTTCCTGATATCTCATTTTATAATATTTCGGAAGAATCAATCAGGTGTCTTATTTTTATAATTATTAGAAATAAATCGGATTTAAAGGATAAGGGATATATATATATATATATATATATATATATATATAATAATAATAATAATAATATAGTAATATAATAATTAGGAAATTATTTTAGGCATCTAATTCTTAATTTTTGTCGCTGATAAATATGTAGATACATCACTTTTAACGACAAACCTACTAATAAAAATTGCAAAAAACAAATCATGTTTATTCTCAAAGAGACAATTATTGAGAACAATTCAATAACTATTAATTTGGGATATAGATCTTAACAAAACAAAAGTTGGATAAAAGATTTGTTGATTTATGATATAAAATACAGTGTTCCATTTGAAATAGCAAAGAAAAATATAATATATAGTTTTGACTCATCCTGTATATAATACAAAAAAAATAATATAAAGAAAATTTAATCATATAAATAATTTAGGAATTTAGCATATTTTTATATAATTATATGAAGAGAACATTACCTTAAATTAGTTCCAGTAAAAAACTTCCATATTACTTATTTTTAACTTAGAAAGGGCTTTAAATATATATTTTATTATATAAACAAAAAAATTTAATCCAAAAATGGTCAAAATGAACTCTATACGATTACGACATTATAGTATTTTCTGGAATGACAATTTTTTGACAAATTCACCAAGAAAAAATAAAAAATATAGCTTTTCTTTTGACAAACTATACAACTCTAAAGTAAATATGTATTTAAATCTACGAATCATCCTGTATATCTATAAAAATACCTCCCTGTCAAATTTACGCTACTTTTGCATGCAAGCATACCTATTTTACAAAAATATGATTTGAGTGAAAATATAAAATAGGAAATCTGATATGAAGCTTTATCTAAACACAGGGTTGAGTGTAGATAAACAATATTTTACGTTATTAATTAAGAAAAATTATAAAATACACAATATATCTGACAGTTCCAAAAAAGCAAAGTAAGAAATGAAACATAATTTATAGCATAAAATCAGTATTTTTTAAATTTTTAAGTCAACTGGCCATTATCGTTTAATCTATCTATCAATCTATCAAATTTAATGTTTATTATTAAACTTATCTCAGACTCTCTATGAGGTAAAACTCTAAGATAAAAACTCTAAAAACCAAGAGTGATTTAAAACAAATTTATATGAATTTAGAAATAAATATGAACAGTATTTACTCACCTGTAATACAGATGCTTTTTGTTTAATTAAATATATTTCAAAATATTATCCAGCAGGTACAAAATACACATTACACATCACGTAAACACAACACATAAAACTCATAAAATAATAGTTTGTAATCCAAATATTCAAAAATACTGTTTCGTTTCTTCGTGGGGGACGAAAAAATTGATTTTTTTAATTATTTAGATATGCATTAAGGTATATTTCAACTCAACAGCTTATAAATAATTATTTTTTAAGACATAACCTAAACGAAACGAAATCAGAAGTCGAGAAAGATAAACAAAACTGCCGAATTTAGAAACGAATATGACTTTTTTTCCTTTTTTCTTGTCACAGTTGAAACAAACAAGGATAAAGCTATTTTCGTAAAACATGCGTGAAACGTGCTAATAAGTAGCCCAATAGATGTGACCTCGCGCCCTTCCATTTTTGAACGATGGGCGGGTTTAACGGATTCCCCTCAAAGAAAATCGTAGGGGAATACAAAAATGCAAAACGGGCAAGGCGCCATCTAGAATACAGGATTTTACTAAGCCCTCATTGTATATCTATTCATACATAATCAAGGATATTACCTATAAATTTGTTACATTTCTGGTACATTCGAACATACATATATGCTAAGTATTTCAAAGTAGTTCTTGATGTTAGATGTATATTTAATTTTAATAATATGAAAAAATAATAATTAACTGATTACCTTCATTCAGCTTTATTATAGAAGGAAACTATCTTCTAAATATATCATCCGTGTTGGGAAACCCGGCAACGCTGAAAAAAATCATTATGGCATCCCCCGATCCCCGATTCAACCATATACAGGGTGGCGCCTCTCATACGCCGCGGAAGCTCCAAGGAGAACGGTAGTTTATATCGAAATGAAATTTTGGCAGCATATGTAGGTTAGCTGAAAACACTTTATAAAAATATATAGAATTATACAGGGTGTCCCCAAAAAAAGTTACACATCAAAGTTGTGTTTTTTCTAATGGAACACCCTATATATTAATTGATTTTCGGATTCTAGGAAAAAAATAAAGGTGAGTTTTATGAAAGAAGCATATACCTAAAATCTAAGGATTTTGACATATTTCACATTTTGTGAAAATAAAGACTAAATTTTAAATTTCGATAACAGCTACCTAAATTTTAGTTGACCTTGTATAGCCTGATATTTAATTACAGTAACCATTGTATGTTAAAACAAATTGAAATTTAACCCGAAAAGTTATACAGGGTGAGACAAAATTAATATGGAACATTAGTACTTTACAAAGCAAGTTACTCCTTTATTTTAAATGGAACACCCAGTATATTTTTCCGGTGTTCAATGGGGAATTTATATATCTTCAAAAAACTATTAAGGTTGCCTACCCCTCAGACAAAGATTTTCCCAGATATTTTAATTTTTATGATTTTGCGTCAGCAAATCTTTATTATTTGAAAAAATCTAGGTGGCTGTGTGATATACCTTTTATTAATTTAACAAAAATTAAAGATTGTGGAGTAAAAAACTCAAGGGTAATAAAAAATACACGTTTAAAACATATTTTAATTATTACAGAATTAAAACTAGATATAAACCTATAATATTGTGCGACAAAAATTAGCTGGATGAAATCAAATGCTCAAAATGCTTCCTTTCCTGTTAACTGCATAAAATGATTGTATTTTCAAAAGGATCTTTTCATTTTAAAAGGCATTATGTGGAGTTCTACCTGATAAAGCAGCTACAATAATTTATCTCATGCTGTCGACACTAGTTGGTCGAGCTTTTTAAACACTGTCTTTAACATATCCCCATAAAAAAACTCAGACTAGATAAAATCAGGAGCATTTAATTATTCTATTAATTGGTAAATGCACACTGCATTCACCAACTAATAGAATTATCAATCAATTCTTTCTGATGGTTCTGAATCATATCAATTCTTTCGCCTGGTAAGTTTGCATTTTCGCAAATTCCTGAGAATATTTTTTTTGTTTTAACTGACAAAAAATTATAACTAGTTATTAAAGTTGAACTAATTAGACAGCTATGTTGAAGACGTCAGACATATCACAGCCACCTAGGTTTTATCAAATAATAAAGATCTACTCAGATCAAATCATGTAAATGAAAATATCTAGGAAAATCTTTGTTTGAGGGGTAGGCAACCTTAATAGTATTTTGAAGACACAGGAATTCTCCTTTAAATGTCGGAATAATATACTGGGTGTTCCATTTAAAATAAGAGAGTAACATGCTTTTAAAGGTGACCAATGTTCAATATTAATTTTGTCTCACCCTGTATAACTTTTTGGGTCAAGTTTTAATTTGATTTAAAGTAGAATAGTTAGTTTAACTACATATTAGGCTACACCGGGTAAATTCGAATTTAGGTAGCTTTTATTGTAATATAAAAATTGTTCTTTATTTCTAGAAAATGTTAAATATGTAAAAAACCTGACATTTTAGTCATATACTTCTCTTATAAAACTCACCTTTATTTTTCTCCTAGAATCCGAAAATCAATTAATATATAGAGTGCTCCATTACAAAAAACACAACTGTGATATGTAACTTTTTTTGAGGATACCCTGTAGAACTCTCTATATTTTTAAAAAGTGCCCTGAATTAACCTACATATGCTCACAAAATCTCATTTCAATACAAACTGTCGTTCTCCTTGGATCCTCCGCGGCGTATGAGAGGCGCCACCCTGTACATATAAAAAACTCAGCCTATTCTCTTGTGACAAATCTTTTCGGATTAATCACTTGTCTATGGGTAGCGTGACTATTTTATAATTATGAAAAACAATTAAGTTGAACGGAAGGCAAACTTGGATAAAAAGTACACCGACTCTTTGGAGCGTATGTTTAATGCTTTGTCTTAGTGCCTGTTAGTCTCTCAAATCTATTATAACTTACCTTAATTACGGCCCGACCTCTGTCTGTAAATATGTAGCTCATTTCTCGAGACTTTTCGGAACTGCTCTGGAGATATTCTGTCCGTTCATAAGGATCTTATTTATATACTTTTAAAACACTCTTGGTTATTTTTTTACTATAGAAATAAAACGGCCGAGTTTTTAGAAAACATTTAAATTTAATATTAAAAAGAAAGTAAAGAACAAATAAAAAAATATATATATGATCGAAATTACTTGTTATTACTAAAAATGGAAAAGAGATGGAAAAATACAAGAAAATTGTCTGGTGTCTGCTTTGTTGAAAAATCTGATAATTACATAAACAATTGAACCTTCATTACTAAATCTTACTACAACACATTAAATTAATTTTAGAGAAGAAAATTAAAAACATTTGACAAAAGGACATAAAAAAATACTATTAGCAGACACCAGACTTAAAAACTACAAGGGGTCACATCGTGAACCTTACAAAGTTTCGCGAACCCGAGAGAGAACCGTCTCTTTTAGAAACTTAAACCGAACTAACTTTTCTGCCTAAAAACAGCTTCGAGGTTCCAACATTACAGGGTTGAAGGGTGGTGCATTAGGTACTTCGCCAATAGGATCATCCCTAAAGGTACTGTTCTTTGCTTGATTGGTCAGCTTGACACCGCCCTTCAAACCAAATTGGTTCGACCACCTGTTGTTAGATGGCAGTACTATGACCATTTTACGTATTTATCCTAGTCTACGTCTAGATACGTGTTTTCCTAAAGTTCCCAGATCCTTTACAAACATCCGGTGATAGTTACATGTTATCAAGGGTGATAATTGGTTTTACAATGTCCCAGGGTTTTTATCTAAGGTCTATCTTTACAATTTTCTGTTTACTTCTAAGTTCTACAGTTTATTTGCTTTGCCCTTCTATAAGTTTGGGAATTCAAAAATAGTCACGTTTGAAAGATGTTTGTTTTATTACTTCCTGTTAAAAGACCCTCTACCGAAACTAATAACCGAAAACATCGACTTGAACGTAAAGGACATAGGAAATAATCTGTTAATAATATAAATAATAATATAAAGGAAATAATCTGTTACAATTTGCCCTCCCCTTAAGAGGGAAGCTATTGTTTCCAAAAAATAAAAAAAAATAAAAAAAAATAAACTAAATCTGAAAAGAAACAATATAAGAAATATGACGCAAATAAAATTAAATAAGATAATATGGTCAACACAAATGAAACAATAGGTTCACGATATGATTCCTGCTTACATTAAGCTAATCTAATACTAACTATTAAAAATTACACTTAATACTAAAAATATATCTGCGGCGAACAATTTGCTTTCGCGCAACCCGATCATACTACTCGATCGATGAAACACTCCACTCCCGTTCTCACAGTTCTTGATCGATGTTTAATTTCTTCTGTAGATGGAACCGGAATAATGTGGATGTTTCCATGAATACTATGTGGATATCTCATTCAGATTAACCATAAGAATTCGCTGGAACTGCGCTGCTACTCGGAGATTAACCAAAATTCCGCTTCGGCGTTGTAATAAATCTGGATGTGGGTTCTGCATGAAGGAATCCATCTTGTTACCCTTCTCACTGATGTCATCTGATGACGTTTATTGGCAAACTGAATTATGAAAAGTAGGTACACATGTCTTGAGTGGAAAGTGGCATAGGTCACACGAACGAACGATGCCTATAGAGGTTAAACTGCCTCTGCTCGGTCCTCCGTGCCTCGTTTGTAATCTCTTACTATGCATCAAGTCCATTCTGGACAGTGAGGCTTTCAATCAGAGAAGTTATAAGGGTCACTTCTATGTTGCTTACATCCGTATTACGTTGTCGATTATTTCTGACTGTTCTGATACTTTTGAGCTGCAGGATTTAGTTGCAGGATAGCCAGATGTTTCCACTCTCTAACAGTTTAGGTTAGACATATTTTAACTAAAAAGAATGATATCTGAGTCTTCTCTATCTTCACATGCTTTTAACTGATCCCATTCAAATTGTTAAACTTGGTTAAAAATGTTACTATACCAATTGTCAATACTTTAAACTACGAATGATTACTGACTTCTTCCTTATAACGTGTCTTTCTGTTGTCTGTCTGAATTACTAAATTCGGGTATACGTATGTAGTTTTAGTTCAACTATCCGATTAATAGGTGGCATTGGACACCACGCCTACTTCTAGTTGGATGCCTATTCTATTAGCCAAGTCTAACTGATTTATAGCTTTTAGGAGACTAAACGAATTGATTGACTAAATTAGTTGATGGACTAAATCAATAAGTATTGGTTATATAGGTTTTGAACAGGCCTGACCTTCTAGTAACCGTAATTCAAATTGATCTTCTAGCTGAACATTACTTTGGTTTTCAAGATACCGCATGACAAACACTCCTGACATGGTTAACCTTTCAGAGAACATCACACTGTAGTATTCAGGATATCCTCTACCCATCTGTTGCGATCTTACAAGTCCCGCAAGATATCCCTCTTCTGCGTCCCTTAATGGTATAAATCTTATAAACTAAGTCTATGGTCGTGAGGTAGACCGCTGGCAGAATAAGGAATCCATAAAACTTAAAATTTACTGTAACATAAAAAACTTTAAAACGCTCCGAACTATAGCTGAAGAAACTACCAATAGCATAATACATGAAATCTATGGCCATAGGTATCGACTTATTTTTATACCCTAATACATCTTCTGCTTGCTCTACGTTTTTATCGTCCCCGGTATTCTCCTTTCTAAACCTCTGTACACCTGTACATACATCTTAGATCTATCGTTAACTGTTTTACTTCTGATATATTATCATCATCGAGCTCCAGGGTTAGCTAATTTTCCATATTTTTAACAACTTGCCCTTAATTAAAATTCTGAAATCCTAAAACTTAAAACATCACTTTTATTCCTGTCTCTAATGCGTAGTATAGAATAATAACACTCTGTCTATTATGATAAAAAAAAATAATAATAACAATAAAACAAAGTTTTTATCAAAAGAATTCAATTAATAAAATAAATTCCAAATCAAATCGAAGTGTTACGTTAGTAATAAAAAAAATTATTATGAAAACCTCAAAAAATTATATCTGTGACTTATTAATTAAATTCAGTAAAATTTAGATAAAGAGTTATAAAACGAGAAATATTGATAAATAGATAAAGACTTATTAAATTAAATAAAAAAAATATTGCAGGAAAAATGCTCATAGGCAAAGTAATTATCTGAACGCTGAAAGAAAAACAAATTATCCATTAGGTTACTGTTATAACTTACAAAACATTTTTTCTAGACCCAGGTAACGGTCCATCTAACAAAACACCCTGTATACTAGCCATAAAAGGTAAATAGCATTTAAATGAAAAAAGTTTTTGGCAATTATATATCAATAAAAAAATTGTAAAACATAGGATATTATCTGAAAAACCATTATTTAAATCTCAAAATAAATTTACTAAAATTTAATGAAAAGGAAATGTAATAAGTAAGTAAATTTAGGTAAAATAGAATAAACAATGAAACTCTTTAAGTTAATACAAAAAATCTATAAACCTTCAAAGCCTATATTTAAGATAAAAATTTTTAATACCTCATAAAAAAAATTAGTCTTCAAAATAAAATACCCGAAAATAACCTTTAACCCTATTTTCTTTCATCTCTCTAAACAATAAATCACCACTCAATTAAGACATAAAAACTATTACTCTTCCTGAAATAAAAAATTGTATACAAAAAAATGATCAAATACCAACATATAAAAACGTAAAAATTATCAGATTGTAAAATCATTGTGTTCTTTCAGTGTACCTTTAAAACAAATTATGCAAATTATTACTCTGAACCTTTCTTTTGTTTTATCCTTTTAGAATTCCTCTGTTAAATTATACTAACCCTTTCTCTATCAGTATATTTTTCTTCTTATAAGATGTTCGATCTTCAAAAGTATCTGGTGTATGATTTTTCCCACATGTAAGGTTTCTAAACTTCTCCGATGTCTCACATGCCTGTTGGCTTTTAGCGGTTTATATCCTGGGCAGATATATACCTATATATCTCTACATAACCCTGGAGTTTTCCTTTTTCCCTGGAGTCCAACTCCTGTGTCTATGCAATCACTCTGCCTTAGCTTTTAGCGGTCTACCCTCTTGGGCGAATATGTCCTCATATTCCTGGAGAAATTTCTTTACCATCTCCTGCTCCGCCATATCCAGATGCCCACATTCAACCTTTGAATGTCCTCAGATGAGCTTGAGTGTACCCCATCTGAACTTGAGTGTACTCCTCCTGAGGATTACCTATCCGACCTTGAAGGAGAAATGGTCATAACGCTCGAGCCTAATTCTTTACAGGTACCGAAGTATGAAAAATGTGGATTTTAATATGGTCTGTTGTGTGGCTGTCCATTCAGTATGCAAATAACGGTTATCTATTGTGATTTTTGAAAGATTATGATAGGTTTTCTATTGTAGCCGTTAACTGTAGAAATGTTGACGGCAAAGTGGTTCAGTGGTTAAGACCATAGTGTGTGCAGGGACCCGGGTGTATACAGATACACTACAATCATAACCAGGTAATTACAATATTATTGATTTCTTCATGAGTTTAACCAGTCAGGGTTGCATGCAACCAAGCCTTGATCCTCCGGTCTGCGCTAAACCTTAGGCGTTAAACCCACGAGTACTTTCTAGTCTATTGTTTTTTATTCCAAGGGTTATTCGCATACATGTTCTGTCTATTGCAATCTTCGAATTGAGGGTTCGAATTTTCCGTCCTACGGCGTCCATGAGCGTTTCCGCCTTCTCTGTGTAGAGCCGTTATGTATAAAGATACCTTGCTTCCCCTAACTTGCGTAAAATCGCCGACCAGAGTGGATCCAGTGCTACTAGCTGTGGGCGATTCTCCTTTCCCCCACCTGCTACTGCCACTGTCTTTTATCCCAGACAGCAATTCAAGGGTTCCTCCCTCCGAATTCTCAGCACGCTCTGGTCGATAGTTTCTTACGCCATCACTGACCTCCTTATCAGAAACGCAGGTTCAGCACTCATTGTCGTGAATGACAAATCCGTAAATAAATTAGGCGTACATCTGATATGTCCACACTCTATCCTCTATCTTCCTTGCACTAAAATCTCTTCCTTTCGTGCAATAACTTCCTTCTGTTTACCCGTGCTTTTCGGAGCATGTCTAGGCCACCTTTAGTAAGTCCCTAGACCAGATTCAACGTCCTGTATATAGTTTTTAGGATCCGTTGATCCGAACCCGATAGACCAATTTGCTGCTAGTGAATTACATCGCCTTTTCCACAACCTTACATGCATAACCCAGTACCCTATCTAAATCATTGTCGAAAAATCCATTCTCTTATTTTCGACGACTACTTTTTAAAACACCCTCGTAGTTTCTCGTTTCTCCCAATAACCTACGACCAGTGTCATAAAACTGACCGGTAATACCTCCGTCGCTCAGGTATCTACTCTTGATGAAAAAAAACCTTAGGGTATAAATATACAATCATACTGATATAGCCGTTGGATTCCTTATTTAATTTTTCTTAATTGAAAACAAATCTTACTTGTAGGTAAGTTGCAAAAATAAATGAAATAAATACAAAAGATGAATAATAAATTAAGTATACGGGAGAATTAAGATTGTCCCAAACCCTATCATAAACATAAAAAAATGCAACACAAAAAAATGCTTTAAAACCTTGTCTAGCCAAGTTATACCTATTACTAGAACTGTCTCCGTTCTTACAACCGTAATAAAACTTGTCGGCCTTTCCCGAAACGTAATAGCATAAAAAAAATATATCCAAATTAAAATATTACCTATAAATTAGCTATAGGAAAAACATACGTATTCACTTTACTTCTGAATAAAACAATAAGGGTTTACGACAATACTTAATTCTATATGACGACACGGGAATACTTTTTAGCATGTCGAAAGAGTTCGGTTTAATCTTTCATGCTAATTACAAAAAAAAATCCAGGCAGTTTTTTAGTTACTATAAAAATTATGTACTTCGTTGATTGCTATGAGAAGGATAGCTAACAGATTTTGCTTCTAGAGACTGGCTGTGCGATTTCCTTGCCATGATATTTACGCTTTAATTCCCGTTAATTACTTTCCCGCAATCTATTTACTAATAACATTCAAGTTTCCCTAACTTAAAAAATAAAGATAAAAACATATCTATTTAATCTTCATGATTTTTTTCTTAAAACAAAATACTATTCTCAAGAATTAAATATTCTGATTTAACGCAAATTCTACTTTAAACAAAAACTATTCTTGCAATTATTCTTTAAGGGGAAAAAAAATTAAAATCAACAAAACCAAAATTATTTAAATTTTCTACGTAATTACTCTTATCGTTGAAACAAAAAAAAATATATAAAAATCCATTAACAAACATACCAGAAAATAAATTTCAAATGAATTATAAAAATATTCATTCAACTTATTACAATTATCACCTTAATAGGATAACTATTAATATTCGACTAATACTGTTAAAGTCACAAAAATAAGTTAAAAAAATCGAGAAAAATAAATTTAGCCTTTTCTTCTCAAGTTAAAACAAAAATAAAACCAAAAACAAGAATTACGTACTACAAATTAGTTTTCCAAGATTCCCTTAGCTATAACCAAATTTTAAATCAAAAATATAATTAAAAGGAATAATCTAGGTCCTACAAATTAATTATTTTTGTATCCCACCGCTGCCACCAAATTTTATGTGACAAATCTTTTCGGATTAATCACTTGTCTATGGGTAGCGTGACTATTTTATAATTATGAAAAACAATTAAGTTGAACGGAAGGCAAACTTGGATAAAAAGTACACCGACTCTTTGGAGCGTATGTTTAATGCTTTGTCTTAGTGCCTGTTAGTCTCTCAAATCTATTATAACTTACCTTAATTACGGCCCGACCTCTGTCTGTAAATATGTAGCTCATTTCTCGAGACTTTTCGGAACTGCTCTGGAGATATTCTGCCCGTTCATAAGGATCTTATTTATATACTTTTAAAACACTCTTGGTTATTTTTTACTATAGAAATAAAACGGCCGAGTTTTTAGAAAACATTTAAATTTAATATTAAAAAGAAAATAAAGAACAAATAAAAAAATATATATATGATCGAAATTACTTGTTATTACTAAAAATGGAAAAGAGATGGAAAAATACAAGAAAATTGTCTGGTGTCTGCTTTGTTGAAAAATCTGATAATTACATAATCAATTGAACCTTCATTACTAAATCTTACTACAACACATTAAAATAATTTTAGAGAAGAAAATTAAAAACATTTGACAAAAGGACATAAAAAAAATACTATTAGTAGACACCAGACTTAAAAACTACAGGGGGTCGCATCGTGAACCTTACCGAATTTCGCGAACCCGAGAGAGAACCGTGTCTTTTAAAAACTTAAACCGAACTAACTTTTCTGCCTAAAAACAGCCCCGAGGTTCCAACATTACAGGGTTGAAGGGTGGTGCATTCGGTACTTTGCCAATAGGATCATCCCTAAAGGTACTGTTCTTTGCTTGATTGGTCAGCTTGACACCGCCCTTCAAACCAAATTGGTTCGACCTCCCTGTTGTTAGATGGCAGTACTATGACCATTTTACGTATTTAATTCTCGTTTATGTCTAGATACGTGCTTTCCTAAAGTTCCCAGATCCTTTACAAACATCCGGCGATAGTTACATGTTATCAAGGGTGGTTATTGGTTTTTCAATGTCCCAGCGTTTTTATCTACGGTCTATCTTTACAATTTTCTGTTTACTTCTAAGTTCTACAGTTTATTTGCTTTGCCCTTCTATAAGTTTGGGAATTTAAAAATAGTCACGTTTGAAAGATGTTTGTTTTATTACTTCCTGCTAAAAGACCCTCTCCCGAAACTAATAACCGAAAACATCGACTTGAACGTAAAGAACATAGGAAATAATCTGTTAATAATGTAAATAATAATATGAAGTAAATAATCTGTTACACTCTAAAAAGTGATGCCCAAATGGTGAAAGAGAAATATGAAATTCAACATAAGTCTATTTCACCCGCATATAAATGAATATCCGGATGAAATAAACTGCGCGTGAGACATGCTGAAGAATTTTTCATTGGTCGGTGTTTTTAAAGATGGTTGACTGACATTTCACCTAACCTTCTATTTTTTTTATTATTATTTATAACCTATTATCATGGAGTTGGAAAAATATCGAAAAGATAAGTTGGAAATAATAAACTAAACAAAATCACTCTTTTACACGCACAAACAAAAAGGAATCCAAACAGAACTAAAACAACAATCAACCGGAGTTTGGCGCAATCGATGTTCTATCGGTATCCGGGAGAAATAGATTTATGCAGTATTAATAAGAGCTTGGTTATGTGGTTTTTCTCTTACAGCACTGTAACAGCATACGGGGTTAAATAGAGAACACTGAGTATATTTTATTTATACGTATATGGATTCAACCAACTTGATTATTAAACGGTCTCCGCACATTTCCTTACCAAGAGGTAGCCATACCCATGGCGTTTTTCTATTATTGACCAGAGTTACCCTCAACTTTACATACCCCTCCGCAGAAATAGTGGAAATATTGATTTTTATTTTATAACTTTAACTTGATTTGTGTATATTATAATAGTACACGGCTTTTTCTAACAAGTATTACTATACTTAATAAATCACTTTTTCTTTACTTTAAGCAAATAGTAGATACATTTAAAGTAAAATAATATTATACAGTTATTGTAAAATATAGAAATTCTTATTTTAAATAATAAAACTCTAAATGTAGGACTTATAAAGGTTAAAGCTTCATTCAGAACCTCGCAATTAATGGAATAAATTAGTGGTTTCAATTACACTTTATATCTTTTAGTTTACGATCATTCACAATGTTTAAAAAAAACACAAATAAAATTAATAGAATTTCCTAGCAACAACTTGCGTTAGTCATCCATAGAGAAAGCTTAATATTTAGCTTATAAAATAAATTTATTTAAAAAAGTGAATATATAAAATTTTCTAAACTCTCTGATCGTTTTTTCTTTATTTTTATTTCACTTTCTAGCGGTTCCGTTAAAAAATTACTTTAATTAAAATAGGAATATTACCGCATTACTAAAAAAAGGTTTTATATACCTATCTGCGAACATCCTGTGTGTATATAAAAATATAAATACATAACCTTGTAAATAGGTTCATTATTTAGAGAAAGAATTTTATTACATGTTATTCAATGGCTTTTACCCGATATTTATTGCCAAAAAAGACTATTCAATTTTTGAAAGAATAAAGTTTTCTCGGTAAAAGGCTACGAACTTTCATTTAAATGCAACCAGTGTAGCAGTGTATCCCAAAGCTGTATAAATAGAAATCTTATCACTCTCGTGTAGAGAGCGTCTAGTTCGGCATCTGAAAAAACTTTTGTAATATAAAAGATCTGTATATAGCTACAAGGCTTAAAGTAATAATGGGGTATTAATGTCAGCCTACTCTGATATGATTTTTTTATTTCTAAAGAATGGTTTCTAAACTTATTGCTTTTAGGATTTAATATTTTTTTTTAAGTTTGTACAGGGTGAATCTTAAATAAGGGCAAATATTTTCAGGATTAATAAAATTGGTAAATCTCGATAAAAGACACATATTTTCTCTTTATCGTTTTTTTTTATATTTGTACGTTACTTTCAATCAAACTTTCACAAATTTCTAGTTTTTTTGAAAAAAAAAATGTGTTTATTCAAAAGGCAAAAATGTATCACATCAAGCTGTATCACAATAAGGAGGGATAATGATTATAAAAAATTGGACAATCTTGGAAACTTATGGAAATTTAGATCGGCCTACGCAATTTCGATATAAAGAATGTCTTCTTTCTAAAATCAGACAAACGATGGAGGTGTCTCAAACACTCTTTGATACCCTGTCTTGCAGCCGACAAAACTGTGTCCTGTTAAAATATTCATTCTTCACGCAATATATATGTTACGGTTAAAGTACGATGTCCGGTTAATGTCGACATTACCCGGTTAATCTCGAGAATAGCACACAACAAAACAACCAAAAACATAACCTAACCCAAACATTAACCTGTTAATGTCGATATTAACCGGACATCGGACTTTAACCGTAACATATATATGTGATACAACTTTAGCATGTTTACCGATTCGAATCGGACCCACACCGTTCTTGAGGTCGGCCATATGGGATCCGCCATCTTGAATTTTGCCAATCCGACGTCAGATTCACGATCGATGGCCCATTTGACTTGAGATTCGAGATCAGCGACCCAAAAAACTCCCATATACTGATTTTGTTCGGATCCGTGTTTTTTTTTTTAATTCTCATCGGTCATATTGGATCCGCCATTTGAATTCTGCCAATCCGACGTCAGTCATGATCAGCGACCCAAAAAATAACCCTATACCGGATTTGGTTAAGATCCGTGGGATTTCGGAAAATAATGACTTGTGGTAGGTTTTTTGAGGTTAGAAAAATTCTGATAGATAGAAATTCTCATGGGTGTTTTGAGTTTATCAGGTCCATTTATATTAGATTATTTATATTCATGGGATTTTTTTTAGTTTTTTCCTACTACATTTTCCTGAATTTTTACGGATTTTCACCAAGTTTTTGAGATTAGAAAAAAATGAGATGTGTTAGCGTAGTTCTGATAGCGGATTCGTGATCAGCGTCGAAAAATACTATAGGATATGATGGTCTTGTAAAAAGCATAGACCACTTTTTTGTATAAGGAATAATGTAATTGTGAATGTTTTTGTGGTTATTCCGAGGGTTATTCCATCATAATGACATGTATTAACTGATTTTTACCAACAGACCTATTTTACGTAAAACATGACTGTAGTGTAATCTCTCAATAGTGTAATACCAGCACGGGCGAAAAGTTGTTACTTTTCAAAACAGTTAGGAAACACTAAGTGGTATCAGCTCTGTCACGTTGGAACCCGCTTTATAGTAAACTTTTCGATTTTTGCCTTATTATCAACTACAAACGATGCAAATGATTGTAGTAAATTCAATTTTTTTGTAGTACTAATAATTAGCCAGAAAAAGTAAACAATTGTGCGCAATGTAATAAAGAATAAAAATATTATTTTAACAAATGTCTAAAAATCTTCAAAATCGTTTGTAGTTTGTATACAACTAAAAACATTATGTCAAATTATGTTAATTTCCAAATTTTACTATAATTCTCTAATTTCAAGAAACTTTCGTTGAGTTTTTTTGCTACTACATAAAACTACAAACGATTTTGAAGATTTTTAGACATTTGTTAAAACAATATTTTTATTCCTTATTACATTGCGCACAATTGTTTACTTTTTCTGGATAATTATTAGTACTACAAAAAAATTGAATTTACTACAATCAATTGCATTGTTTGTAGTTTGTATACAACTAAAAACATTATGTCAAACTATGTTAATTTCCAAATTTTACTATAATTCTCTAATTTCAAGAAACTTTCGATGAGTTTTTTTGCTACTACATAAAACTAGAAACGATTTTGAAGATTTTTATACATTTGTTAAAACAATATTTTTATTCTTTATTACATTGCGCACAATTGTTTACTTTTTCTGGCTAATTATTAGTACTACGAAAAAATTGAATTTACTACAATCAATTGCATCGTTTGTAGTTTGTATACAACTAAAAACATTATGTCAAACTATGTTAATTTCCAAATTTTACTATAATTCTCTAATTTCAAGTAACTTTCGTTGAGTTTTTTTGCTACTACATAAAACTACAAACGATTTTGAAGATTTTTAGACATTTGTTAAAACAATATTTTTATTCTTTATTACATTGCGCACAATTGTTTACTTTTTCTGGCTAATTATTAGTACTACAAAAAAATTGAATTTACTACAATCAATTGCATCGTTTGTAGTTGATAATAAGCCAAAAATCGAAAAGTTTACTATAAAGCGGGTTCCAACGTGACAGAGCTAGTGGCATCCCCTAAAAGTGGGATTCTTACTAACACTGACATACCAATTTTCATACAAATATCGATGTTATTTCAGAAAGTATTTGAAAAAAGATAGATAAAAAGGAATTCTTCTATGAAGGTTCTCGATTAGAATTGTGACTACCCTGTAAATTGAATCACTATTAATTTTTTATTTTTTTGCAAAATTTGGGAAAACACTGTTTGCAATAAATTAACAAACTAATTTTCAACCAATAAACCAATTTTGAACCAACCCAAACCAAACGGAACCAATAAGTAACTTTTTATGTTACATTTATTTGCTTGAATTGTTCAAAACACATGGGCGAATTAACTAATTCTGTAATATTCGATAGGTTTCGATTTTGTACGAATATGGGATTATTGTTGTTACATATTCGCTGGCAATAGTTTCGAAGCAACTTTTTTTAATAATTTTTATTTAAAAAATTATAGGGGTGAAGGATAAGTAAATAAAACTCTCGTTATTTTTTTAAATTATTATGTATGAAAAATAAAATGTAAATACAAATTTTAAAAAATGCAAGAATTTTCCATGCTGGTCTAAAGCTTCATTCAGAACCTCAAAATTAGTGGAATAAATCAATGGTTTCAATTAGCGTAGAAGTTTGTTCCTCTAATATGCACAACGTCAAAATTAGTGGTAGTAATATTCAATTAGTGGAAAAAGTTGACAAACTTTTGACTTTTCCACAAATTATACTTCAAAATTTGCCAGGAATGTCATTTTGGTCTTTGATTATCATCCGTCAAGAGAAATTGTGGTTAGAAATCACAAGTTTATTGTTTTATTAGCTAAATATTAAGCTTTCTCTATGGATACAACTGACTACCGCAAGCTGTTATTCTATTAATTTTAATTGTTTTTTAAGATATTGTGAATGATCGTAAACTAAAAAATATAAAGTGTAATTGAAACTACTAATTTATTCCACTAATTGCGAGGTTGTGAATGAAGCTTTAGTCTTGCGTCAGTCTTGCACTGGTGGGTCTTGGTCTTGCAGAAAAAATCTAGTCTTGGTCTTGGTTTTAATCTTACTTTTTGTGCAAGGTCAAGACCAAGACCAAGACCAGTCTCGCTCATCACTAGTGGTAATACTATATGGAGGTCAGAGCACAGTTGTTTTTGAAAGTAACAAAATTTACGACCTGGGGCCTGTAACACAAGACCTACAAGTGCCACACTTGTACGCTTTTGGATAGAGACTTGTAAAGTTTCGTAACACACAGCAACTTGTACTTACCTGTGTAGGACTTATAATTACGGAAAATATTTTACAATTGTAGTTCTGTTCTAAATTTTAACCATGCTTAAAAGGTGGGTACAAAATTCTACAAGAATCAGTTTAGAAGAAGTTGTTGCTTTGTATTTTTTTTTTGCAAAACACTCTATTATTATAACACTAATAAAACAGATACGCGATTAGACGCTTTCTATTTTTGTAATTTTGAGAATCTGTTTTAATCCAAAATACAACATAAAACACTTACCACTGCACTCTTCTTTAGATTTTGCCAAAGGGTATCTCTGGCGTATGTCCAATCTTTCTCTAAGGGCGTTAAGCATATGCTTTGAGCAAGAGAAGCTAACTCTTTCCATTGCTTCACCTTGTCTTCTTTTCGAAGGGTATCCGAGAATGCCTCAAAGAGAACCTCTATATTTTCTTTAATTTGCATAATCCATTACATTTTTCTAGCAAACACCACTTGTTTCGAAGACATTTTTACCAGTAACTACCAAAATTAATTTTAGAACGAACTTGTCTAAACAAGCTATCTAGGGCGTCTGTCCTACAACTCTTGTGCACTTTAGTTACACTTGACACTTGTTAGAAATATTCGCCGTTATTACAAGTCATTTTGAGAACTTTGTGTTACAGAAATTAACAGGAATTGTAGCTACAAGTAAATCTTCAACAAGTTCTACACTTGTTACAGTTGTAGATTTTGTGTTACAGGCCCCTGGGGCCTATAACACAATGCTTACAATAATTGTAACAAGTTTACAAGTTATTAGTAATTTGCTTATACCTACAAGTACCTCGGTATCCTGTAACACTATATCATTTGGTACACTTGTAGCTACCAGTAAAATATTCTACACGTGTATATGCCGTTGCTATATGCCGTATTCAAAATCGAGGCGCCAAAGCAAAGTTTTCCTTTCTACGAAATAGTGAAGTGTTACGAAGTACACGAGCATCGTGCACACTTCCTGGCCAATTTGCACTTATATAGTAAAAGTTTAGGTCAGGACAACATACAGGCCATGCAATTAATTGCATGCTTTCCATAGTGGTCGACGTAAGCAGGTTTGTTATTCGTGGGGGCATCGATATTTATGATGGTTCCATCTACATCTCCACAAACTTCAGAAAGTCCTGCAAAATTATGAAAGCGTTCTATCAGCTGCTCTGTATTGTCGGGCCGTCGAATTACGGCATTAAATTTTATTTCGTTTACAGCAGCAACAACTTCGTGAACACATCTGCAGACGGTAAATTTTGACACACCATGCATGTCACATACCCCGTGGTATTGCTCTCCGTTCCCAAGCCAATGTAGAGCAATAATCAGTTTCTGCAATGGTGACAAGCCATACCATCGAATCGTTTGATTCGCAATTGCTGGGCCTATGCCTTGAAGAAGAACTTCAAACTTTTCTCGATTGAGTCGGAACCTCTCCACAAATTTCCAGTCTGTCAACATGACATAGTTAGGTCTTTCCCGATACCGATACACTGCACGAGCATTTTCATCATCACTCTCCGAATCACTTGACCACATAATTATCGACAGTAAAGTAAAATGACACGTTCATGGCAAAGGACCGGTACTATACTGAACCTACCCAGAGTTCGAGATAGGTAGAAAATTGTTTACAATTGTTGACAGTTCCGTAACACAACTGTATACGTGTGACTATTGTGTTATGGAAACAAACTACAAGTGTAAAAAAGTTCCGTAATTACCAGTGCCGCACGGGTAGTTACAAGATCAGTTGTATTATGAAAAAGCTACAACTGCCGAATATATTTTAACAAGTGTAGGACTTGTACTGCTTGTGTTACAGGCCCCAGGTTAAGATATTATAATTAACAGTTGTAAAATTTCTATCGTTATCTGTATTATTAATGACGCTGTATTGTTTCAGATTTCCGACGATGATCGTATGTCGTTAACAACGGCGGTGTCCGACGAAGACGATGGCGAAAGCGTTATGAACTCGCCGTACAAAGCCAAACAAACTGGTACAGCGGCCGCATCGTTCAATTGTACGGGCGCGGTGAGGAAAGCCGGGTAAGTTCGCCTGCCTCTATGAATTAAGCCGCTTGTCATAAGCACTAATTTCATTAACGCCACTACATCGGAGCGAATGCGACGTTTATTTCCATAGACGCATTATGGGCATTGTCTATATCTTTGTCGGGCGGCCTTTAGTACGAACACGCGACAAAATGTATAGAGGATGCGAGAAGAAAGGGTTGTACTTGTTATTGTCTGAAGATTTTTTTCTGGGTATCTGTACTAATTAGTCTGGCTAGAACCTAAGAACGATAGAAAAACAAGATCTACACTCAGATACAAAAAAACGCAACGGAGAAATTTTTGGTCAAAATTAATCTGTTATATTTTTGTTATTTTTAGCCATATTTTCATGATTTTTTTAGCAACCTGTATGTAATTATATCAACCTTAATTTGTAAACTCAGTTTTTTTATAAACTTTAGTATTTGGCATATATTTTTTAAGAAAAAACTAGTTTTATAAAAAGTTGATTACTTTCTTACTTTTGGGACACCCTGTATAATAAATTTTTTCTCATTTTTGATGCTTCTAGGCTCATACGTTTTTGGAAACTAGTTAAGGTGTGCCTTTAACCTGAATCTGCGAAAATATGATTTTACATAAGTGCGTTAATATTGTAACACCCTGTATAAACCATTCTCTATGGGCTAATAATTGTTAATTTTTTCATATTTTGTATTGATTTTGTGATTTTAACACTAATTCATAATAAATAATACTCAATAATATCTATGAGCAAAATAATTTTTCCATAAAATAGGGTCCGCTGGCCCTCTGTGCGTCGCTGAAAAACTGTAGATTTGGTAACGTCGGCGTCGTCGTCACGGATATCACTCACACAATCCGTCGTCATTTCGAACTTGAATCAATTTTTTAAAAAATTGGATGTGTAATTCGTCAGATATTCAATGCGTTCCAGACTTTTGTTATACTCTGTATAATTGGTTAGTTTGTGTTTGGATTTGTTGCTCATTCACATTTTCATCTTTAGCAGAAATAAATAATATACAGGTAAATTTAATAAGTTTGACTAGCGAATTTATGTGTTTTTATGGAAGCCGATATATTGATGGTTCCTACTTCAACTTTATGATAGAAACTATATACATTTTTACACCCTGTAATCTTTGTCCCTTCACTTTAGAACACGTACAGAGAACTTAATGTTATACTAATTTATCACTAACTCAAACAAAATAATAATAATTAATTAATTGTTGTTCCAGAAATATATAGAAATTGCCATCAGTTTTCATCACAAAAGAGCAATAACCTTAGGTCCCATAGACAAATAAAAATTATTATTTTTTGACATAGACTAAGACATTACGTTGCCTCTAAATGTTTTAAAGTAAATAGACAAAGATTACAGGGTAAAGAAAAATATAAATTTTCTATAAAAAAAAAGATTTTTAAAAATTTTAAAAAATTTTTTTTTGCTGAGATGGTAGTTTTCCTAAACCTGTTATAAATTTCAGCCCTATCACTGCAATACAAGAAGCTCTTAGATGGGACTGAAAATTTGGCACGTAAAATCTTATAACCCGCGATAAAAAAACGCACTGCACCTATACTCTATTATTATACATATACGAGTAATAAAAAAGCTCCACTACTTCACTAAGTAGGTACTTACCTTTTTTATTTTTCACTTGTTTTATTAAAGATATACCCTTGTTTGTAATTCTTGTATCACTAATTGAAACACACTTTCATTTTCCAATACACAGGTTTTTCGGTTTATTTTAACATACCCAACACTTCTTACCTTTATTTTTGGTTGTTTTATTTAACACGTACCTATCGTCGGAAACGAACAAAATAAAATTAAATATAATATTCATGAAATATAACACACACCCTATTAGCTTCACGGCTTATACAATCGAATAAATCACATAATATTTCTATCACCTACATACTTGACTTAAAACTCAAAAAGTACTCACCAATATCTTAAACCTAACAGATTTTAATTAATTTTCAACACTTTTAACACTTCGAAGCATATTTTAACATTATGGATCATTTTATTTACGACCTCTACCTCATTTCGGTCTTCGAAATGCCTTGCCCTATTCCATATTCCTAACGACGGCTAAACTATCGACGTGTTGACAGGCAGGTTATCGAACCCATTTCGGCTCTAGCATGTCCTTTTTTCAAAGATGGGTCCCATATAAACGCGGCCAGAAGTATTTTCAATACTAAAAATCATCACGATCCACTCACTTAAAATATTTTCCTTAAATACATCTTTAGGTTTGCACTTCAACAAAATGCTCAAGTTTTTTTATTATAGCAGCTACAGATGCCCGACGCACTATTGGCGTAACCTGTATATTATTACATTAATTTCATAAACCCAACAGTAATATAAGGCGGTGATATACTAAGTCCATTAATAAGATAAGGAATTAGTAATATATAGGGTGACCGATTATTCTGAAATATTCCCATATCCGGGTTCCTATTTCAAATTTGCAGGCATACCTATAAAGCCGCATAGAGACCAAATTTCAATGCAAACCAACGCCAACTACTCAGCTTTGGGATTGGTTAAAATATAACAAATTGTTGTCGTCCATATCGGATTTAGTTTCAAATTGGAAGATGTTGGTTACGGTTCGGTCATTTTGCGCGGCTAAAGTGTAATTTTATCGTCTCCTATAATGTCATCAAGTGATGAGGATTTATATACAAGCGCTGACTTTTTGGTTGTAAATTCTTTACTTAAAAACAATTTACAACCTTACTTCTCTCCCCATTCCAGAATATGTGGTACGTTCCCGTCGCAATTCTCGACTGTGTAATGTAAGAAAACTCTATTTCAGGTCACTTCGCAAGCAACTTCATTTTCAACACTTGGCCAAATGTCAATCTTTTTTTGTAAGTTTATAATTTATATTGTTAGGATACCATAGTAATGGAATTATTCCGATATAGTTATATTCATTTTATGAACAAGAGAGAAATAGTGAGGGAAATGTATAAAAAATAAGGAAAATATTAAACGGCTCAGCCCTCAACAACTCGCAACCGTATGTGAGGCCTGAAGGCAGTAACACCAGTATACACTAGTGTAGACACGCACACTCACACTCTCACACTCTCACACAAACACACCTACACTAGTGTACACTGATGTTACTGCCTTCAGGCCTCATCAGTACTATAAGGAATCAGGAAGCAATGAAACCGATCCCAAAACACAAAGAAACAGGAAGCAAACGATTCAACGAGGCACCGGGTTGCACAGGAGATGGAAAAAATGATGAAAAAAAGAAAATCAATGATGGAAAATAAAAGGAGCAAACGGGAGCCTAAAGCCCCAATTTGCAGCCCAGAACTAGAGCCAGAGGTAGCCAACAGCAACCCGCCTTAGGGTTTTAGGCTCCCGTTTGCTCCTTTTATTTTCCATCATTGATAGATTTATTTTCCATTCCATAGATTTATTTTCCATTGCATCGTTTGCTTCCTGGTTTTTGTGTTTTCGGATCGGTTTCAACGCTTCCTGATTCCTTACCGTACTGATGAGGCCTGAAGGCAGTAACATCAGTGTATACTAGTGTTTGTGTGAAAGTGTGAGTGTGCGTGTCTGCACTGGTGTATACGGTTGCGAGTTGTTGAGGGCTGAACCGTTTAATCTTTTCCTTATTTTTTATATTAATTTTAGACATAAATCTTTGTCCCACTCCATATTAAAATTCAAAAAATGTCAGTCAAAAACGACGTGTCATACCAGCCAATGTTTAAAAACGACTGAAAATGTTAGAATCTCGTCCACACCGAATCAAACATCTCTTTGATGTACCGATAAGCCACCGAACCCTGACCAACGCCAACGGTCGGTCGCCTTGGAAAGCGTTGGAATGCATTGGAGCGCGTTTGCCCCTGCCGTACGCACCGGTTCCAACGCATTCAAATATCTGTCCACATAATATGCCTTGGAATAGAAGTGTCTAGCCCTAGCAGGCAACTATTAAGGTTGACCAATCAGGTTGGTTAGCGTGGTTATTTGGAGGGTGTTAATTCATTTGTGTTTGGTCAAAAAGTCTAACGTGATTGGTCGGGCTTAATAGTTGCCTGCTGGGGCTAGACACAAGTCCTTGAAATGCATTGGACCGCCGCCGCCGGTCTCTACGCGACTTTGGTAGTGATGAGTAAATGTAAGACCAAGACTGCCTTCGTCTTCGATTCGTGGTCGTCTTGATCTTATAAAACAAATAAGATCTTTCCTTGGCAGAGAGAATTTTGTTGTTTGGTGTTACAGCAAAATAAAACACTCTTTCGCAACAATATGCACCAAAACACTTTTCTTTTGCTCTCTTAATTTATTGATACATAATCCGTGAAATACAAAATACTTTTTTCCGCTTCATGCAAATTACACGAAAAACATTTTTTCTATCTATACGTCTCCTTGTGATATTAAAATTTTTCAAGTAAGAAAATAATGAGTTTAACAAAACGATTTTTCGACTATTTTAAAATTAAAATACGGAATAATGTTTACTTTATTATTCTGTCGTTGTTGATTGTCAGTTTTCACGTAATATATAATATCTTATTAGAGAGGGATATTCTTATTAGAGATCGATGAGTTATTGATTATGATTCTTGCGTACAATATTATAAAAACTGCACTTCAACAACATGTAACAATATAAAAAATATAAGTATAAACAAACTGTAGCAAGCATATATGTTATATAATTTCCACGTTTCCAAACCATAAAGGGTTATCGACAGGAATTTTTTAATTTAATAAATTCGGCCCCGCCCTTCCGCCGACAGCGCCCCTGTTTGTAAGTAGGACATATCAAGTAAAACCCGTAAAACAGCTGAAACTGCAGACCACAGAATGTTATAGTTTTGAAATAATATGGTTTACTAGTTTCAAAATGTTTTTAAGTTGATACAATTCATTTTTATTTATAATTTAAAGAAAAAAATTGCTTTAACGAAGATTCTAAGTAAATATTATCAGTCAACAGTCAAGTCTCTAAAACAATAAACCAACAAAAGCAAACTTTTACCCATATTATATACTTGTCATAAAAAAGGTGCAATAATCAGAAGGCGATTTTACCAAGATAGATTTTGTTAGTAAATGCGTACGTTTCGTGAGTACTGAGAAAGATGTAAAGATATGTGATATATGAGAAAATGTAAATATATTGGTTTTCCATGTTCTGTGTTGAGTACAAATAAGGCAGGGCTTCCACATTAAGAATATAATATATAATATCATAATAGCATAATATCCTATTTAAATATCAGAGGTAAGCCTTTTCTATTTGTTGGTGAAACGTCTACACTCAGATGCAAAAAAAACGCAACAGAGATTTTTGGTCAAATTTAAAGTGTTATATTTTTGTTATTTTTAGCCCTATTTGCACGAATTTTTTAGCAAACTGTACATAATTATATCAACTTTAATTCGAAAACTCAGTTTTTTGTAAACTTTTGTAATTGGCATATTATACAGAGTTAATCAAGGGGTTGTTTTTTTATCCTAACTTTAAAACACCCTGTGCAATAATTTCATGTGTAAATTTTCCTAAAATATAATTTTATGGTAAGAACCATGTCTCCTGAGCATTTTGTTTTTGGATCACGTCAATGCATGCTTTGGTTAATTTTTAAGAGCGAAATGAACTGATCACGATCAATTTGCATTTTTTTTTTTCAGTTATCATTACTTTTGATGTAATTTTTAAAAAGACGAGATGGTTTTGGCGACTATTATTGTAGTAACGTCATATTAAGATGCATCGGGTACTCTATACTAAATTAAAAAAAAATAAAACGTTATAGACTAACCATACAGTTCTGGTTTTAGTAAACATTAATAACGATAACAGAAGTAACGATATTAAGGAAAATATCTGTAATTATACAAACATAAAAAAATGTAAAAAATACCCTAATACTTTGTATTGCCTCCCCTGGCTACTATAACTGCCTATATACTTGTATACGATTGTTCATACTATCATTGAGCTTTCATATATTATATTGCGTTATGTTTTCCCATTCTTCTTTCAGGACCAAGCGAAGTTCATTTAACGAATTTGGTTACGCTTCGCGACCTTTAACCCTCCTGCCAAGCATTTCCCAAACGTCGAACATGATGGGCAGTTCATAGTAGTATATAGTTCACAATAATCACCGAAGCTGCCTTGTCTTCTGTCTTCCTTTGAAAAAAAAACTTCAAAAATAAATTATTGTTGAAAAAATTGCAAATTGTTGGTGGCAAGTTCATTTCGCCCTTAAAAATTAACCAAGGCATTTATTGACATGATCCAAAAAACTAAATGCTCTGGAGACATGGTTCTGACCCCAAAAATTATATTTCAGGAAAATTTACACATGAAATTATTGCACAGGGTGTGTCAAAATTAGGGTGACCCCTAATTTTGACACACCCCTCGATTAACCCACTTTTGAGGCAATTGCATAAAAATATGATAACATCTGTACCTTAATTTTATTTGTAATTATTTGAAAAAACAATATTTTATCAACTTACTTTGTAACTTATTGAAAAATATATATTTTTTTATTTATTTATTAATATCTCTAAAACTATCCAAATATATTTACATCTTATCTTAGGATTATGTAAAGTAATGAAAAAGGAAGCCAAAAATGCAATAATACAGAGTGTTCCTTTAAAAAATATCATCCCGGTCCACTCACACTTTTTTGAGCCACCCTATAGAAGTTAAAATATTTTCTTGAAATACATCCTCGTACATACTTTAGGTATGCACTTAAACAAATTCCCCAAGTTTTTTATTCTAGGAGCTATAGATTCCTGACGCACTATTGCCGGACTGTGGGACTGTGTATCCAACAGAACAATACCACACAGGGTGGCAGTTTGGGGCAGATTTTTTTTTTGCGCGACATAAAAGTATAAAGACCACCTACGCGAATGACATGTATCAAAAAATAAGATATTCCCACATTTTTAGTATTGAAAATACTTCTGACCGCATTTATATGGGACCCGTCTTTAAAAAAACGACATGCTAGACGGAACATGGTACGATCAGGCGAGTTCAATAACCTGCCTAATCAACTTGTCAGCACGTAAGTCGATATTTTAGCCGGCGTTGATCATCGAATAGAGCAAGACGTTCGAGGGCCGAAATGAGGTCTTATCAGTGGGTCAACTATTTTATGGATATGTGGATATGGATGTTTAGTCTGAGCCGCAAAGGACAAATAATAATTATACGTAAAAAGCGGAATCACATAAATAATAAATTTAGATCAATACAATATTTTTTCTTCGTGCGTAGGATAGGTAAATGCATTAAAGGGAGTAATTAATTAAATCATTAAGTTCCAAAACATAACTCGGGTCTCATCGGATCTGCTGATACATTTTGCTAAAATTTAGGCTATTAGGACCTATATTTTTTTATGATTATTATTTTTTAACTAACAACTTAGGACAAAGGAAAAGCTTGCATAGTTTCCACCGCCAACAAGTGTAAAACAAATTAATCCAAGGCGTTGCCAAATATTTATTGGGATAAGTTTTTATTGTTTGAATATTATCGTAAATTATAATTATCATTTAATTAGTGCTAACTTATCAAAGTTCACAACACGTTGAAATTTCAACAAAATCGGCTAACGGATCTTTGAGATATTAATCAAAAAGGTCTATTAGAAAACACCTTGACAACCTGTATCTTTAAAATTATACATTCCCGGACACATGTTTATATCAACTTTTTACCTTAAAAACACTCAAAGAATCACCTCTTGAAGCTTGACCAGATACTTAATTAACACATTGTATTTAAAAATGGCTAGCTAGTGCTTTAGGAAGCTATGTTTATTTTAATTTGAAAAAATGCATTTCTTAAAAAATAAACCCATAATACAAATACTATACACTAATATAATAATATATGCTTTAATAATTGCTTTAATGCGCTTTAATAATTGAAAAATGGACAGGAGCAGTTAAAATCACTTCATATAATATACCAAATATGCAAAAAAATCCAATAAAAAAAACACAAATGGCACATTAAAATCTGCATTAAGTATATGAAATCAAACTATACCTAAACGGCTAATAAAATAATAGTGACCAGACTAAATAAAAGTGATATGACGCCGACATCGATAACGCGATGAGCAGTTTTAATAATTATTCTGAGTTATTATTACATATTTGTCTTACAATAATTATTGTAATACAGTAGCATTCCTTCAAATAAATTTTTATTTAAATATTGTTAATATAGTCATATTAATGATTATAGCCCGTATGATTTCTAAAATAAAAAATCAAGCGTGTTTTTAGCAGAATTATTAAATGATTAAGTAGAAATAGTTAATATTTTTTAACTTCGTGTTATATTTTAATATAATTATGGATTTAATAATTAAATAATTATCTTAAGTTTAAATTGTGGTAAACTTGTATGAGTTTCAATCATTTATATTTAAAATCCTAGGGAAGACAATATAGATTTTAGGCAGGAGAACTCAAGGGAAGGACTGTGTATTAGTTGTATTAGTAGTATTAAGACTTTATACAATTTTTTTATTTGCCATTTTTCTTGTCCTTCACGTTGCACTTTTACTCTTTGTTGTGTCACATACAATCTGAATTTCGTATATGATGCAGAACTGATTAATTGGGCCAAATATATTAATTGCAAGGTATGCAAAGAAATATTTTTGTTAACTTTGCAAATACTTAATGAATGCCATAATTTTAAAAAATTTTGACGTGAGATTACTTCATAATTCTTGGAAGTCTTGAATGATAAAGATTTGAATTATTATGGGTCTGTTTTGTTTAAGAAGCTAACAAATAATTTCAAAAACTCAACTATCAAAATGTAATGGTAGCAAAGTATGGATAGGTATAATGTTCTATATTAATTGGACATACTGAATGTAAACTAGGTATAGTTGTGGTTATAGCTGCAATCGATAATATATTTTCCTGCTTATTTTCATCATAACAAAATTCGTTATGATAAAACCATCAATGCCTACTCATATTCTGGGCACCTATGTATCTTAAATCTCATAATGATGCTTAAAAATACATAGGTACATACTATGAGTAGTGGTTGTAACGGTTTTTTATTAGGTATGATGAAAAGAAGCTGCAAACTAAATTATCGTTGGAGCCAACTATATTTTAATTTATTTTTATCTACATAACTATGCACGGGTTCAAAATATGCCTATACTGTGAGGCAACTCAATTCGAGTATAAATTAACACTTGCATTCCAAGTATCTTCTTCGGGGTCTACCGGCACCCCGTTCACCCTTATTCCATCATTTCTATAAAAAAAATTATGATTTATAATTTTTAATTTTTATTGTGAAAATTGGTGACAAGTAATTTTTTTGTACGGTGAATTCATAAATTTACACCTTAAGTTCGAATATTGGTTAAACCTAGGAATACCCAGGTAATGGCCCGAAATATGCAAAAGAGGGAGTGAGTTTATGTTAGATTAGAATTAGGTTGTTGGTTTTGCATTAGTAAAAATATAGACCTAATATAAACTTAATCTAAACTGACCCCCTTTTTGCATATTTCAGGCTCCTACGTGGGTAGGAGCCCGTCATAGTATCGTGACCGTGATCGTAACCATTCACGAATCCGCACACGTTCATCTCCATCATTAATATTTTCCTCACTAGATTCTTAACTTTTACAAAAAGCCATCACGATAAAAATCAAATATCAAAATTATTTAACGTTGCGAACGTTATATGGTTCACTTGTTCACTATACGTATCTGGAATATATTTGTGAATGGCGATTAGCGATACGTTTACGTTAGACTGCCGGGATGCTGACGTCACGAATGTCAAATTGCTTTCCAAACAAGGTTTAGTTCTTTTATATTTCTATTGGGCTCTTCCAAATGACGTCACAAGTTAATATAAAATGTAAAAAACAGGTGATTGCCAACAACCGCCGACTTGTGTCTGGTATTTTCAATACGCCTATGATGGTTGCGCATGTTGCAAAATCTGTGAATTTTTTATACTGAACACCCTGTATACTATTGCATTTTTGCCTTCTTTTCAGATCACTTTACATAATATTAAGATATGAGTAAATTTACTTCTATAGTTTCAGAGATATTAATAAATAAATAAAAAATATAGATTTTTCAACATTCGGTGAAAAATATATTATAAATACAAGAACTGTCCTGAAATCAAAACTATATTAGGTATTTTCTTTAGATCGTCTATGCTTAACTTTGGTATAAATATCCTAATATTAAATCAGACAAGATGTTCAAAATTCTACGCCAAACTTCTAAAATATGAAATAATTTTTCTTTGTTTTTTCAAATGGAATGCCCTGTATATTGTTTTTTTTATTAAATGGAGAGTTTTTATTTAAAGCATTTCAAAATTTTTAATGGTATACAGGATGTTCCATTTAAAAAGAAAAAAAATCCCAATCCACCCACACTTTTTTGAGACCCTATAGAAGTTAAAATATTTTCATGAAATACATCTTAGTACATACTTTAGGTGTGCACTTAAACAAAATTCTGAAGTTTTCTATTCTAGGAGCTACAGATGGCCGGCGCACTATTGCCGGACGCTGTATAATATATAAAAATTGGTCAAGTGCGAATCGGACTCACGAAGGGTTCCGTACCGTTCATTATCTATACAACATTAGACACTATATTATTATAAACTTTTTTTCCGATTTAGCTGAAATTTTGAATGCGCGTATAAGTAATATAAAAAAAATGAAGAAACACATGGCTAAAAATTGTATTAATCAATAATAAATATGTAAAAAGTAAAAATAAATATGCAGAAATATGTAAAAATTAAAAAAAACGATTAAGAAAAAGTCGCCTTGGATAGGATTCGAGCCTGCCTTACTACGGCTCCAAACCAAAGCTGCAACGTCATAGCAAGTCCTAACGCTTTAACCACGCGGCCACCGAGGACTTGAAAGATTCTATGTAAAATTCTTACTTAAAAGATAACGTTTAGTGAAAGTACTTTTTATTTATAAACATTTATATAATTCTGTTTTTAGTATTTGTTCTTATAACGGCAATATAGATATATTATCTGTGAAAATTTCAACTGTCTAGCTATAACGGTTCATAAGATAGACCTTTGCAACAGACGGACGTACGGACGGACAGCGAAGTCTTGGTAATAGGGTTCCTGTTTTGACCCTTTGAGTACGGAACCCTAAAAACGTATGAATTTTGCTTAAGAGCAAGCCTAAAGGAAATATTTTAACTTGGGGGTGGCTCAACAAAGTGGGAGTGGATCGGTTATTTTTCTACCCTGTATACTATTGCATTGTTGGCTTCCTGATTACTTCATATTAATAGAAATATTTGTCGTTAGTTGTTAAGATAGTTTTAAATATGTTTTGATAGTTTCAGCTATTAATAAATAAATAAATAAAATATTTTATTCGGGCTTTTAAAAAAATATATTATAAATACAACAAATATCCTGTAATCAAAATTATACTAGGTATTTACCACTAGTGTGTACTTATCTTGCTACAAATATCGTAATTTAAGCCCTACAGGGTGTTCAAAATTCTATGCCAAAATTTCTAAAATATAAAACAGTTTTCCTTGTTTTTTTTTAAATGAAACACCCGTTATATTATTCCTTTATCAGATAGAGAATTAAAGAGTGAACGAATAATAATTTAAATATAAAAATTTTCATTTTTTACTTCTCCACCTAACAAAGAATTAATATACAAGGTGTACTATTAAAAAGACAAAGAAATATTATTTTATATTTTAGAAATTTTGGAATAGAATTTTGAACACCCTGTAAGAATACGATATTCATTAGCAAAGTTAAGTACAGGCCAGCTATAGTAAATAGCTACGAGTAGTATAGTTTTGGTTTCAGAACATTCCTTGTATTTTTAATATTTTTTTAAAAATCTCAATAAAATATGTTTTTACTTTATTTATTAATATCTCTAAAATTATAAAAACATATTTAATACTATTTTATTATGTAAAGTGATCAGAAGGGAAGCCAAAAATGCATGATATACAGGGCTTTATTTAAAAAAAATGTATGAAACTTTCAAAATATAATTTCCATTCATTGTTTTAATAAATATACCAAAATTGTCCACGACGTCATACGCCGAACATAAAGTTTAAATTAATAAAATACATAAATCTAGTAGGTATTGTACCGCAGATTTAAGTGACTTGTAACTGAATTACCTGCAGAATTAAACTTTAGTTAGCTGTAACATTACCGAGGATGTGAATAAATTTACTAGTTTCCAAACAAATTTAAATTGACTGGAGCGATTCTGTATGTCGTAAAATTATTAAATAGATAATGTTATAATATAATGGCAATTAAATAATCTAAATAATTAGTATTTTCAAAAAATGGAAATAATTGTGTTTTATATATACTATTTATCTAATAATTAGTTGAGTTTAGTTCATTATTTAGGTTGACCTAAATTTCAAGAAGAATATAAAATTTTTCACATTTATTTATGACACGGTATTCAGGGTGGCGCATCTCATACGCCACGGAAGCTCCAATGAGAACGACAGTTTGTATTGGAATGCAATTTTGTGAGCATATGTAGGTTAATTTTTAAAAATATAGAGAGTTCTACAGGGTGTTCCCAAAAAGAGTTACATATCAAAGTTGTATTTTTTGTAATGGAACACCCTATATATTAATTGATTTTCGGATTCTGGGAGAAAAATGAATAAAATATTAAAACTTGATCTAAAAAGTTATACAGGGCGAGACAAAATTAATATTGAACATTGGTCACCTTTAAAGGCATGTTATTCTTTTATTTTAAATGGAACACCCAGTATATTATTCCGATATTCAATGGAGAATTCATATCTCTTCAAAATACAATTAAGGTTGCCTACCCCTCAAATAAAGATTTTCCAAGATCTTTTCATTTACATGATTTGATCTGAGTAGATCTTTATTATTTGATAAAATCTAGGTGGCTGGTGATATGTCTGACGTTACTTCAACATAGCTGTCTAATTAGTCCCACTTTAACAACTAGTTGTTCATTTTGTGTCAGTTAAAACAAAAAAAAAATCTCAGAAATTTGCCAAAAATGCAAACTTATCATTGCTCTTATGCATCAGAGAGAATTGATATGATTCTATTAGTTGGTGAATGCAGAGGTTTTTAGGGTTCCGTACCCAATGGGTAAAAACGGGAACCCTATTACTATAAGACTTCGCTGTTTGTCCGTCCGTCCATCCATCTGTCACAAAGGTCTATCTTATAAACCGTTATATAGCTAGACAGTTGAAATTTTTACAGATAATGTATCTATGTTGCCGCTATAAGAACAAATACTAAAAACAGAATTAAATAAATGTTTATGAATAAAAAAGTACTTTCACAAAACATTATCTCTTAAGTAAGAATTTTACATAGAATCTTTCAAGTCCTCGGTGGCCGCGTGGTTAAAGCGTTAGGACTTTACGCTGCTATGTTTACTTTTTACAAATTTATTATTGATTAATACAATTTTTAGTAATGTGTTTCTTCATTTTTTTTAAATTACTTATACGCGTATTCAAAATTTCAGCTAAATCGGAAAAAAAGTTTATAATAATATAGTGTCTAATGTTGTATAGATAATGAATGGTACGGAACTCTTCTTGAGTCCGATTCGCACATGACCAATTTTTATTTATTATACAGCGTCCGGCAATATATATATACGCGCATTCAAAATTTCAGCTATGGTACGGAACCCTTCGTGCGCGAGTCCGACTCGCATTTGACTAATTACAATTTGCACTGTTCTGAAGCATCATGTATGTATAATATAACTATAATAAAAATTGGAATTTATATTATTGTATTAATACCTGATTAAAGTATGTAGCTGCATAGTTTCCGTAAGCCATTAAACCATGCATAGTTAAACATTGCATCAGGACTTTCAATCCAGTGACTTCTTACTTAAAAACATTTTAATTTGTAAGTTCTTGTTTTAGTAACGATATTCCCAGAGGAATCCTCAACTTTAATATATTTAGTTTAGTTTTAATAAAGAGTAATTAAAAAATCTTTTAATTTAAAAGCTTTTGGACAGTTGCGTTTATAGAAGAAGCTTTTTTAATTATATTGTTTACTGTTATTCAGGAAACTTATGTATATTTCAGAAAACGTACGGGCAAGCAGCATCCGCACATGAATTAGTATATAAAATTGTATATGATTTGTTTGTTTACGGTCTTAATTGATTAATATAACAATAGTATTACTTAATGAGAAATACCGGTAATATTATTCATAATGTCGAGCTGATTGGGAAAATTATTGATTGACCCGATGTCAACAGAATTATTTTAAGTTTTGGAAACTAAAAATTCACTCTAACAAAAAAAAAGGAAATTAGACTACAACCTTAGAGGAATAGCCAATTTAGTCTACCATCAGTAACTGTTTTAATATTAATTCTAAAACCCGATTCCCGATAAATACATAGAAATAAATAAATCACTGGTCGTCGAGTCGACCTGTCTGATGACTACATTTATTTCTATGTACTAAAATCTACCGAAAGCTCTTAGTTGAGTCCAGTCGATTCAGTGCGCGTCCTCCTTAATTTGGCGGCTGATTTTGAGAAATGCTCTCAACACGAACAGCAGAAGCTGAGTTAGGTACCAAAACTGTAGTTGTTAAAACAACGCAAGGAACTCCACAAGGTGGAGTGACTTCCCCCCTACTGTGGAGCTTGGTAGTGGTTGAACTACTGGAAAAATTAACTCTAGCGGGAATACACTGCATAGGGTATGCCGATGACATAGTCATGATTGCACGGGGGAAACATGAAGGCACCCTGTGTGATATTATCCAAAGAGGACTCCGCATCACTGAGAGATGGTGCAGGACTGTCGGGCTGAGTATCAACTCAGATAAAACCGCGGTAGTGCCATTCACCAGAAAGCGAAGTTTGAAAAACTTGAAAAGAATCCATATAGATGGAAAGGAAATACTGCCATTACAGGAAGTGAAATATCTAGGAATAACCCTGGATAGTAAACTTCTCTGGAACAGGCATATTAAGAACATTACCAGCAAAGCCACAAAGGCTCTCATGATATGCAGAAGACTGGCGGGAAATAGGTGGGCCTCCGCCCCTAAAATTTTGCGCTGGATGTATACCATAATAGTAAGACCCATGATTACATATGGAGCAGTTGCTTGGTATACAAAACTAGAGCAACGTACAGCAAGGCAAAACCTGTGCAAAGTACAGAGACTGGCATGTATCTGTATCACAGGTGCCATGAGAACCCATGAGTCCAACAGCAGCAATGGAGGTAATTTTAGACCTAACACCACTGCATATTGTCGTCGGTAGTTATGCCCATGCGACAATGATTAGAATGGTCATTGACGGAAACAGTACAGGGAGAATTTTTAGGTCAGGGGCTTGGAACACCCTCAAAAAGAAAATTCCACTTCTCCAACTCCCAGTGGATGACATACCAAGAATTTACAACTTTGAGAAACTCACTCACTACCTCACTGTAGTATTGAGTAATAAAAAGGATTGGAAGGAAGAAACGCTTATTCAGTATATAAAAGACCATAGATTGGTTGTGTAGAACGTGGTATACTGATGCTTCCAAAACCAAAGCAGGGACAGGGATAGGAGTATTTGGGCTGAAAACCAAATACTCTGAACCAATGGGCACCTACCCCAGTATCCTTCAGGCAGAAATCTACGCTGTCGAAAGATGTGTACAATTTATCTTAGATAGGAACTATCGAAAACAGGAAATCGCCATCCTATCCGATAGTCAAGCACCACTAAATGCAATCAACTCAGTAACCATCAATTCGAAGTTGGTCAAAGAATGTCTAGAGAAGCTCAATAAGTTGGGCAAAGAAAATAAACTCCTGCTCTGGGTGCCTGCTCACCAAGGGATAGAAGGCAATGAAATAGCAAATGATCTAGCTAAGAAAGGCGCGAACACTCCACTAACTGGACCAGAACCGTTCTGTTTTCCAAGCGGAAACCAACTGAAAGCGGAACTGAAGAATCTGGAAGACACCAACCGCAACTTGGAATGGGTGTCCTCCAACGGTCTAAGACACTCGAAAAAGTTCCTCAGAACCTACGACCGAGAAAAATCAAAGGTTTGCCTTGATTTAAGTAAAAACAATCTTCGGATTGTCACGGGGTTTCTAACAGGACACTGTCTCTCAACGAACACCTCAGTAGGCTGAAGCTGAGGAACAACGGCGAATGCAGATTCTGTGGGGAATATGGGGAAACACCAGAACACCTCATCACTGAGTGCGCTGAGACGACGACCATTCGTGCCATGAACTTTGGTACGGCTGATGTCAAGGATGGAGAGCTGGCCTCTGTGGAGCCGTCTCAGGTACTGGCTTTTGTTAAAGCCTTGAGACTGTATGATGAGTTATAACTCGTTATAACTCAAGAAAGGGGAACACACAATAGATCTGTAAGGTCGCGATGACTAAATCCCTTCCTAAACATTCTACATCCTAATCCGGCGGCTCTCAATAGGTCAACAACTATTTTTTAAATGTACAATGTCGTTATTATGTCGTTACTGGTATACTCAATTTTAATTTCACTTAGCATTTCAACGTCTGTAAATGAATTTCCTTTGTATGATTTGTAGATATGAACTAGTAGATACTCTAGTTAATTAAATTAAGAGAACGTATAATCTCGCGAAAATTAAGTTAATGCAAATCTTATTCACAGCCTGTTTATTTCTACAACTGTAATTAAGTTTCAATTTATTGATGATGAATGAAATTACATGACATATTCTCCTGGAAAACAATTTTGATGCACTTACGCACGCTTTACTAGTTATAAGTTAAATGTATACATATTAAGTGGAAGAGCACAAATGTGAACGTCGCCATCGTTATTATTTTAATTTGTATACAATTGTTTATATACCTAATAAAGACATTTTGAATTGAATTGAATTGTATTAAATCTAGATCTAGCTTGATGAATATGATTAAGTGCTTTAATTAATTTTCAGACTGATTAAAAATCTAGAAATGATGTTTTAGTATATTTAATTTGTAATAATAATATATAAGTAGGTATTTTAATAATGGCATATTTCGGAAATTAAATACAAATACATTAACTACTAATCATAACCATTTTTTTTATAGAGAAGTTATTTTGTTTACAATTTTATTTGGCTTAATATTTTATTGAAATATGTAGTATTTTCATTATTTGTGACTTTTCCGGACATAAAAAATGTCAATATAAAATGATCAAGCAGCATAGAGACTCAAATTTTAGTGTAATTTCTCATTAGTGCGTTTATAACACATTTTATTTCACACCCTTTTCATATGTTAAGCAGTTTAAAAAAATATACTAAATCTTAAAATATTGCGCGCCTGGCATGATTCATACGAAAACACAGTTGTAATTGGTAAAATAAATTACTCTATTTAATTAGAAAAACTCCTAATTGTAATTGAAATTATAAAATTTAAAAGTGATGAGGAAATATCCTCAAATAAAAAATAAGTCAACATGATGAATTTTAAAAGTGGTAGATATATGATATTATCTCAAAGAAAATATAACTAAAAACGAAATTAAAAATATGCAGTGTTTTACTTTATTTAAATATTAAATTGTAGTTGTTATTGAAATGGAGCGATCGCAACGGGTGATAAGTTCTAGTATTTATTTTGAAGCACTATATTATACCTTTATTCTACTCCTATTCGCACACTATACAGGATGAGCCTTAAATAAGTGCAAATATTTTTAGGGGTAGTATATTTAGACTCCTGATACACGATTATGAGTTTTTTTCACGAAATTTTTTTTTTTATTTTTTGGTTAAAAAACATAATTTCTGGATAATATGGCAACATAGGAAGTAGATTAAATTTACAAGAAAGAAAATCCAGAAAAGATCCAATGGTTTGGTTTGGATCTGTGTGATGACACTCATCACAAGTATATTTTAGAAGCTTTACAAGGCAAATATGGTCAAAGTGGTTTGCCATTGCCCTCTTTGAGGTGGCGACTCGCTGGTCGCTCTATTTGGATGAATTAATATTTTTATTCAAATAAATAAAGCGACCTTCCTGGCTCGGAATCGAACCTAATACCTCTCGCACCGCAGATCGACACACTGCTGCTTGCGCTACGGCCGGCCACATTGTACGATAATTAATATACCCTTTTCGGTACTTATTTTATGAATTTCCAGTTGTATAATAATTAGTAATTGGAAATTAAAATAAGTACCGAAAAGGCTATATTAAAGTCTAGTGAAAATAAAAAAAATATCTGAAATGATTAAATTTTTATCTTGGATATAAGAGAAGTTTTTCATGAAATATCTAAAAAGTATGACCAAAATTTTAATTTAATTTCCGTGTATCTGAATACTGAAACGAATAACGATATATGTATAGAGAACCGCATAACGAGTATCCTGCTTAATATCAAAAATATTTTGTGTGATAATCAAATAGTAAAAAATACGGCAGTGATTATTTTTCCAATAGTATTTGTCCGATATTGGAACTATGAAAATAATATAAAAAAATAAACAGGCCTCTACTTGCTTGCGGCAAAATGTTTAAAAATAGTTGATTAAATTTACCGATAAAATGAAATAGATAAAATCAATTATTTTTTTTAATCCATTTGAACATGAATAACGTTCATGTCAATACAAACTAATTTTATTATACTAAAGTATAAATAACGGGATTTATTTTCGTGCCGTACTAATTAGTGTACTCTAATTTTTTGAATAACAAAACAGACGATCTATCTAGAAAAGGAGCGAACACTCCACTAACGACCAGAACTGTTCTGCTTTCCTAGTAGAAACCAGCTTAAACCGGAGCTCAAGAATATGGAAGACTCCATCGTAACCTGGAATGGGAACCTTCCAACGGTCTAAGACACTCGAAAAAAATTCTCAGAACTTACGACCGAGAAAAATCAAAGATTTTCCTTGATTTAAGAAAGTACAATGTTCGGATTGTCACGGGATTTCTAACAGGACACGGGTCTCCACAATGAACACCTCAGGATCTCAGGAGACTGAAGCTTAGAAAAAACGGCGAATGCAGATTCCGTGGGAAATAGGGAAACACCCGAACATCTCATCGCTGAGTGTGCAGAGACGACAACGGTTCGTGCCATAAAATTTGGTACGGATGATATCGGAGATGGAGAGCTGACCTCTGTGGAGTGTGGAGCCGTCTCAGATACTGGTTTTTGCCAAAGCCCTGAGACTATATGATAAGAAAGGGCAATAGGTAGACTATATGATAAGAAAGGGCACAATAGATTTGTAAGAGCGCGGTGATTAAGGGTAAAACCAACCCTTACGTAAATTTTACCAGAAATAATTTCCAACTCTATCGACGACTGATTATTTTTTCGAAAAATGATTCTTCTAGTATTTGCTCCATTTTTTGTCTTTTGTAAAAAAACGCCACATTTTCTAAAGCAGACTTACAAAATATACAGAGAGTTCCAGTGTTCCGTGGACATAGAGCACTAACTACGTATTTTTTGAATCGAAATAAGTTAACTGCGCACAATTTACCTCTATGCAAAAGTGCTTTGACGTTTGTCACTTAGAGAGCATCAACCAAAAATAAACCCGAACGTTAATTAATTTAAAATTAGTGAAACTTATTGTCAAATACCATTTATAATATATAGTCATATTCCATTACTAATACATTAGACCGTCATACAACATTGCACATTTTTACTACTGACTACTTATAGCTTGGTTGACTTACAAGAATATTTTTTGTAAGGCAGCTTTGGAAAAACTTTCTTTTTTTAAAGTGTGCTCGGTGACATCTTTTTACAAGAGAGAAAAATGTAGCAAATATTAGAAAGATCATTTTTCGAAAAAAATCAGTCAGAAAAGAATTATGTAGGATTGTGGGTAGTTTTTATCATTCCCGTACTTTTTCTAGATTTTTGTACAAGTCAAGTGCTAAGGCGCTTCAAATGCTAAGGCCCTTCAAAACGTAGAGTTGCATATCGGAATAACGGTTCTTAAAATATCTTAAAAAATGTTGTTATTTTTTTAAAGTTTGATGCCATCTAACTGATAAACGAAGCACTTTTGGGTAGAGGTAATTTATTTCCAATGAACTGATTTTGATTCCAAAAATACACAGTACTTCCATAGCGCCTTTAATTAATTCTCAATTTATTGTATTTATATTATTAAAAAAAAAACGAAAAAATCGCAAATCATAAAATACTTCTAGGTTTAAAGTATAGAAAATTTGCTATTTTAAAGTTTCGAGAGCTTCAGACATGTAGAAATTTTAATCTAATCACATTTCAAAAAGCATTCGATAATCTATATGAGGTTATTGTTGGAAGGAATGATATGACAAATTCGATGAGCAAACAAAATACAGGGTCGCTGTTATGTATGGAAACGGTCGATTATTAGTTAAAATATAGGAGGTACCGAAATACAAAAGTATTTTTAAATAGGGTCAGTCATAAAGTCGTGGTACATCAAAATTTTATTTTTTTAAATAGAACCCCCTGTATATTATTGCATATTTCAATTCTTCCTTCAATTCTAAGCCAAAATCGAAACACACACAATGTACCTCAAACCAACCGTCTCCGAGTTATTGACTTTTGAAAATATCACTTATACAATTTGATTTAATTAATTTCGATATGTTCAGTTTCATTTAACGATGCCATTGTGCCGAAACTGTGATACTTGATAATATTTGACATTAGTTCTCAAGTTAGCATTTATAGATGTATAAAATGAGATTATATCAAGTCTGGAAATTACAGAATTTAAGTTAAACATTTCAATTCTTCAATTTATGTACATTATGTATTACGATTAGTATTGTTTAAAATTGAAGGAAGAATTGAGATATGCAGTAGTATACAGGGGGTTTTATTTAAAAAAATAAAATTTTGATGTATCACGACTTTATGACTGACCCTGTATACATGAAGTTATTACTCCCCATTAGATATTTAAAAATCCTAGGGTTGTATTAAAAAAAATAAACTTTGATGTTCTACGACTTTATGACCGACCCTGTATACTTAAATTTGCGGGTAGCTAATAGGCATTTAAAAACCCATTACAACAGTATCACAGTTTCGACACAATGACATCAATAAATGAAACAAAACACATCGGTATTAATTAAATCAAATCGTTTAAGTTGTATGTTCAAAAGTCAATAACTCGGAAACGGTTAGTTTGAGGTAGATTATGTGTATTTAGATTTTTGCTTAGAATTGAAGGAAGAATTGAAATATGCAATAATATATATGGGTTTGTATTTAAAAAATGAAACTTTGATGTGCCACGCCTTTATGACCGATCCTGTATACATAAATTTATTACTCGTGAATAGACATTTAAAAACGCTATAATTTTCGTATTTAACTTTTTGCGGTACCTTGTATATTTTACCTAATAATCGACCGTTTCCATACATACAAGCGACCCTGTATACAGCATTTCATTTAAAGAAATACAACTTTAACGGAAGAATATATTTAATCGCCCTGTATATCTATTATTTTCTATAAATTTGTATGTATGCTGCTATCTACAGAATATTAAAACATGAAGGACAAGTCTTCTACGACTATGAAGCATAATTTAAAAAAATAAAATAAATTAATTATCTGCTCTACATCATTTCACTAATTAATTTGGACTTACTAGATTTTACTATATCATTAAAATAAATTAGAAGAGTGAAATTGAAAGAGTAAACAGATAAAAGATCGCCCAATAGAGATTTATTCCCATTTTAGAGATATACGTTATATAATAATTGGAATTTAAGCTTCTGTTTGGCTTCCAACTTTAATATCGCTAACGAGAAATGGTAAAAAACGAACATAAATTGTTAAATATAGAGATAGCCAGAATGGCATACGTTAATGTAATTTCCACTGTACCGCTAGTGAATTTTGCAGTCGACAATACAACATACGAGCATCGGTTGAATTACTGAGTATATATCAGTGTTTGTTGGAGTTGGGAGGATGTGTTGCTTAACGAATCGCTTTATATCCATAACTGGTAAATTTGGCGCATTTCAAATGTGCTTTTTGTTCATTCTAACCCCTTTTTGAACTGTGAACGAGAAATTAATAGTTACAAAATATTGTATGATCTAAAAATGGTTTCCAGTTACTTTGAAATGACGATCGATAATATTAAAAAGAAGAAGAAAGGAGACTCAAAGTCTCAGTCATATAGTGATCCAGGCGGAGGCAAGAATGGGACTCTATCAACAACAAAGTGTCTTGTCTATGGGAAATAGGACAGAAACAGGACACTCAAAGTTGGAAAATTCTATCGGGGGACCTCTACTCCAACTGAGATCGGACCAAATGACCCCTCTTTATCACTACCACAAACCATTCGAGGTGAACAAAATGGATAGAGGAATGTGGACAGATATAACATTCCTTCAGGATGGACTCACCTGGTATAAAGACGGGTCAAAGACCGCTGAAGGAACAGGAGCTGGAGTATTTGGGAAAAGACCAAGGGTAAGTTTATCCTTTTCTTTGATTAAACACTCAACCGTATTCCAGACAGAAATCTTCGCCATTCTACAATGTGCGAGAGAAAACAATAGAAGAGCTTATTCAGATAAGCTCATCAATATATGCTCAGACAGTCAGGCAGCACTTGGGGCGCTTATGAGCCCAAAGGTATCGTCGAGACTCGTCTGGGAATGCCTAGGTGAACTGGGAGCTCTGGCTCGAAGGAACAGAATTAAATTATTCTGGGTGCCGGGTCACAGCGGCATCCAAGGCAACGAAAAAGCCGATGAGCTAGCTAGACAAGGATCATCAGCATCCTATCTTGGTCCAGAGCCAGTACTGGGAATACCCAAATGTATGGCCCGTAGTGCACTAAAACTCTGGATCAGGGAAAAGCAGAATGTCCACTGGAGAAACAGACAGGGGCACAGGCACAGCAAGGCTTTTATCCAAGGACCTAGCTCTAAAACCGCAAAAGAACTTCTAATGCTTAGCAGGAATAAATTGCGGATTACATCAGGCCTCTTGACAGGACACATAGCTGTCAAGTGTTACCTGAACAAGGTCAACCTGTATCAAGGAAGTCTTTGCTGCAGACTCCTGAAATGCGATAAAGATCCTGAAACAGCGGAGCACATAATATGTCACTGCAAGGCTCTCGATCGCAAGCAACACTTTTTATTTGGGAAAGCTAAGCTAGAACCGGAGGAACTATGCTCCCATCCTATCAAGGGCCTGCATAAGTTAGTGCAGGGCACAGGGATAGGAGAATGGGTGCAGATATAGAAAGGGGACAACACAGGTCGCAGTGTTTCCGGCAGAGGACGGCCCCTTATTGTGAAAAAAAAAGTCTCAGTCTCAACGTTTACATTAATCTAAACAGTGACAGGTTTTTGACTCATACGAGCATCATCAGAAAAAATACAATTAAAGTCAATCCAAACACACGTTCGCATTTTACACATTAAAACAACACTTAGATGAGTCTGAAATAATAATAAATATGGCATTTTAGCCTCATCTCAGTGTTGTTTTAATGTGTAAAATGTGAACGTGTGTGTGGATTGACTTTAATCGTATTGACTTTATGTCTGATTTATTGTCTTTATGTCTCTATTTATTGTCTGATGATGCTCATATGAGCGAAACACGTATCACTGTTTAGATTAATATAAACGTTGAGATCGAGACTTTGAGTCTTCTTACTTCTTCTTTTTAATTTAAACCAGGTCTCTTTGAGAAGAATGGACACCTTCTTTAAATCACTTATATTCTCCTTATAACTTTACATATAAAATGACGATTTTCATTTCCAAACCATCTCTGACGCTGTTTTTTCAATCGTATGGTAGAAATATCTTCTAATTGTAATTTTACAACTTTTGCTTATTAAAAACAGTCCAACATCCGACAATGACTCCGATGTCCAACTCTCAAATGAGGGTTTTGGTGGTCTTCTTTTATTTCGACATGATCCCACTACGCTTTTCTTATAGTTCCAAACCATGTCGTCCTGGAAGCTCACATATTATGGTGATATAATGAATTATTGATTTATCTCTGAGCCTTAGTTACTAACCAGTTCTGTACCAGATGATCTGTGAAAACTTAAAATATAGCTTCTTAACTGCAACATAACTATTAGCAACGGAATTATAAAGTTTATAATACTTTCTACGAGATATTTTACTTTTGATATGCAATCAAAAGTTCGGAATATTTTATATTTTAAACCAAATCAGCACTAATATTTCATCATACATAAGCAATAAGTATCAAAGTGATACCCACACTTATCAAATATGCACTTTTATAATCTAATAAGATCCTTATAATAGAAAATAAAATGAAAGATAAATATCAAGTAGGCATAATTCTTATTGTTATGATTACCATCTTGTTAATTATCCACTAGCTAAATGATAAGATACCAAAATAAAACTTACTAAATAACCAAAAATTAAAAACGAATTAATATATATCTGAATCGGTAAACAAAACATATTTATTTGATATAGTCGACAACCAAGGTTCGGATTCCGCATAACTAAAGTAAACCCCGTTCAGATTAGTCTTAGCAGCAAAAAGGAGATGTTAACTTAAAATGCTATTACTACTTGGCTCGTATATTTCTTTTTTTTTTCAATGACGCTTGATCCCAGTTTGACTTAAGAAGGTTGTATTTATTTTTATATTGAATAAAAATTATTTTTAAGTGGTGTTAAAATTTGGAAAAAATATATTTTTGGAATAGATTCTTATGTATGGAAATGTTCTATCCTTTTTTTCTATAATTCGTTTTAATTTTTGACAAGTTTTATGTCAATTTTTAGTAAATAATTTTTAAGGATTGACCTCGCTAATATTATTATCAATTTTCATTTCCCAATCCTCTTAGACGCTGTTTTTTATCATACGGTATTTTACATGCCAGTCTATTTGCGGAAAAAATCGAAATATATGAGAGGCGAATTGTAAAGTTTTTTTTTAAGTTATGTTATTATACTTTCATGATAAAGTGGTATTTAATTTAGAAAAAATAAAAGCATATATAAACCGGCGCGGCGGTTTGCAATATGTGATTTTTTTCTGCTATTTATATTTAAATTACTTGGCTATTTTAGGCATATGAAAAAATTATACCTCTTTTATGGAGATTTTTCATCACTGAAATTATTTGTATTTATTTAAAAAACACCCCGTATATGCATTACTACTACCGCTCTTAAAATCTGACCTAATAAAAACTGACAACCCAACTGAAAAAAATACGCTCGAAAATAGTAACTTTCCAGGTAAAAAGAAGTAGGTATTTCGAATGTGTCGTTTAATCTTAAAAATGTTTCCGCCACAACGACATACGTCTTTGTCATGTGTCATTCCCCATGGAAAAACACGAGACGTAATTCAAGCCGCTGGCAACGGCCCTGTTACTCGGTAATAAGTTTCTCATAATACATCTTCGAGCATACGCGGTCGTATGTTATACTTTTACATTTTTTGCCTCTATTTCAAACCTGAATAAAAAATTCGTGGAATCTGTTTACGTTTCACACTCTGAATAGAAATGCGGTTTTAGTTATGTCAGAAAACATGTATGATTTTAAATATTCAGTGAAACGTTTTTCAATTTTATTTTTGTTGAATAAAAGAGTGCTGTGCCTATACATACTTTTAAATGTTTAATTATGGATGAGAAATCGTTGCACATAATGCCGTTTCATTGTTTTTTATCGCATACAATTGAAGCTTGCATGCATTACTTGGGTTCATCAAATACACACATTTTTTATTAAAAATTAATTGAATAATATTTTCGGGTATGTTTTTGTATATTTAAATAGAGTTCATAATAAGTTCATCAAAACCAAAGCGGTTTTCAATACGGCTGAATTCTGAAGTTACTAATACAAACAACGTCATACTGTCTACTAAAATAAGAGTCAAAAGGTATTCTTTTATTTATTTTTTATTTAGGTCCAAAACTTTGGACCTAAATAATTGGATTGGGTTTGAAACCTTGAATTTTACTGGAAAATTAAAACCCATCTCTAGGAATTAACTATTTTTAATTGCCTGTAGCTTTTTGAACTTATGTTTTTTGTTGCTACATATTTCAGAAAAGGAACACAACTTTCAAATATGTAGTGCTAGTTAAACAAACTTAATAGATACATTCTCTTAAGAAAGGTATAACAGATAGAATAACTAAATATGCAGTGATTTGCTTTAACCCAGCATGTGCAGGATGTCCCATTGAAATCACACGGTATCTCCATTACTAGTGAAGATAGAAGGGTACGGTTTCGGGTGCTTGAAACGGAAGATGCCATAAACAAAATTTTCGTAGCCCTATTCGTTTCTGAGCTACAGGGTATTTTTGAAAATTTTGCAGTTTGGGAGACCCCCCGTATCTCTGTTACTGTTAAAGTATCGAGAGGGTGAAAACTGTTTGTTGTAGAACTTTTTACGTAGAATACAGTGGCGTAGTTATGTTATTCTACAAAAAGATTATTTATGAACTAAAGTTACGTTTTCTTAAATGGAACACCCTGTTAATAATAATAAATAAATTATATGATATGGGTTGCCATAAGCTTCTCAAAAAATATATATTACTCTATATTTATTTTCACTTGGGTTCGACAAGACAATTTTTATTAGTAGGCCATGATTGATAAATAAAAGAAATTAAAGAATTTTATTAAAAATATATACTGCTATCAGAGCTGCTATCTGTCCCTTATTTTATTTTGGAAGCCACTAATAAATTCTTTATAATATCAAGGAAAGTTAACTCTCTGCCGCTATTTCTAAATCTTGGAAGATATCGTACCAGAACTTTTAGGTATTCCTTTAGATAATTTACGTGAAATATATTTTCAGCAAGATGGGATTCCCCCTCACAACTTTGAAAATATTAGAATTTTGCTAAATGAATATTTCCCAAATCAATGAATTGGGACCAATAGACCCATACGATAGTCTCCCTGAACCCTGGATTTGTCCGTTCTCGATTTCTGTAGTTGTAGCAACTACAACAATGTCGAAGACCTGGAAAATACTACCAGGTAAACTTTTAGTTATTTGCAAAATTCCGTTATAATAAATTCCGTTATAAAAAAGAAGAAATACATATTTAGAGATTCAATGGTAACAACAGTTTAAAAGTAAAATATTTCAGTCCCAAATAAAATTTTAAATACGTAAAAAGTTCTACAAGAACCAGTTTTCACCTTCTCGATACCTTTCATAATAACAGAGATACGGGGGTGTCCCAAATTGCAAAATTTTCAAAAAGACCCTGTCTTTAGCTCAGAAACGAAGAGCGCTATGAAAATTTTGTTGACAGCATCTTCCCTTTGATAAAAAAGTGGGACAGGTTTGTGCAAACCGCATCCACCTATCTTTACTAATAATGGAGTACCGTATGATTTCAACCAAAATGGGACACCCTGTACAGGGTCCGGCAATAGTGCGTCTCGTATCTGTAAGGTCCTATGATAAAAAAGTTAGGAATTTTGTATAAGTGCAAACCTAAAGTATGTATTAGAATGTATTTCAGGAAAATATTTTAACTTCTGCAGGATCAATATCTATTACTTTACTTCAAATCGAAATATATGCAAAATGTTTTACGATTTGTGTAACTAAACATATTTTGGATTGGACCAAGGCAAAAGTTGATGTCTGAGGTTATGTGAGTGACGCTACACACGGTCCCACCCTGTAAAGTTGGATACAACATTTCGTTTACATCTTTATCAGGCTGGGATATTGAAGAAAATTGTGGGTCGATTACGGCATAATTGGGGTCGGGCACAGGATGACACCCTCGGCATTTCGAACTGATTCGAAAGAAACGATCAGAATTTTTCTTAATTATTGGTCAATTGAGACCAAACTCGGCACGTGGATAGAGGTGGCAGACAGACGGTCACTTTAATAAAACTTTTGTGAAAGCGAATCAAATTATTTAATAATTTTTAATTTACATACATACTGCCATTACTCGCTGACGAGTATTTGATACGCATCAGAAGATGGTCACGCAAGGCTTTTTCTTTCATGAGCTTTCCTGTGACTGAAAAGCCCGATACGTGATGTTATCTGTCTACCGCACTTCAGACATTCAAAAATCTCATTGCTTTGTTCCCTCTTTACTTTTTGGTTGTCGCTGTTAACTGACTTTACAATTCTTCTCCATTCCGTTCTATGGTGTGCTGGTTCTTCCCACTCATTCTGCTTGTTAATTCTCTTTAAGTTTTCGTGGAAAACATCCTTGTACCTTTTGAGTTGTCCACCCGGCCTCCTCGTACCGTCCACAAGCTCACCGTAAAGCAGAGATTTTGGTATGCGGTTTTCTTGCATTCTGCATACGTAACCAGTCCATCTTAAGCGGGACTTTGTAATCATGACTTCAATACTCTCGCAGTTAGCTTTTTCTAGGACTGCTACGTTTGAGACATGATGGAACCATTTTATTCTTAAGAGTTGTCTAAGATGTCTCTGTTGCAACTTGTTTAATGCGTTTATGTGTCGGCGGTACGGCACCCAGGTTTCGCTTCCATATAACATTGTGGGAATTATTATTGCTCAGTCCACTGCAAGTTTTGTTTTTGTGCTCAAGTTATGATTGTAGAAAACCCTGTCTTTAAATTTCTAGAATGCTCTTGAGGCGCTGCTAATTGTAATTTTTATTTTATATTTAATTTATTACTTTTTTAACATTTCAAACTACACTATTTCAACATTTCTTTCAAATCGTTCAATTTAATAGCTGTTAGTAAGAAGTTTCACTTCAAATATGCGCACATAGTGTGCACAAAATAATTTTTTTTACGTAGAAAATGGCGGAAATGTATATTTTTTCACTCAGAAGTTTTATACAGGTCCGGACTAAAAGACATTCCTTCAAAACAGTTAAAGAACCTGTAGGTGGCGCTCTCTACATGTAGGAATTATATTGACCTCGAAATCAATTTTTTCATGTAAAAAAATTCTCAGATACGAATTTCCATACAAATATCGACTATAGTTACTATAAATTATTTAGAAAAACCGAAATAAAAGTGAAACTTCTACACCTTCTATCTCCAAAACGAATAATTTTAGAACATACATTTATACGAACTTTTTTACTTATTTTTATCTGCAGAATATACAGCCAAAGTTTCCCGTATACAATTCGGATCACCCTATGTATTGGATACCTTTGTTTTGAACAGTAATGTTTGTCCGTTTTTATTATTTGTTTGAAACATTTAAAATAAAAAAAAAGTTTTTTAAAAATAGATTTTCGTACTTTGCTTACGGATATCTAAACACTATTGAGACGATATAAAAAAAATAGATATCAATAATAAAATCAGATATCAATATCTATTAGTTTATTTGGAAACAAAAATATTCAAAAAGTTTTAGGGTTTCTGTAATTAAACTTATTGAGTAATTTTTTACAATATTAAACTGCAGCATACTTTAAAGTACTTTTAATATTTCAAAAAAATTAACAAGATAGTAGTAAAAGAGATAAGTTTAAAATACGCTCCAGCTGAATACAGAGAATACTCAAAGTTTTAGCTTTTATTTTGTAGCGTATA